>NC_041383.1:541129542-541354769 GCF_002162155.2 Triticum dicoccoides
ACAATTATCGGTTAGTATCGGTTGAGCCTAAGTTTTTGCTTCTTCACATGAGTTGTGCTATCCTTGCATTGTAGTTTTGTTTAGATTTGCTTGCTGTTTGAATAAGTATCAAGATCTGAAATTCTTTAATGAGAGAGAGCCATACACAAATTGGAATTTGCTAAGAATACTCTATGTGCTTCACTTATATCTTTTGAGCTTGATAGTTTTGCTCATTGTGCTTCACTTATATCTTTTGAGCATGATAATTTTTGCTCTAGTGCTTCACTTAGATCTTTTAAGAGCACGGTGGTGGATTTGTTTTAAAGAAACTATTGATCTCTCATGCTTCACTTAGATTATTTTGAGAGTTGTTAATAGCATGGTAATTTGCTTAAAGTTAATATACTTGGTATTCAAGATTTGTGAAACTTTCTTTTGAGTGCGTTGAATACTAAGATAAGTTTGATGCTTGATAATTGTTTTGAGATTTGGAGGTGATAATATCAAAACAATGCTAGTTGGGGTGATTATGAATTTAAATAATGCTTGTGTTGAAGTTTGTGATTCCCGTAGCATGCACGTATGGTGAACCGCTTTGTGATGAAGTCGGAGCACAATTTTATTTATTGATTGTCTTCCTTATGAGTGGCAGTCGGGGACGAGCGATGGTCTTTTCCTACCAATCTATCCCCCTAGGAGTATGCGTTTAATGCTTTGGTTTTTGATGACTTCTAAATTTTTGCAATAAGTGCATGAGTTCTTTTGATTAATGTTGAGTCCATGGATTATACGCACTCTCACCCTTCTGCCATTGCTAGCCTCTCTAATACCGCGCACTTTTCGCCGGTATCATACACCCACCATATACCTTCCTCAAAACAGCCACCATACCTACCTATCATGGCATTTCCATAGCTATTCCGAGATATATTGCCATGCAACTCTCCACCGTTCCATTCATATGACACACATTACTTTTGTCATATTGCTTTTTGCATGAACATGTAGTTGACATTGTATTTGTGGCAAGGCCATCTTCATAATTTTCATACATGTCACTCTTGATTCATTGCATATCCTGGTACACCGTCGGAGCCATTCATATAGAGTCATATCTTGTTCTAAGTATCGAGTTGTAATTGTTGAGTTGTAAGAAAAATAAAAGTGTGATGATCATCATTATTAGAGCATTGTCCCAGTGAGGAAAGGATGATGGAGACTATGATTCCCCCATAAGTCGGGATGAGACTCCGGACTTTATGAAAAATAAAAGAGGCCAAAGAAGCCCAAACAAAAAAAAAGAGGCCAAAGAAGCCCACCAAAATAAAAAATAAATAAATAAATGAGAGAAAAAGAGAGAAGGGACAATGCTACTATCCTTTTTCCACACTTGTGCTTCAAAATAAGCACCATGATCTTCATGATAGAGAGTCTCATATGTTATCACTTTCATATACTAGTGGGAATTTTTCATTATAGAACTTGGCTTGTATATTCCAATGATGGGATTCCTCAAAAGTGCCCTAGGTCTTCGTGAGCAAGCAAGTTGGATGCACACCCACTTAGTTTCTTTTGTTGAGCTTTCATATACTTATAGCTCTAGTGCATCCGTTGCATGGCAATCCCTACTCACTCACATTGATATCTATTGATGGGCATCTCCATAGCCCGTTGATACGCCTAGTTGATGTGAGACTATCTTCTCCTTTTTTGTCTTCTCCACAACCACCATTCTATTCCACCTATAGTGCTATGTCCATGGCTCACACTCTTGTATTGCATGAAAGTTGAAAAAGTTTGAGATTTCTAAAGTATGAAACAATTACTTGGCTCGTCATCGGGGTTGTGCATGATTAAATACTTTGTGTGATGAAGATAGAGCATAGCCAGACTATATGATTTTGTAGGGATAACTTTCTTTAACCATGCTATTTTGAGAAGACATGATTGCTTTGATTAGTTTGCTTGAAGTATTATTACTTTTATGTCAATATGAACTTTTGTCTTGAATCTTTCGGATCTGAATATTCATGCCACAATTAAGAAGATTTAGATTGAAATTATGCCAAAGTATCACTCCGCATCAAAAATTCTTTTTTATCATTTACCTACTCGAGGACGAGCAGGAATTAAGCTTGGGGATGTTTGATACGTCTCCAACGTATCCATAATTTTTGATTGCTCCATGCTATTTTATCTACTGTTTTAGGCAATATTGGGATTTATTATCCACTTTTATATTATTTTTGGGACTAACCTATTAACCGGAGGCCCAACCCAGATTTGTTGTTTTATGCCTATTTCAGTGTTTCAAGGAAAAGGAATATCAGACGGAGTCAAAACGGAACGAAATCAACTGGAGACGTTATCTTTGGAAGGAAATCCACCCAGGGAACTTGGAGTGCACGTCAGGGGAGATACGGGCTGCCCACGAGGGTGGGGGTGCCCCCCCCCTTGGCGCGTCCCCCTGCTTCTTGGGACCCCCGTAGCTCCACCGACGTACTTCCTGCACCCATATATACCTACGTACCCACAAACTTCTAGAATAGAAGATAGATCGGGAGTTCCACCGCCGCAAGCCTCTGTAGCCACCAAAAACCAATCGGGACCCTGTTCCGGCACCCTGCCGGAGGGGGATCCCATCACCGGAGGCCATCTTCATCATCCCGGTGCTATCCATGACGAGGAGGGAGTAGTTCACCCTCGGGGCTGAGGGTATGTACCAGTAGCTATGTGTTTGATCTCTCTCTCTCTCGTGTTCCCTCTATGGCACGATCTTGATGTATCCCGAGCTTTGCTATTGTAGTTGGATCTTATGATGTTTCTCCCCCTCTACTCTCTTGTGATGAATTGAGTTTCCCCTTTGAAGTTATCTTATCGGATTGTGTCTTTTATGAGAACACTTGATGTATGTCTTTCGATCCACTTGATGTATGTTTTGGTGATCAACTTGCGGGTTTCGTGACATTGGGAACCTATGCATAGGGGTTGGCACACGTTCTTGACTCTCCGGTAGTAGCTTTGGGGCACTCTTTGAAGTACTTTTATGTTGGTTTGATAAATCTGAGATTGTGTGATGCATATCGTATAATCATGCCCACGGATACTTGAGGTGACAATGGAGTATCTAGGTGACATAAGGGTTTTGGTTGATTTGTGTCTTAAGGTGTTATTCTAGTATGAACTCTTTTATAGATCGATCCGAAAGAATAACTTTGAGGTGGTTTCGTACCCTACCATAATCTCTAGGTTTGTTCTCCGCTATTAGTGGCTTTGGAGTGACTCTTTGTTGCATGTTGAGGGCTTGTTATATGATCTATCTATGTTATTATTGTTGAGAGAACTTGCACTAGTGAAAGTATGAACCCTAGGCCTTGTTTCCTATCATTGCAATACCGTTTACGCTCACTTTTATCATTAGTTACCTTGCTATTTTTATTATTTCAGATTACAAATACCTATATCTACTATCTATTTTGCACTTGTATCACCATCTCTTCGCCGAACTAGTGCACCTATACAATTTGCCATTGTATTGGGTGTGTTGGGGACACAAGAGACTCTTTGTTATTTGGTTGCAGGGTTGTTTGAGAGAGACCACCTTCATCGTACGCCTCCTACGGATTGATAAACCTTAGGTCATCCACTTGAGGGAAATTTGCTACTGTCCTACAAACCCGTGCACTTGCAGGCCCAACAACGTCTACAAGAAGAAGGTTGTGTAGTAGAAATCATTGAGTAGAGGGATGCCCTGGCCAGCGGTGGGAGTAGTAGGGGGCGGTGAGACCTGCGCGGCAGCACAGCCAGCCACGGGAGGCGGTCCCGCCGGTGCTGGATTTGGTAGCTGGAGCAAGAAGATCAAAGATTAAAGAAACACGACGGTCGTTGGGTTGACATCCAACGGTTACGTCTGCTAGAATCGTTTGTTGACGTATATAATAACTAAAAAAATCTTACATACGTGTCAACTTAATAGGCCCACAAGTCAGGCCATTCCGTAATTTTTTAATAATTCATATATAGCTCATTGCAACTTCTTATGCAATTTTTTGCCGTCTGTTTTTTTTGTTGGCCAGGGCCAGGGTTAAAAATTTAAATGAAATTTCGCATATTTATGTGGGTTTCAAACTATTTTTAATACCGAAATGTCGAGCCAGATTTAAAGTACTTTGAAGATATATTTAAATTAGGTTAAAGCCCAGTGAAATAGGAATCCGAAAATGTGAAAAAATTCAGAAATTATAAAGTAATTGCCAATTTTTCATTTGTTTTTATATTTACCACCCATTTCATATTGCTTTCAAGATTTGCATGCGTCTTGAAAGAGTTGCAGCCCATCAGGGCTTAGAAAAATAAGTAGGCATGGATTGGGTATTCTTCAGGAAAAAAACTAGGCTCATTTTCACAAAGAAAAAATAGTTGGGCTAGTCATATGGTGAACATAAAATATAAGCCTGGGCTAGACGGGCCACATCCCAGTTGAAACCCTGCTCCGTCTCAACAATAACAAAAAAATACTGCTCGAGCAGCTACATCCCAGGTGTCAGCCGATCTTGTGTTGTTCTCTTGTCTATTGACTATACACGTTCACAATGTCGTGGGTCCCAGATGTCAGGAAACCACTAGGAGGAAGCATTTTCTTTTTCCATACGCTGACATGGTGGGCCCCTACTGTCATCCTCTCCACGTGCTTTTGCCGATTCCTGTTGACATCGGCGTTGACAATTTAGGATATGGTGGGGCGGCGATGTGTGCGCTAAGGTGTAGCCAGCCGTGGGAGGCGGAAGCAGGCGGCCCCCCCGGCACTGGTTTGGTTTTGATGGCTGGAGGAAGACAGGACTGAAGAAACACGACAGACTGTAAAAGCAACATGAGTACTTAACAACCTTAACTGAAACCAGCAGGGGCACTTAACAACCATAGCTGAAAGCAGTATGAGTACTTATAAAGGTTCAACCATACAAAGCACGCCTCGAACAGTGCTACTTTGCCTACAGTTAACCAAGAGTGAGGCCGCCAAGCCCCAGGACAAGGCCCAGGCGCCACCCCGCGCATCTGCAACCTTCTGAAAGCGGCTTCATCTCGCAACATGGTCAATAAACAGGATATTCGCTTTAGAGCCATGGAAAAGCAGGAACATAATCTTCTGTCCTATTCTCCAAGATGGACGTGCCTTCATTATTTGAGACCACCCATGAATAAGTATCTTTTCACCCCCCAAGGGGAATGGAGTAGGTCGACATAAACATCATGTTGTGACCAAGCGCAAGTCTGACCCGACCATGGTCAGGCATCTGTATAGGAACAATAGAACTGGGCAGTTTCTGTTTCAAGAAGATCACAACTGTAAAACTGTGTATAAGCAATGGTTTATGAACAACATATATAACAGAAAATAGCTCGTACCATAAGTTTCTCAACATAGTTGGACCTGTTCAACGAGTGCAGCAGTGGCACACATATCCCACGTGGCCTTCTACCATTGAACGTCCCACAAGGACCTCAAGACGATCAATAAAGTTTAGGAACTTGTGGATGTCGTCCCAGTCAACTTCAGTGCCATCAGTAACAATCGTGTTCTTATAGAATAACAAACGAGCAGCCAACTTAACTCTGAAAAAACCTACACGTGCCACCAATTATAAGAAAATATTAGTTAGAAGTAGCATCTTCGTGAGAGATTCGTTGCTACTTCTAAAGTTAAATCGTGATTAGTTAGACAGAATAGGTGGATTAAGAAGTAATCAAGGCAACAAGCAAGAACCAGATACAAAACTAACATGGATGAACAATTGGAACGATGTCAGGGTGGAAGATCACAGTGAAGATGAGACCAGGTTCTGCTATTTCCATCAACATTCATGCGCCAACTTTCAGTCCGTAACACTTGAGAAAGTTTATCCAAGTTCGGCCATAAAAAAGCAGCGATCTTCTTCGTTCATGAACCCAACTCGGAACTTATATCCATGGCTTTTCTTTACTGTGACCATTAAACTGGTCTATTCAGTTATGGCAAGGCCAAGCATCTTGAGTACATGGGTTTTGGTAGAGCAAATAATGCACTGCAGGAAAAATAATATGAGAACACAATGTATTCCCTATCAAAATCTAGAAATAGTTTCCTCCTTCACATCAGTGTTGACCATCGTACTAGTACCTTTTATCCAAATATAGCAATCCAAATTTCCAAATTAGTCGACAACATGTTCAAAAAAAACCACCGTACCAGATAGAAAAGAGGATTCTAGGAACATACTATGCACATTTTAAAATCCCGTGTCAGGATGAGAAGGAACAAGTGTGGCGTCTCGCCGAGGGCGCAAGAACCTGTAGGGTCCTCATACTTTGGGCACTGCAAATGGAACACACTAGATTCAGTAGGAAGAAAAATGCATCAATGGCGGCGGCTGCCATCCTAGGATTACCAGCGACCAAGGGACTTGGATTTATCGGGGATGGATGAAGAATTTGTACCTGGTTCTCCATGAGAAAACCCTATGCAATCGCCGAGAGGGGTTTTTCTCTGAACAAATAGACGAGGGAGAAGGGGATTCAGGCCTAGTGAAATATTGCCGCTTCGTCCATCCAGCTTACTGCTAAAGCTTGAAATGTGGGGGGTTTTGTGATTTGATGGCTCATTGGGCATTACTGCGGCGCTACGACCGGGGTGTGTCTACTGTGCAGTTGTGCCCTCTAATTTGGTGCATATGGCACGTGGACCCCGTTGTCGGATGCCCCACATATCAGCGAAAGGAAGTAGAAAGACAGGAGTAACTAGTTACACATAAATATATTATTGACAGAGAGATACTCCCTCTGTAAAGAAATGTAAAAATCTTTTATATCACAACTTTATACATATGAAAAATCAAGGGGAATATATATATAACATATATAATTATAAAAAACAAAGTTTTTTTAACATAGTATAGACGAGTTGGTGATGATGGTGTGCCTGCCATCCTGCAATATAGGCTGTCTGATTTATATCTGACGGATAGGAAGGAAACTATGGCAATTTCACAAAAAGGTACCCACACACCTCTCCACATTTGCAAATAAGGCCTTCCTTCGTTCATCCTTTTCTCTCACAAGATAAAATACTCGTACAAATGCATCTTGATGTTACGTGCAACGCACGGGCATTATGGGGGTTCAGCTGAGAATATAATACTCATACATGCTCACGGTTCTGGACTTTGGGCCACAGTCCAGTGGGCCTGCATGTTTGGGGGCCCATGTGTTCTACCTCAGCGCTTTTCATATTGCAAGCGATCGGTACGGCGCTGGTTTTAGATGCTATCGCAAGGCGAATACACAAAATTGAATAAAGCACAGCAACTGTTGGAATGAAATCAAACGAAAGTTCCTAACCAGCAATCAGAGTTGCAATTCTATCAACGATATACCATGTGATAAATAATACTGTCATACTACTTATACACACAGGACACTTGTTTGACCATGCCAGATTATTACATCAACATCTCTCGGAGGATAGATCAGTTCGGTAGTTGCGTGCTGCTACTGAAGAATTTCAAAGTTGATTTGGACTAGCTCTCCTTGCCGAGAAAATTCAATTTTGACATCATCCCCTACTGCAAGATATGATTTAGATTTGAACCTTGACCATCCTTTAGCATCAATCATCATGCGACCATCCTTTGTACTTTTGGTATATTGAGCAGGTTTATTCACACCAAGGCTATGCATGGTAAGAGAAACTTGGCCACGGTCGCCCCGATTGTTGAATGAGTCCCTCATTGCTCTAGGAATTCTCTGTTTGCAAACAAGAAGACATACACAAATAGTTAGATCAACAAAGTGAATCATGTGAAACAACATGGAAAGAAAAAAGAACGAAGCACTTGGGCGGCCAGTGCTTACTAAGAAGGTGGACATGTCAGTTTTTGTAAGGACTTTGGTATATGAATTGCGAACAGCAGCCTAGTCTGTTGTCGGTGCAACTGCTCGTTTGGTTGCCGCTGCACAGGCCGGAGCAGATGCAAGTCCAAGTGTTGGTGCAGGTGCCGAAGCCATTGCTGGTGCCCGTACCGGTGTGACTGGTAGTGCCGCTGCTACTGCTGGAGATGGTGCTCCTTGTAGAGCTGGTGCTGGTGCTGGATCAGGTGCCGGTGTCGATGCTCGATCCTCCGGTAGATCAACCTGATCCCCTGACGTGGTCGGTGCCCAATCCTCAGCTGGATCAGACTGAGCTAATGCCACTGTCAGTGATAGAGCAACTGTCGATGCTTGATCCATTGCTGAAGGTGGTACCGATGTGCGAGACAGCGGCGATCATGTCTGGTCTGCTATGATTAGCTTTCTAACTTTCTAACTTGACTAGGCTAATTGTGGCGTTTTTGTTAAACCAAACTGCAGTTCATCATAGGGATACAACTTGTACTCAGACAACAGACTGATCCATTTTTTCAATAATATAAGAGATGGACAGTGCCTTCATTACTGACATGACATAAGAAGTGAAACCTGAAAAAATAGCCATCGTAGAGCAAACCAAACGGTTTATTCTGTGTTGAATGTCACATGGCAAAACCTGCATCGTAAACTTGCAGGAAAAGAAAGAAAACATGACTTTAACTCAATAAGATTTAGACAGTAAATCAATACGATTTACTTGATGTGACACGAGTGAATCCTTACCAGGAAATCACTATGTTGAAGTACTAAACAGAAGATTGATCGTCCAACTACGGGTGGCATGCAGGGCCCCCGCCTACTCCCACAAGCAGGACAGTAGAAAGGTCGTGACAAATCGTATGGACTGAACATCCATGGGACTGTAAATCCTGGTGGGTGCGATAAACCCTGCAATGCATACAGATATTGGAGTGTAACCATAATTGATAAACCGTCCTCACAAAAAAGAAGATCTGGATACTTCAAAATATACAGACTGAATTGAGTGGATAGACATTAACATAGATTGTTCTCAGGACTCACCACACACCAAAAGCGGCAGTACTAAACAATACAGGATTCACAAACACAAATCAAGTATTGAACAATAGTACTTACTACAGACAAGCAAAGTTGCACTAATTAAAATTTGCAGACTATTTCTTGCCACCGACCTACGGGATGAACCCCGCATAACTGACTAGGCCATGGACTACGTGAGAGATGTCTACTTGCACCATCACCATCTCATCAACCTTGGAGAACCTTGGAGAACCTCGTGAGAGATGTCTTTCCACTCATAAACATGATGATGAAGACATGCCGCATCAGATTTATTGGGAAGCTTTACAAGAACCACACCCTTTGTAATCGATGGCACAACCAGGAAATTGTTGTGGTCAAGTACAGCCTCGAGAACACGCCTGACAAGAATGCTACATGAAAACACTAATTCAGGACACGTGGTGACAAGGACACAACAGCTGGATAGTTTAGCAATAGAACTCACCCTCATGTCTTCCAGTTCACACGGCATGACTTTGAGAACTTCATCTCCACCGCAGACCTAGTTCTAATTCAAACAGAAACCATATTTTATTACTACCTCCGTTCAGAAATATAAGATGATTTTGGATATTATACTCCATATATGACTACATATACGCACATAAATGAGTGAACAAAGACACTAGAACACGTCTTCAAAGGCATGAGAGCAGAGAGATTACTTGCAATATCCATAACACAAGTTACTGAGGCAAATATACCCTCTTCAAAGGTAGCATTGATGTTCATAAAGTACTCCCTCCGTCCCAAAATTTTTGTCTTAGATTTGTCTAGATACAGATGTATCAAGTCACATTTTAGTACTAGATACAACTGTATCTAGACAAATCTAAGACAATAATTTTGGGATGGAGGGAGTAGTTGATAGTAATCTATAAGAAATCAGTGTCAACCTCTCGCATGTTTTGGTCAAAAGAGGAATTTAGAACCGTCATTTGGCACACAAAAATCACATGCAAGATCTCCCAAAAAGTTGTACTACTAGTACTAGTACTGCGTGTTAGATGAAAAAACACGATCAAGATCGAGAAAAGATCGTCAAGAAGAGATATTACCTGGACTTGCTTAATGAGGGATCACGGAGAGGGGGACTTGGACATGGTGATGGCTTTGAGCTTGTCTGCGATAGTCTCGGAGGGGTGCTTGCACTTCTTCGTACCATGAGCCTCGACGGTTTTGGCCAGAGCCATAGACATCACGACGACCGGTGCTCCAGCGTCCATCCAAGATAGGAAGCTGAGAGAGGAAGCTAAGAGAGAAGAGTGAAATGAGGAACGAGATGAGGGAGAAGCGAAGCAAGTGGGGGTTTTCTTCAAGAGAGAAAGCTGAGAGAGAAGAGTGAAATGATGGTTGCTTCGTCCGTCCAACTTACTGCTGGAAATGAGGGGGTTTTGTGATTTGACGGGTCATTGGGCATTACTGCGGCGCTTCAATCGGGGTAGTCTACCGTCACTCTACTACGGAGTAATTTAGTGCATGGCTGGTGGACCCCGATGCTGGATGTCCCACACGTCGGCGAAAGTAGGTAATTTAGTGCATGGCTGGAGGTGGATCCGCATGGTAGAGCGTGTCCACTGTTTTTCTGAAGAAAAAATGATTACATCAAGCGTTTCCACTCTTATGACGAAGGAGTGCGAAACACGCCAACCACTTGAACATACACAGTGCTCCTATTACTAGGCACGTGCAGTGGTTCATACGTCAGTACTGCATAATCTTGTTGCTAGTGTAGTAAGATATGATGATAACAAATGACGTTGTCCGCATGTCAACTACATGAACAGTAATGTAGTAACATAGTAACCCTTTATCGACTGTCCGGTCGAGAATGAATAGTGAGATCAATGTTAACATAACTAGGTCTACAGCGCACGGAGAGTACGGTGCTACAGTACTCCACGAAACATGAACCATATGAAGCACAAATCAGTGTTAGGCAGGGTGTATGAAGGGTGCACGGGATGGGAGCAAAAGTTCCCTTCTCGACCCACTGTTGGGTGTTTGGCAGAGTGCATGAAGGGTGCATGAGTCCACACTAGTAGGTTAACACAAATACACGAAGAGGGAACAACTATATTAAGATGAGAATGCAACCAAACACACCCACACGCTTTGTGCTACAGTGACTGATCTGCACCATCTGAGTTTGATCCAACGGTCATGTTGCACCGAGACATGGACATGCCCATTCAGAGGGCGCCTAAACACCACCTAAGTCCCTTTGCTTCTTGAGGCGCACGACGTTGGTGATGCAGGGTGCAACCGCCCGCAGAGCCCACTCCTGGTCAATGGGAGCCAGCTCATCAAAGACGGCGTCCAATGGCACGAATGGATTTCGGCGATGGAGCCCTGAGAGGATTTGCCCGGCAACGGCGACGGCAGCCTGCAACCCCTCCTTGTCCAGCTCCGCCCCCACCATCGCGTGGAGACGGCTCAGCTCCTCGGAGATATAGGTGAAGAAGGAGACCAGGTCACGAAGCCGCAACTCGTTGAAGTCAACGGGGTGGTCGAACGGGTTTAGCCCGACTGTCGGCATGGTCACACTGGCACGATGGTAGGCATCGCGTAGCTGCAACATGTGTGTGGCAACTTGGTCCACCAAGTAGCTGAGGTGATCCTAGACCTCGTCACGATCGGCCCGCTCACGCTCCAGCCAGCTCCCCTGACGGCCTATCGTATCTCCTGCTTTCTGCAGCAATGCTGCCGACGCCTCGAGCATCTTTGTGGTGGACGCATGCCGCTTTTGAAGCTCCATGAACTCCCACACATAACGGAGGAGCATGGCACTCCTCTCCTCCTTGAGCTCACGGAGCTCCACGTCCTTGGCCTTGAGCTCCGCATCCTTGGCCTGGAGCTCCTATGTCAGGCACCTCACCTCGGACTCAGTGATCTGCTGCGCCGCCATGGCACAAGGTAGAAGCAATGGGGAGAAGAAGGAAAGGGGGCGAAACGGCTGAAAGGCAACACAATCTACAGGAAGGCGGAGGGAGCCAGCCGAGGAACGGGGAATCTTTTGGTTTTCACCATGGGAAAACACCAGTCGACGACTTCTAACATCAGGGAGCAGTGGGTTTTACACGCGGAGTCATCATGACTAATTGTTGTCGCGCCTGCTCCCGTCAATCAAAAAAATAAAAATCCTTCCGCACCCAAACACCAGAGCAACGCCACGGTGGATATTTAAATTTACCTACCGGCAAGGAGATAAAAAGGGGTGAAAAAACAAATGTAGCGGCGGCCTAGCTAATCGGTCGCACTAGCCCAACTATCTAACCACCGTGCTTCACTGATGTACTCGGCGGGAAAGGTGGTCTTTCATGATTTGATGACTCATTTACTTGCTTCGGTGCTACAACCGAGGAGGACCCAAAACACGCGCAGTAGGGCATCCCACGTCTCGGCAAGGAAGAATATATGCGTGCACCACACGGGAGGACCCCGAAACCGCGCGAAGGGTGTGCCGCATCTCGGCATGGAGGAAAAATATGCGTCTAAAAATATACTGTATTAGACATAGTACCTATGGTTCGACCTCGGGACCCAGCCAGTCGGTCAAAAACACCCCACTAGCCACACAACTTCATCATGTTAACGTGGCACGGAGGATGGGTGTGGTTAGCTCCGTCTCGACCAGCCACAACGTCTCTTGTTCTAGGCAATTCTTCTATTTTCCAAGCTTTTTTAGTTATAATAACACCACGGCAAGCTAGCGTCGCTCTTCGTGTGTGCCCGTGCAAAGGTTAGACGATGGAGAGGAGAGAGAGATCGCAGACCTAGGACCCACCAGTAAGTGAGTCAACGTTCATGCACGTGTTGACAAGGCACTCCTTCTACTCTACTCAACGTAATACTGTATGAAATCAAGTAATGGGACAAAGCCAACAACCGTTGTTGTTTCAGGCTATCGACTTACGCTTTGTAGTCCAGGTTGCCAATTCGAATCTCATCTTTCAGATTTGTTAGCTTTAGGTCCAAATTTGATTAATGACAAGTGGGACCCCCATGTGTTGTTCTGATATTTCAGTGTAGGATGGTTTTTTTGAACAAACACTTTGCGCAGTTAGACAAGTAACAACACGACTTACACGTATTTTTCAAGTTTATGAGCAAAAATAATAGCGTCATAGAATATCACATCCACCCCACAGCTTAGATGCTATGGTGATACTAGTTTTTACATCATTGGAAGTGAGATCCAATGGCTTGGGAGTAGTCTTTGTAATTATGCGTAATTTCCAAACTCCCCCAGGTTTTTTTTGCAAATAAAACATTCAGGCCTCGTGTGTGCCGCTGCATCTTGGATCCAACGGCTCCCCGTTGTTCATATTAGGTGCTCCCCGTAGCTTAATTAGCCGCTATGGTGATACGAGCATCTAGGTCATATGATTAGTGATCAGATGGCACATGCGTAGTACTTGTACTTTCTGTGCAATTCCCAAACTTTCTCGGCGGTATATTGCAAAAACATTCAAACCTCCTATTGTGGGTTGTTAGATCTCCGTGAACTCGTATCACCATAGAATCTACAGTGCGGGAGCACCTCATATTCTCCCGTGCGAGAAAACATAAGGTGCTCTCGCAGCTTGGATGCTACAGTGATATGAACTTTGAGGTTGTTTGATCTGAGATCCAATGGCATCTGAGCAGTCTTTGTGCTTGTAAGCAGTGGCCGAACTCTTTGGGGTATTTTCTGCAAAAAAAACATTCGAACCACCGAGGAGTTGTTGGGTCACAAATCCAACGGCTCCGAAGAGCTTGTATCACCAAAGCATCTAAGGTGTGGTAGCACATTATATTCTTACATACAGGAGAATATGATGTCCTCCTTCATCTTAGATGCTACAGTGATACGAGCTTCGAGGTCGTTGGATATGGGATCCAAGGGCAACTGAGTAGTTTTTGTACAAATTGTGTGCAATTCTCAAACTCATCAAGGTTTCCTGAAAAAATATTAAGACATCCTATGAGCTGCTATATCTCAGATCTACAATCTCCAAGCAACTCGTATCGGCATATAGCATATAAGGTATGGGGGCACATGATATTCTCCCGGGGAGGAGGGGGTACACAACCAATCGGTGTTTGGGAGGGTGGGGACAAATATATTCTAAACAATCCTAAACAGAGCTTCACAATTTTATCTAAGGTCAAGGGGTTAACCCCCAACAATCTACATAGCTCCGCCTAAACACAACATTTGCATGTACTGTAGTACTAGACTTAATATTCATGTTTCAGTTTCCTGTTCATTTTAAATATTGAATTGAGGACCATGCATGTCTTACATTTTACTCCCTTCGTTCCTAAATATTAGTCTTTTTAGAGATTTCAAATGGACTGGCACATACAGATGTATATAGACATATTTTAGAGTGTAGATTCACTCATTTTGCCCCGCATGTAGTCACTTGTCGAAATCTCTAAAAGACTAATATTTAGGAACAAAAGGAGTATTTTTGATTTCGTGTCATATATGCATGGTTTGGAAAAATAGATGCACTATACTTATTGGATTGTTGTTGTGTTCGTGGTTGTGTGTGTGTGTGTGTGTGCGCGCGCGAGCACGTCTGTGTGTGGTCATATGCTTGATACATACAAAGTTTTCTCACCGCCATATTGTTCATCTTTTAAATTTGAATTTGCAATGAAAAACTTACTAGGGATACCATGAAATGTGAAATCCAAGTTGAGATCACTATATCACAGACTCACTCTAATTCAAGAACTCGTCATAAATCAATTACCACATTGAGATTACTATTTGCAAGGAAAATACTGGCATTGTAATACACATAGATTCGTTCAGCAATTTAAAAGATTCCTTTCATATTCTCGAATGGTAGGACCCAATGGTGTACCAGCTAAACCTTGGCTTGTGTTGATCCTAAAAAATTGGGCTCGTGTCCTTCTGGGGCGTGCGTGGTATGCACATTAGGCAACCCCAACCAGTCGAGCCTCAGTGTTTCGAGTCGAAATATCTGGCGGCCAGAATTCTAGCCCTAAGAAATTCCCATCATGTCCACAGTCCATAATGACTACCGATGAACAATGAAGGGATGCTTTAGTAACTAGACAATGTTACCTACTGTGCCGAGCACGGTTCAATTCCCTCATTCGCGGCTCCCCAAGGTCACCCGTCAACTGCATTGCCTAATACTACTACTACACCAGGATGAGCATAGAATAGAGCCCGTTTGTTCGTGCCTAGTACTTGAGTTAATATATCACACAATGCACTGGTACGGAGGGATTATCCTTTTACTCTGCATATATAACTTGTCTGAAGTCTAACTAAGCAAAATGTTTGACCAAATCCTTTCTTAAGAAATACAACAGGACAGATGTATGGCTTGAAAATTTATTGCATGATGCAGGTTATGATATTGTTCGAATCTTGGATTTTAAATTTCAGAAAATCCAAAAGTGGCCAGAAATTCATGAAACTGAGCATGGTCACGTGATATGGCACAAATATTCCTTCATAATTTTTTTCTTCAATTTGACACAAGCTGCTTATGACAAGTTTCACAAATGAAGAGCCAAGGTATTTGGAACAAAGACCTGTCACGTTAAGGCGAACGCTTTCACTATTGAAACCGTGGGCGTTTACGTGCCGCCACGAATCCCGCTTCTCATCGGCAGGTGTCGTCCGAGAAAGCGTGTGAGTCGACGGGAGGCGTGCGAGCAGACCATTGCACTGGCTGACAGCAAGGCGTGCGAGCAGACCGCTGCGCAGGCTCACCGGGAGGCGAGCCATTTGACCAAGCTCTGCGGCCCACCTTCGTCCCAACTTCTCCCACTTTTAATGTCGTCGGCACCGCAATTTAAAATCAACCCTCCAATACCCGGTATCGCTACAATCTTCTTTCTTCCTCTCTGATTCTCCTGTCGTCTACCTCCAACCAGCCTGACCTAAACGTACGCCATGCCGCATCACGATGGTCTGCCCTTAGTCTTCCAGTTTCCTGAGGAAGACACCCAGCCGGAGTCTCAAGAACATAAGGCGCTTTGGGACGAGCTTGAATCGGCCTTACAAGAAGACGCCGCGCCTGTCCCCGCTCCCGTTCCAGCTCACGTCACCCCGACGCACCAGCACCCATCCTCACGGCATTGATGGGCTGGTAGCCGCACATTGTCGCCGAGCTTGATGCCACGGGGTTCCACGAGGTCCCCGCCGACTTTCACGCGCCCGTGCACCTGCCAGCGCATGCGCCTACGCGTGCACTGACGCGCACGCTCGTGCTGGTGCCCGTGCACCTACTAGCGCATGCGCCTGCGCATGCACTAACGTGCGCACCCGTGTCGGTGCCCATGCACACGAATGTCTCCGTCGCACCTTTGCCAGCGCCTGTCCCTGCGCGGGTGCCAGTGCCCCCCTCAGTGGCATGGATGGACACCGTCGACTGCTTCCTTGCACCAACACAAGTCGCCTCCTCCCGCCAGTTGACTCGCTCCTGGAGACCGAAGTCCAGAATATTGTGGCCTTCCTTGAAGCTAGGGCCAACGTCCAGGAGTATGCCAACAACGGCGCAAGACGCCACCGCCGTCATCGCCGTCGGTCAATGACCCGGCGACACACATAGCATGACAGAGGAGCCGCTTCCCACCGCAAGACGCCCCCGCCGCCGCCGCGTAATCTAAATTTGCCATGAAAAAAGTTCAGATTGCCATGCTTAAAATCCAAATGTTTATCATTTCCGTTTATTTTAGATCGATCATCGTATGAATGTAAAGTCGGAGTCACGCTGAATGAAATCTACGGTTTGATCGATTGAATGTTCTGCTAGATCCGTATTAAATTAAATATAAAACATCATCAAGCCACATGTATTCCTTCTCATCCAATGACCTAGACTGCTTCAATGTCGAGTGCTCAAAATGTTTAGCGTGCAGTTAATTTCATGCCAAAAATAGTGCTAATCACATAATAACACGCAAATAATATCCTACTTAATATCCGCATGCACTTAATATACTTCCAAATTAACGTGCATTGCACGTACACATTGACTAGTGCTACTAGTTCGTGAAACTGGTGCCGTAACTTGTGAACGCATCCAGATATGGTCAACAGCAACATCGCCCGCGATTTCTTCGTTTTTGCCCGTGCGTCTAAACGCATAAGGGGAGGAGAGAGAGAGAGCACACATGGAACCCACCAGTAAGGAAAAGAAAATAGTACGTGCTAACGAGCCGGTCCCACTAATGTACTAAAAATAATATTACATGTTATCCATTAAATAGGTTGTGGTAATATAAAAACATTATATGAACAAAGGGGGTACAGCAAACATTGTTGTTCTACGTATGTTGCCTATTGACGTGCGGCTTGAAGGCCATGGTCGCATGTCCGATCCTAGTCCTTTATTTTTTTAATTTGTATATGGGTCCAAATTTGTTTCATGACAGGTGGGCCCCTCAGCGTGTAGTTTGTAGCACTTTAATTTGTGGGTCGAAATTTGTTCCATTCCAAGTGGACCATCGGTGTGTAGTTTTGTAGCTTATTTGTAATAATTAAAGAGAATAACCAAGTTTTTTGCAATAATACCATGGTGCGACGTTGAAGGCGAGAAAGAACGTGCGAGAGAGCGATGACCGAGCCAGAGGGAAATAAACTGGGGGAGGTGTGGGGGTTGCAACGGTGTTTGGAGTAGCTGTGGGCCGAATGCTACAAAAATATAATCTAAACCCACCGGAATAAATGCTTCACAAATTAATCCAAGGTTGGATTCCCCCTCGCAATGTAAATAGCTCTGTCTTTGCGAGGGATGGAGAGGTAGCTTCAATGTATGGAAGATACGACATGAGAAAGCGAGGTCAATCGAGAGACATATAGATAGAGAGACAAAGCGAGTGTGGTCCGACATTCATTGAAAAGATATATATGCTCTGGAGAGATATTGTCTGATTAAGCTTTTGGGAAGGGTGAGGGATGTCAGGTAGAGCTTGAGAGATGATCCAGTCACAGACATGTAGATATATTTTGTGCGTGGGAGGAAGCAAGGTCAATCGATTATATATATAAAGGGAGAGAGATTGAGCGAGTGTGGGTCGTCGTGTGATCAAAAGAGTGAGACGGGTTGGAGAGAGTGACCTAGATAGACAATGTGCATGAGAGAGTATACAATATGAATATGTCGAACTGGGCTCAAACATGGAGATATGTCGTTTGTGTCCGTGAAAGAGCGAGGTCAATCGAGACATACAAAGAGAGAGAGAGAGAGAGAGAGAGAGAGAGAGAGAGATTGAGCGAGCATGGCCTGCCATGAGGTTAAAAGAATGGGGGCGGCTTGGATGGACTGACCTAGATAGACAATCTGCATGAGAGAATATAGAGTGTGTCGATCGAGGCCCGAACAGGGAGATATGTCATTTGTGTGTGAAAGAAAACGAGGTTAATCGAGACTCAGATAAAGAGAGCGATATTGAGCAAGTGTGGCCAGCCGGGCAGAAGAAAGAGTGAGACAGTCTCAAGGGAGTGACCTAGATAAACAATGTGTGTGTGTGCGCACGAGAGGTTGGGGGGCTAGATAGGCAATGCATGTATCTAGCGCGAGAGGGTGGGAGGGAGAGAGAGAGAGCTAGGCATGGGGTGCAATGGAGGGTGTGTGAGGTAAATACATTTGGTAACAGAGTGGAAAAAGGGGGTTGTGTAGTTGAGAGAGTTAGAGATCGAAACATGGAGAGAAAGAACGAACGTGTGTCAGGAACCGATAGCTTCCTAAGGTGGTTAGGAGAGGAAGATTGGCCGATACAGGAAGTATGTAGCATTTGTGCCGGGGGGGCTAAAAACAACATTTGAATGTAGACAGTACGAGACTTAATATCAATGTTTCAATTTGGTGTACATTGTAAGATTTGAACTGAGGACCATGCATATGGGTAATTATTTTGAATTCGTGCCATACTAGGTTTGGAAAAGTTGACATTGACTCGATTGGTGTGCTATTTGGTAGGTCATATGTTTGAATCCATCCAAAAGTTTTCTCACTACCATGGTGTTCATCATATACATATGAATTTGTATTAAAAAAGTAGCGTGGATACAGTGAAATGTGAAATCTACGTTAGAATTGGAGATCGCTATGTGACACACAGTAATTTAAATAACTACTTATGTGACACACTCTAATCCACGTTAGCATGCATACCATTTCGAATTTTTTTTCAAATAACTCCTCATTAATTAATTTATAGTATCTCATTTCGAATGACTAATTATTTGCAACGAAAACACGGGCATGGTAATACATACAGATTAGTTTGCAAATGGAAGAAGATTCATTTGCATTCTCAAATGTAGGCGCACCAAGCAGACCAGGGTCGTGTCGTGGTGGTCACGCGTGTCGGACGAACGCTTAACACCCAGTCACCCACCCCCGCCCTCCCTCCCCCTCCCCCCCTCCCCCCAAAAAAAGGACGACGACAAAATAAACTCGTGCTTCCATGTTTCGGATTGAAATATCTGGTGGCCCCAATTCCAGCCCTGCAAAATCTCCCTTCTCCACCATCCCCTTCCGCGCCCAGATTGCTCAAATCCCTAATTAGCCGCCAACCCTAGCAAAGTTCCAATCGCCCCTCGTATCGTCTCTTTCCCCACCTCTATGCCGGACGGCGACGACGAAGACGACGGTCGCGCTTCACCACCGCATCAGAGCTACCTCATCTATGCCCTCGTCAACTGCACCAGGTGGTCCACCAACAACGTCGGCCGCCAAAACTGACGTGCCTCACAGACACTGACTTCCACCACATCAGGTGCGCTTCACCGACGATGTCCCCCACCTCACTAGGGCTACTTCACCGAGCACATCATCACACCTCCACCCCCAAGGCCGTTGGGGCTTCACCAACGGTCTCGTCCATCGCATCATAGCGCTCCGCTCCCACTCAAGATCTACATTCGTGCGCGGCCAGCCAACACCAGCACATCACCCTCAATGGCTCTGAAGTGACCCGCACTCTAGCTAGGTGAGCATGCCCAAATGCCGTACCGAACTAGGTATCCACACATCACTCCCTTGTGCACTATTCCGACGATGTTTGGATATTCTTTCACTGCTCTCTTAGCTTACACACCTATGCAAATATGACTTTAACTCTTATTTCTTCTGGAGATATCATCTGAAACAAGCAAAACCATTTTTTAGTGAAGCATGACGGAGCTAGGGATCTGGTACACATCCTGCACACCCGTATAACCTTGTAAGTATATGTCCTCCGGTACAACAGCAAGGTCGATTCCTCTTATTTGATCAACCATTCGACGTGTGAAAAATGTAGAGGGGGATGCAAGGAGCACAAGGCCTGCACATCGAAGCAAGTGGTAACATGGACTTGTACATGGAACATCCCAAGCGCAAGCAGAGCTGCAGTGAGCCTGTACAATGTACAACGAGATAGCGTAAGTCCCTGCATTTCATTTAATTCGTACTAGCATGCGTGTATGATTTGTGTGCAGTGGCGGATCCACGTATTCAAGTTACCAGGGGCGAACATTTAACTTAAAAAATATGAAGGCACTTGCACTCCGGAAATCAACATAACTTGAGAAATGTGAAGCTACATGCACTTTGAAAACCAGCTAATGATCCAAAGTAGTTCAGATTATAAAGCACTAAATGTTGCAAGCACCAAAAAACACAAAATGCAACATGGTGTACAAGGACTACAAACATGGTCTGTACCTGCTTGAATTATTCGTTCTCTGGCCAAAAATATCGAAGTGTAATTGCACCTATAACGAGTGCGCAAACTGCATATCAATATATCTATCCTGCACAAGTATGCCAATAGTTTCAATCAACAGATTAGAAAAGTATTTATGCTACGATGTCATGATACGGGGACTTTCTGGTAGATGGCCTCGACATTTCCTCAAGCCATAAAAATGTACTATAATTTGCTTGTCATCAATGCCTGCAAATATCTATGTCTCTCTAAACATAGCAGATCATCATTAGACACTAAATCCTTCAACGGGAGCTTGCAAAATGCTTGTATTAGATCCCTCATTAGACACTATATGTTCATCACCAAGAGCATGTAATTTTTTTGCATCAAATCCTTCATTAGCAGTCTGTTCATTAGACACTTCAGGCTCAAGAACAACATGAGCTTGTATGTTTGCACCAAAAACTTGATTAGATACATCAGATTTAGTCAGTTCAGTATTGATTGGGGGAGTTATAAAATAAGTAGAAATTGGTTTCATTTTCTCATAGAATCCCTACATACAAGCAGTTTTACAACACCATCAGGTTTAACTATTGGCCAGAAATTGAACAGTTGAATTAGATATATGATACGTCTCCAATGTATCTATAATTTTGATTGTTCCATGCTATTATATTACCTGTTTTGGATGTTTATGGGCTTTATTTTATACATTATTATCATTTTTGGGACTAACCTACTAACCGGAGGCCAAGCCCATATTGCTGTTTTTTTGCCTATTTCAGTATTTCGAAGAAAAGGAATATCAAACGGAGTCCAAACGGAATGAAACCTTCAGGAGCGTGATTTTGGAACGAGCAAGATCCGGAGAGCTTGGAGTGCAAGTCAAGAAACAGCCGGAGCCTCCACGAGATAGGAGGGCGCCCCCCCTGTAGGGCACGCCCCCTGTCTCGTGGGACCCTCGGGCGTCCACCGATGTACCTCTTCCTCCTATATATACCCACGGACCCCGAAAACATCCAGGGGCACCACAAAACACAATTTCCACCACCGGAACCTTCTGTATCCGCGAGATCACATCATGGAGCCTTCGCCGGCACTTTGCCGGAGGGGGAATCAACCATGGAGGGCCTCTACATCAACATCCTTGCCCCTCCTATGAGTTGTGAGTAGTTTACCTCAGACCTACGGGTCCATAGTTATTAGCTAGATGGCTTCTTCTCTCTTTTTGGATCTCAATACAATGTTCTCCCCCTCTCTTGTGGAGATCTATTCGATGTAATCTCTTTTTGTGGTGTGTTTGTCGAGATCCGATGAACTGTGAGTTTATGATCAGATTTATCTATGGATATTAATTGAATCTTCTCTGAATTATTTTATGTATGATTGAGTTATCTTTGCAAGTCTCTTCGAGTTATCGGTTTGGTTTGGCCTACTAGATTGATCTTTCTTGCCATGGGAGAAGTGCTTAGCTTTGGGTTCAATCTTGCGGTGTTCTTACCCAGTGACAAAAAGGGTTGCAAGACACGTATTGTATTGTTGCCATCGAGGATAACAAGATGGGGTTTATATCATATTGCATGAGTTTATCCCTCTACATCATGTCATCTTGCTTAATGCGTTGCTCTGTTCTTATGAACTTAATACTCTAGATTCATGCTAGATAGCGGTCGATGTGTGGAGTAATAGTAGTAGATCCAGGCAGGAGTTGGTCTACTTGTTATGGATGTGATGCCTATATACATGATCATGCCTAGATAACGTCATAATTATTCGCTTTTCTATCAATTGCTCGACAGTAATTTGTTCACCCACCGTAATACTTATGCTCTCGAGAGAAGCCTCTAGTGAAACCTATGGCCCCGGGTCTATCTCTTATCATATTTTCTTTCAATATACTTTTATTTGCATCTTTACTTTTTTGCATCTATATTATAAAATACCAAAAATATATTTATCTTATCATATTATCTCTATCAGATCTCACTTTCGCAAGTGGCCATGAAGGGATTGACAACCCATTATTGTGTTGGTTGCGAGTTCTCAGTTTGTTTGTGTAGGAGCGTGGGACTTTGGAGGAGCCTCCTACTGGATTGATACCTTGGTTCTCAGAAACTGAGGGAAATACTTATGCTACACTTGCTGCATCACCCTCTCTTCTTCGGGGAAAACCAACGCTAGCTCAAGACGTAGCAAGAAGGATTTCTGGCGCCGTTGCCGGGGAGGTCTTCACTCAAGTCAAGACATACCAAGTACCTATCACAAACCCATCTCCCTCGCATTTACATTATTTGCCATTTGCCTCTCGTTTTCCTCTCCCCCCACTTCACCCTTGTCGTTTTATTCTCCCTCTCTTTCCCTGTCTCCTCCTCTCTTTTCCGCTTGCCTTTTTCTGTTTGCTTGTGTGTTGGATTACTTGTTGCCATGGCGCAAGATAATACCAAATTGTGTGATTTCTCGAATACCAATAATAATGATTTCCTTAGCACTCTGATTGCTCCTCTTAATGATGTTGAGTCTTGTGAAATCAATGCTGCTTTGCTGAATCTTGTTATGAAAGATCAATTCGCCGGCCTTCCTAGTGAAGATGCCGCTACTCATCTAAATAATTTTGTTGATTTATGTGATATGCAAAACAAGAAAGATACGGATAACAATATTGTCAAATTGAAGTTATTTCTGTTTTCACTTAGAGATCATGCTAAAGTTTGGTTTTCGTCTTTGCCTAAAAATAGAATTGATTCTTGGAACAAGTGCAAAGATGCTTTTATCTCTAAGTATTTTCCTCCCGCTAAGATCATCACTCTTAGGAACGATATTATGAATTTCAAACAACTTGATCATGAGCATGTTGCCCAATCTTGGGAAAGAATGAAATTGATGCTTCGCAATTGCCCTACTCATGGTTTGAATTTATGGATGATCATACAAAAAATTTCTGCCGGTTTGAACTTTGCTTCTAGAAATCTCTTAGATTCGTCCGCAGGAGGCACCTTTATGGAAATCACGTTAGGAGATGCTACAAAACTTCTTGATAATATTATGGCTAATTATTCTCAATGGCACACCAAAACATCTTCTAATAAAAAAGTGCATGCTATAGAAGAAATCAATGTTTTAAGTGGAAAGATGGATGAACTTAGGAAGATGTTTTCTACTAAAAATACTCCTCTTGATCCTAATGGTATGCCTTGGTCTTCCTTGATTGAGAATAATAATGAATCTATGGATGTGAATTTTGTTGGTAGGAATAGTTTTGGTAACAATGCTTATAGAGGGAATTTTAATGCTAGACCGTTCCCTAGTAATTCCTCTAATGATTATGGAAATTCCTATAATAATTCTTATGGTAATTTTAATAAGACGCCCTCTGATTTTGAGAATAGTGTGAAAGAATTTATGATTTCTCAAAAGAATTTTAATGCTTTGCTTGAAGAAAAATTGCTCAAAGTTGATGAATTGGCTAGGAACGTTGATAGACTTTCGCTTGATGTTGATTCTCTTAAACTTAGACATTCTCCTCCTAAGCATTATGTCAATGAGTCTCTCAAAGTGATTAGAGTTTCCATTGACGAGTGCAAGGAAAGAACCGCTAGATTGCGTGCTAAGAAAGATAGCTGTATAAAAGCATGTTCTTCTAGTTTCCGTGAAAATAATGATGGGGATCTTAAAGATATTGATGCGTCTCCTATTAGATCTATGTTTTGCAATATGAATTTTGATGATTATGGGACGGATGATGAATCAACTTTGCCTAGAAGGCGTCCCAAAAATTCGGAGTCTTTAGATCTTAATGCTAAATTTCGTAAAAGAGAGATTGAAGAATCCTCAACCTCTAATAATGTTGAACCTACTATCTCGGATTTCAAGGAATTTGACTATGATAATTGCTCTTTAAAAGGTTGTATTTCCTTGTTGCAATCCGTTGTTAATTCTCCTCATGCTTATAGTCAAAACAAAGCTTTTACCAAACATATTGTTGATGCCTTGATGCAATCTTATGATGAAAAACTTAATTTGGTAGTTTCTATACCTAGAAAACTTAATGATGAGTGGGAACCTAATATAAAGATTAGAATTAAAGATTTTGAGTGTTTTGCTTTGTGTGATTTGGGTGCTAGTGTTTCCACAATTCCGAAAATTTATGTGATATTCTAGATTTCCATGATCTTGATGATTGCTCGTTAAATTTGCACCTTGCGGATTCCACCATTAAAAAGCCTATGGGAAGGATCAATGATGTTCTTATTGTTGCAAATATAAATTTGGTGGCCGTAGATTTTATCGTTCTTGATATAGATTGCACTCTTTCTTGCCCTATTATTCTTGGTAGACCTTTCCTTAGAACGATTGGTGCGATTATTGATATGAAAGAAGGGAACATTAGATTCCAATTTCCCTTAAAGAAAAGCATGGAGC
Source organism: Triticum dicoccoides (assembly GCF_002162155.2). Lineage (NCBI taxonomy): Eukaryota > Viridiplantae > Streptophyta > Magnoliopsida > Poales > Poaceae > Triticum > Triticum dicoccoides. Next base: position 541,154,608 of record NC_041383.1, read on the forward strand.
AATTTCCAATAAAGAAAGTCAAATTACCTTATGAATCTATCATGTGTGCTACTTATGAATCAAGTGCCAAAGATGGCACTCATTAGTTCTATCTTCGCTTTTATGCCTAGCTAGGGGCGTTAAACGATAGCGCTAGTTGGGAGGCAACCCAATTTTCTTTATGTTCTTTGTTTTTGTTCCTATTTATTGTTAAATTTTGTTTCTACTTTCTGTTTAGATGTGTTTTTATCTTTTGTTTAGTGTTTGTGCCAAGTAGAACCTATAGGATAAACTATGATGATGGTTGATTTGATTCTGCTGAAAAACAGAAACTTTGCGCTCACGAGAAAAAAATCAATAAATCACAGAAACGTGCTTTTGCATTGATTCATTTTTCTGCTGATAAACAAACAAATTTTCCAGTACGTCCTATTTTGGTAGGATTTTTAGAGTTCCATAAGTTTGCGTTAGTTACAGATTGCTACAGACTGTTCTGTTTTTGACAGATTCTGTTTTTCGTGTGTTGTTTGCTTATTTCAATGCATCTATGGCTAGTAATTCAGTCTATGAACCATAAAGAAGTTGGAATACAGTAGGTTTAACACCAAAATAAATAAATAATGAGTTCATTGCAGTACCTTATGTGGTGGTTTTGTTTTCTTTCACTAACGGAGCTTATAAGATTTCCTGTTGAGTTTTGTGTTGTGAAGTTTTCAAGTGTTGGGTAAAGCTTTTATGGACTATGGAATAAAGAGTGGAAAGATCCTAAGCTTGGGGATGCCAAGGCACCCCAAGATATTCAAGAATAGCCAAAATCCTAAGCTTGGGGATGCCCCGGGAAGGCATCCCCTCTTTCGTCTTCGTTCATTGGTAACTTTACTTGGAGCTATATTTTTATTCACCACATGATATGTGTTTTGCTTGGAGCGTCGTGTATTATATTGGTCTTTGCTTGTTAGTTTACCTAAATCATCCTTGCTTTAACATACCTTTTTGGGAGAAGCCTATTTGATTAGAATTTGCTAGAATACTCTATGTTCTTCACTTATATCTTTTGAGCTTGATAGTTTTTTGCTCTAGTGCTTCACTTATATCTTTTAGAGCATGGTGGTGGATTAATTTTGAAGAAATTGCTAGTCTCTCATGCTTCACTTATATTATTTTGAGAGTCTTTTAGAACAGCATGGTATTTGCTATGGTTATAATTTGGTCCTAGAATGATGAGCATCCAAGTTGGGTATAATAAAAACTATCATAGGATGTGAATTGGATGCTATGATCAATTTGATGCTTGATAATTGTTTTGAGATATGGAGGTAGTGATATTAAGGTCATGCTAGTTGGGCGATTATGAATTTAAAGAATGCTTGTGTTGAAGTTTGTGATTCCCGTAGCATGCACATATGGTGAACCGCTTTGTGATGAAGTTGGAGCACAATTTTATTTATTGAATGTCTTCCTTATGAGTGGCAGTCGGGGACGAGCGATGGTCTTTTCCTACCAATCTATCCCCCTAGGAGCATGCGCGTAGTGCTTTGGTTTTTGATGACTTCTAAATTTTTACAACAAGTATATGAGTTCTTTTGACTAATGTTGAGTCCATGGATTATACGCACCCTTTCACCCCTCCATTATTGCTAGCCTCTCTTGTATCATGCAACTTTCACCGGTACCATACACCCACCATATACCTTCCTCAAAACATCCACCATACCTACCTATTATGGCATTTCCATAGCCATTCCGAGATATATTGCCATGCAACTTTCCACCATTCCGTTTATTATGACACGTTTCATCATTGTCATATTGCTCTTTGCATGATCATGTAGTTGACATCGTATTTGTGGCAAAGCCACCATCATAATTTCATACATGTCACTCTTGATTCATTGCATATCCCGGTATACCGCCGGAGGCATTCACATAGAGTCATATCTTGTTCTAGCTATGAGTTGTAATTTTTGAGTTGTAAATCCATAAAAGTGTGATGATCTCCATTATTAGAGCATTGTCCTAGTGAGGAAAGGATGATGAAGACTATGATTCCCCCACAAGTCGGGATGAGACTTCAGACTTTACAAAAAAAGAGAAAGGCCAAAAAAAAGAAGGCCGAAGAATAAAAAAGAGAAAAAAAAGGAATGAGACAAAAAGAGAGAAGGGATAATGCTACTATCTCTTTTTCCACACTTGTGCTTCAAAATAGCACCATGATCTTCATGATAGAGAGTCTCATATGTTGTCACTTTCATATACTAGTGGGAATTTTTCATTATAGAACTTGGCTTGTATATTCCAATGATGGGATTCCTCAAAATGCCTTAGGTCTTCGTGAGCAAGCAAGTTGGATGCACACCCACTAGTTTTCTTTTGTTGAGCTTTCATATATTTATAGCTCTAGTGCATCCGTTGCATGGCAATCCCTACTCACTCACATTGATATCTATTAATGGGCATCTCCATAGCCCGTTGATACGCCTAGTTGATGTGAGTCTATCTTCTCCTTTTTGTCTTCCCCACAACCACCGTTCTATTCCACATATAGTGTTATGTCCATGGCTCACGCTCATGTATTCCGTGAAACTTGAAAGAGTTTGAGATTATTAAAGTATGAAACAATTGCTTGGCTCGTCATCGGGGTTGTGCATGATTAAATACTTTGTGTGATGATGATAGACCAACAGCTAGACTATATGATTTTGTAGGTATAACTTTCTTTGGCCATGTTATTTTGAGAAGACATGATTACTTTGCTTAGTATGCTTGAAGTATTACTATTTCTTATGTCAATATGAACTTTTATTTTGTATTATTTGGATATGAACATTCATGCCACATTAAAGAAAATTACATTGAGAATTATGCTAGGTAGCATTCCACATCAAAAATTCTCTTTTTATCATTTAGCTACTCGAGGACGAGCAGGAATTAAGCTTGGGGATGCTTAATACGTCTTCAACGTATCTATAATTTTTGATGTTCCATGCTATTATATTACCTGTTTTGGATGTTTATGGGCTTTATTTTATTATCATTTTTGGGACTAACCTACTAACCGGAGGCCCAGCCCATATTGTTGTTTTTTGCCTATTTCAGTATTTCGAAGAAAAGGAATATCAAACGGAGTCCAAACGGAATGAAACCTTCGGGAGCGTGATTTTTGGAATGAACAAGATCCGAAGAGCTTGGAGTGCAAGTCAAGAAACAGTCGGAGCCTCCACGAGATAGGAGGGCGTGCCCCCCTGTAGGGCGTGCCCCCTGTCTCATGGGACCCTCGGGCGTCCACCGACGTACCTCTTCCTCCCATATACCCATGGACCCCGAAAACTTCCAGGGGCACCACGAAACACAATTTCCACCACCGTAACCTTCTATATCCGCGAGATCCCATCTTGGAGCCTTCGCCGGCACTCTGCCGGAGGGGAATCGACCACGGAGGGCCTCTAGATCAACATCCTTGCCCCTCCTATGAGTTGTGAGTAGTTTACCTCAGACCTACGGGTCCATAGTTATTAGCTAGATGGCTTCTTCTCTCTTTTTGGATCTCAATACAATGTTCTCCCCCTCTCTTGTGGAGATCTATTCGATGTAATCTCTTTTTGCGGTGTGTTTGTCGAGATCCGATGAATTGTGAGTTTATGATCAGATTTATCTATGGATATTAATTGAATCTTCTCTGAATTCTTTTATGTATGATTTAGTTATCTTTGCAAGTCTCTTCGAATTATCGGTTTGGTTTGGCCTACTAGATTGATCTTTCTTGCCATGGGAGAAGTGCTTAGCTTTGGGTTCAATCTTGCGTTGTTCTTACCCAGTGACAGAAAGGGTTGCAAGACACGTATTGTATTGTTGCCATTGAGGATAACAAGATGGGGTTTATATCATATTGCATGAGTTTATCCCTCTACATCATGTCATCTTGCTTAATGCATTGCTCTGTTCTTATGAACTTAATACTCTAGATGCATGCTGGATAGCGGTCGATGTGTGGAGTAATAATAGTAGATGCAGGCAGGAGTCAGTCTACTTGTTATGGATGTGATGCCTATATACATGATCATGCCTAGATAACGTCATAATTATTCGCTTTTCTATCAATTGCTCGACAGTAATTTGTTCACCCACCGTAACACTTATGCTCTCGAGAGAAGCCTCTAGTGAAACCTATGGCCCCCAGGTCTATCTCTAATCATATTTGCTTTCAATCTACTTTTATTTGCATCTTTACTTTTTTTGCATCTATATTATAAAATACCAAAAATATATTTATCTTATCATACTATCTCTATCAGATCTCACTTTCGCAAGTGGTCGTGAAGGGATTGACAACCCCTTTATTGCATTGGTTGCGAGTTCTCGGTTTGTTTGTGTAGGCACATGGGACTTTGGAGGAGCCTCCTACTGGATTGATACCTTGGTTCTCAAAAACTGAGGGAAATACTCACGCTACACTTGCTGCATCACCCTCTCCTCTTCGAGGAAAACCAACGCTAGCTCAAGACGTAGCAATATAATCAGGGATGTGATGTACCTGCTCGTTGTGCATGCTACTCTCACAAGCTGTGACTGTCCATTTGCGCAAGCTCGATGCCATGCCCATGCTGTCGCCGCTGCCTCCCATGCATGCTACACCCAGGGTTGGATCTTCATCTTCTTGTCCTTTCGTTTGCTTGAAGCCCGGCGACCGCCCTCCAACGAGGGCACAAGGAAGTGCCGTGTCGGTCTGTCCAGCGGCGACTAGGTTAGGAGCGAACTAGACTGGAGGCTGGAGCGAACGAATTGGGATTTTTCCTGTTGTCCATCGATATGGGAGGCGCTCGTTTGGGCCGCGAGCCTGCTATAGGGCCTGCCTTGCACTTATGTTATTGGCCCATCCAAATTTAAACATTGTTATTCATTTTTTACATTGCCTGCTTGTTCGTTGGGACAAACAAAACTAGCCTGGGCCAACCTGGATGACTCAAACTAGGTGCACACTTTCCAGCCACCCGAGGCGGGCGCCCATGCCAGCCCCTATGGTGGCGTCGCCCCCTTTTGCGTGTATGATTGGGGTAGTGAAAAATATTCTAGTGGCGGTTTTGATTTACCCACAGAATGGTTGAATTGCTTGTTTCTATGAACTGAGTTCGCCAATAATGTGAAGGATGCCAGTCTTGTCATCCTATTGTAGATTGCTTAGATCTCGATATGCCAAATGTAATCGCATGAAATATACAGTAAAAGCCAGTGTGATGTGTGTGGCTACAAATAGTATGACTACATGTCCTCATATAACATATCAAGGATGCACCATCTTACCAGATTAACCATTTGACTTACCAATGCAGTGTGGGAAGAAAGAAGTATTGGGATTGTGTATCTAAGCAATTGATGCCATGGACTCCTTCGTAGAACCTTGTAAGCGAAAAAGAAGTTGTAGTGTGCCTGTACAAAGAGCTAGCGTAAGTTCAGTTACCTGCTTCTCGGAATTTTAGTTAGCCACTTATTGCAAAATTGTTCAATTATGTTGCTTGTCTCAATTTAGTTTGCTACTGATTACATAATGCCATGGCCTGTTAATCCTATTTTTAGACTGCGTCTATCTATGTGTTTGATACTTACTGTTAAGAATTACCTATTTGTCTGACCTTAAATAGCTACTTGTTTGTTTAACTACTTTGCTGCTGCAACAACCGGTTACAATGATGTTAATAACTACTTTTCAGCATCCAATTGAAACTCTTTAATTCCTTGTTTGTTTAACTAGTTTGTTGTTATAACTCCCAGTTGAGATGTTTTGCTAACTTCAACTTTTCTGAATCCAATCGGAACTTTAATGGAAAAATAGGTTAGCCCGAGATCAAAGAGCAAGGTCCCCATGGACGTTGTATCATCCCACGGCAGTGGCACTGGCCCAATCGTGCATTATGAATTGCCAACTGCTGATGCTCTAGAGGCTAAACTACTGGTAGAAAGATATTCCACTTCTACACTTAGAGATGAAGTTGACATGTTGAGGAACCAAACAGCACAATCACAAGCAGTACTCAAGACAACCATTAAATATTTGGTGGATTTCAAAATGAAGCAAGCTGAGACTAACCACATTGTTAAGGTCCTGAAGGAAAAAAGGAAATTAAATTCCCACTTGGTAAATCATATGTGAAACGTTCTTTCCATCGTTGAATAACCTTTGTGTTGTTTGTTCATGTAATCAGTCAAACCATTTGTTTTGGAGATCATGTAATAATTGTTCTTTGTTTTTTGGTTTGTAATTTTATTTGACCACAAGTCTGTATTAATTGATAAGACTCGGAGACATTTCATTTTGATTGTTGTGCCAGACCTACAAATATGTCAATCGGGCTGAATGTGCATTCAGCAATAATAGTAGTATAGATGGACCATAAGTGACACGCATCAGAAAGGGCCAAGATGTTGTAGTAGGTTGGCTAAAAAAAGGATGTTGTTCTAGCAAAAAAAAAGTACAGCGGCCTGGCTTATGTATGTTTTATTGATCCATATACTCTATAAGTGTTTATATGTTTGATAGTTATGTACATTCTTGGTTGATTGACTCGGTATTTGAATCTTGATACATCGCTTGTGTGCATATCTAAATGGGAGTACACATTATGATGCATGTGACATTTGAGTTGGACATAAAGTGTTCCAAATATTAGAATTCACCTTAAACTGGATTCTAGCTTCTGAATTTGAGTATTGGCATTTGTAAATCATATTCATATATGACAGTGGAATACATCTTTGTCGTGCTTTTGAGGATATATAAAAACACATAGAATGATTTATAATGATTCGTATAGGAATACAAAATGGATTCGAATTTAGTTGCCAGGGTACGCGTGGATGCTTATTGTCCCAAAATTCTAAAGAAGCGGCAAAATGTCCACTCCCATGTCGGCTGCCCGAAGCCAAGTGTTTGGGAGATGGAAATTATTGTCTACCCATTACACGGACAATCCATCGGCCCGATTTCCACTGCTCTCAATAGGGGTAGGTTAGTAACTTCAATTAGCCATGACACGACCGCCTCTGAGCCCATTCCGACATGGTGGGCGCCAAACATGCGTGGTAAAACACATTTGATTCAAGCTCGTCCGAAAGACCTCTATTTCTCCCTCCATTTGCCCATTCATACACGGTGGGCGGCAAAACAAACTCGACTCGGCCGAAATCGATGTAGACAAATATTTTCAATAGGGGAAGGTTTGTAACTTCACTCAGACGTGACACAACCGCCCTACCTGTCAGCCCTATTCATACACCGTGGGTGCCAACCATGGGCGCCAACCACCCTCTCCTCGCCTGAAATTGCTCTAGGCAAATATTGGTGAGATGCGAGATTACCGTCCTATCCCCAACCAACGAGACATCCAAAATTTAAACAGGGGCTAAGTTCGTAACTTTCCCATATTTCAGACAAGCGCGTCCCAAAAACATGGTTCCCCATACCTCTCCCTCCATTTTCCCATTCATACACCATCCGCGCTAGAACACCATCCCCACACCAGCCTCCTCCGTCCGCCACCCCATCCATCGCCGCCTTCATCCACCCCATCCATCGCCACCGTCCTCCAACATGCCAGAGCGCCTACCAAGACCGCGTCGTCCACTGCTAGAGATGGACGTTTCTCGTCCACGGCGGCGGACCAAGAGCCTTGCATCGCGTCCTCTCACTTCATCGGCGTCGTCGTCCTCTTTGCCGGAGCCACTCACACGACCTTCTCTTCCACCGCAATGGGACTTATCCCCCGATACACCCTTCTACCGTCACAGATCTTCTTCAACGCCACCGACAACCATCGCACCCCTGATGCCTACACGGCGCCTCAAGAGAGGTGGTACTTCATATCTCCTCAACTTTTTGATCTCAACCAGAAAATAGATCATAACTTGGTTACTCTACTTTATTTTCAGCTCTTAGAATTTAGTTCTTAGTTCGAAGCAAACAATGGATGCTAAATATCATTTCTCCGGTTTGCGGCTTCAAATCTGCCATGGCACAGTCATAATACTGTTTAATTGATCATCCTTAGGGTTTAATTGATCGTGTTGGTTTCATGGTGGTTTATTTAATAGAAAACGGAGGGGAAACCCTCTTTTGCTAAAAAAATATGATTAGGGTTTTCCCCCTTTTATGATCACTATACGATCAGTATACGTGCTTCATGTCAAAATAGCACTGCTCCAGCCATCAAGCTAAACAAGCTTAGTTGTTCAAATACGAATCTGATATTATTAAAACATAGTCGTTTAATTGGTCAGCTAAATGTTCCTAATTTAGTTTCGAAAATGCATGTTCGCCGCTCGGGTGTATATCTCTACAGGGTGCCCACGGTGGGCCGTGGCCCACCCTGGGATTTTGGGTCATCCCAGGCCCCGATTCCCCTCTGTTCTGCTCCGCACTTCTGATCTCTACTCGCCCCAACAGCCTGCCTCGTCGGCGACTTGCCGTCCCTGGACGACATGACTCTAGGAGGAGACGCCGGACTAACAGGAGGTCAGGAGCCGCTCGCCCAACAGCGTCACCGCTGCCTGGGCGCGCCGCCATGCCTACCTTCCCAGTCCGTTCAGGGCTCAGGCGTTCAGCACCCACTAAGCCAACCCAATTTATCCTGAGATACGTACTCAACACTCAGCAGCCACTCCTCATCACCCATATCTAATTGATTCATTACTCATTAGGCAAGACTGTCATTAGAGTTTGTTGTGTGCTGAGTGCTACCTACACTTAATGGTTCAGATGTATTTCAGTAATCTTTAGTGCCTGTAAAGTTCACAGGGTTTCAAAATTATAGCCCTAGGAACACACACTAGTCATTTTGGATTGTTGGTCGTAGTGACATTGACCTAGATTACTTCTGCAAGCCAGGTTTGTTGACAATTTTACTTGTATTTCTTACTCATTTGATATAATATCCAATTATTCACGTTGATTAATTACAAACAATAAGTGCTAGACAAACTTCTTGATTCAGATTTTGGACGGTCTCTTACTGCAGTTACAACTCTGCATACTTGTCCTAGTAAGCTCACAAGTAAATGATTGATTCACTACCTCTATGCTTGCCTTGTCATATTTGTTGTCAATATTCTTTTAGGGTGGACCACCGTGTTTCAAAATACTGGAACCATAGACATGAGTGAATAGTATTTCTCTGTGTGATCTCTTCCATCATGTGTGGGCAACGAACACTGCATTGTATAGAAATAAAGTGTCATTTCTAGCTTTTACATAGGCTTCGATCTTTTACATGGAATACAATCTGCCTACTTGCTTTGTGTCACACTACCAACACTCCACCCTTCAAGCTAAACATTATTCCACTCATAATTCCTTAGTTTATTTGTTCAAATACGAATTTGATATGATTCTAATGTTCCTACTTCAGTTTTGAAATGTGTGTCTGTCTGTTATAGAGACATAAGGGGTTTGTATTTCTGTGTGTGGTCTAGTCAGCACGGTTGGGCGTGAACTTTGCATATGCAAGGGTTTATAGGGAGACACTCTTCGAGTTGAATCGCAATGCATTCCATAGATAATCTGACTACTTTTTATGTTTTCATGAATCTTAGATTCTGAACAGCATCATAATGATTATGAGCTTGCACGCATGAAAAGAATAAAGCAGAACAATGCCATGGCTGTCAAACTTGGCATTAAGAGACTGAAATCAAGTATGGATGCAATGCAATGCAAATGCTCTCCACCTACATATTCATGCTCAGAATATGATCCTAACAGTGATTCTGAGCTAGAGGGAGACCTAAGTCAATGTAGCTCCCTAGTGGAGGAGTCAGAGGCAGATGCCCTATCTTATTCACCCATCAAGGTGCTTGCTCTAACTTTCCAAGGTTATATTGGTCGCACATATCTTGTAATTGATGCTTTGCATTGATTCTACTTTGTTGCACTGCCATTAGCTTAGTTTACACATCGTATATGTGAATACGCCCTGCCTATCCATTTTTAGTACATATTCCATCTGTCATCATACCATATTTATCCATTCAAATGTTGTTCTTGTGTATCAGACGTTCAAAAGGAAGAGGGTGATTGCTGATCATGGAGGAGCACAAGCAAAGTATTTGGAAAAGGTAGTGGCACCCGATAAATCAAATAGCCCATTAGGTGTAGTTGCAATATCACCTAACCCACAAAACACCCCAACTCTAGCAGACTCTAGCCCTACTACACTTGTTATTTCTGATGCCCCAACTCAACAGGCCCCAACTGCAGCAAACAGTATGATGATGCTAGTTGACATAGCACTAGCTCTACGATGCAAAACCCCATTCCAGCAAAGAGTACACCAGATCCAGTTGCCAAATCCCTTTTTGAACCAGAGAGAGCCCCAATTGCAGCAAATAGGACCCATGTTCCATTTATTCCCAGTTTAGAAGATGAAGCTTATATTGTTGTCAGGAACTTTGTGCGCATCTTTCCTTCATGGAAAGATTATACCACCGACACAGAACAATTTCTTGTCTTCCTCCGCAACTTACACGTAAGTAATGTACTAATGTTATTCATGGTAATTACTGCATATGTTTCTGCTGACAGAAGATACAAGATTTCATTCTTTTAAATAGGCGAGGACCAAACTGGATTGTGAAGATGAGCAAGGGTTGGTTGCACTTTTCAAGCACTCATTGATGAAGTATCATTCCTACCTAAGCCAAGCGCACTTCGATGGCAAGCCTCTAAACGAAATTTCTGTAAAGTCTCCGGTGCTACATTTATCCGATGGTAACTGGAATAATCTTGTTACACATTGGTCTTATCTACAACACAAGGTGTTGGAAATATGCCCAAGAGGCAATAATAAAATGGTTATTATTGTATTTCCTTGTTCATGATAATTGTCTATTGTTCATGCTATAATCGTATTGACCGGAAACTGCAATACATGTGTGAAAACATAGACCACAACATGTCCCTAGTGAACCTCTAGTTGACTAGCTCGTTGATCAACAGATGGTCATGGTTTCCTGACCATGGACATTGGATGTCATTGATAATAGGATCACATCATTAGGAGAATGATGTGATGGACAAGACCCAATCCTAAGCATAGCACAAGATCGTGTAGTTTGTTTGCTAAAGCTTTTCTAATGTCAAGTATCATTTCCTTAGACCATGAGATTGTGCAACCCCCGGATACCGTAGGAATGCTTTGGGTGTACCAAACGTCACAACGTAACTGGGTGGCTATAAAGGTACACTACAGGTATCTCCAAAAGTGTATGTTGAGTTAGCACGAATCGAGACTGGGATTTGTCACTCCATATGACGGAGAGGTATCTCTGGGCCCACTCGGTAATGCATAATCATAATGAGCTCAATGTGACTAAGTAGTTAGTCACGGGATCATGCATCACGCAATGAGTAAAGTGACTTGCCGGTAATGAGATTGAATGAGGTATTGGGATACCGATGATCGAATCTCGGGCAAGTAACGTACCGATTGACAAAGGGAATTGTATATGGGATTGATTGAATCCCCGACATCGTGGTTCATCCGATGAGATCATCATGGAACATGTGGGAGCCAACATGGGTATCCAGATCCCGTTATTGGTTATTGGCCAGAGAGCTGTCTCGGTCATGTCTGCATGATTCCCGAACTCGTAGGGTCTACACACTTAAGGTTCGGTGACGCTAGAGTTGTTATGGGAATTAGTATGTGGTTACCGAATGTTGTTCGGAGTCCCGGATGAGATCCCGGATGTCACAAGGAGTTCCGGAATGGTCCGGAGGTGAAGATTGATATATGGGAAGTCCAGTTTCAGTCACCGGAATGGTTTCGGGGGTTATCGGTATTGTACCGGGACCACCGAAAGGTGTCCGGAGGTCCACAGGGTGGGGCCACCTGCCCCGGGGGACTTGATGGGCTGAATATGGGAGGGAACCAGCCCCTAGTGGGCTGGTGCACCCCTCCCCAAGGGCCCAAGGCGCCTAGGGTTGGAAACCCTAGGGGAGGGGGCGCCTCCACCTTGCTTGGGGGGCAAGTTTCCCCCTCCTGGCGGCCGCCCCCCTCTAGATGGGATCTAGAGGGGGCGGGCCCCTCTCCCCTTCACCATATAAATAGAGTGGGGTTGGAAGGGCTGCAGCACCCTTGCTTTTGGCGCAGCCCCTCCCTCCTCCAACTCTTCCTCCTCCTCCGTAGTGCTTGGCGAAGCCCTGCAGAAATACCACGAGCTCCACCACCACCATGCCGTCGTGCTGCCAGAGTTCTCCCTCAACTATCCTCTCCCCTTGCTGGATCAAGAAGGAGGAGACGTCCCCGGGTTGTACGTGTGTTGAACGCGGAGGCGCCATCCGTTCGGTGTTAGATCGGATCTTCCGCGATTTGAATCGCTGCGAGTACAACTCCATCAACCGCGTTCTTGTAACGCTTCCGCTTAGCGATCTTCAAGGGTATGAAGATGCACTCCCTCTCTCTCTTGTTGCTAGAATCTCCATAGATTGATCTTGGTGATGCGTAGAAAATTTTGAATTTCTGCTACGTTCCCCAACAGTGGCATCATGAGCTAGGTCTATTGCGTAGATTTTATGCACGAGTAGAACACAAGTTGTTGTGGGTGTTGATTTTGTTCAATATGCTTACCATTACTAGTCTTATCTTGTTTCGACGGTATTGTGGGATGAAGCGGCCCGGACCGACCTTACACGTACACTTACGTGAGACAGGTTCCACCGACTGACATGCACTTGTTGCATAAGGTGGCTAGCGGTTGCCAGTCTCTCCCACTTCACTCGGATCGGATTTGATGAAAAGGGTCCTTATGAAGGGTAAATAGCAATTGGCATATCACGTTGTGGTTTTGGCGTAGGTAAGAAACATTATTGCTAGAAACCTATAGCAGCCACGTGAAAACTTGCAACAACAATTAGAGGACGTCTAACTTGTTTTTGCAGCATATGCCGCGTGATGTGATATGGCCAAAAAGGATGTGATGAATGAAATATATGTGATGTATGAGATTGATCATGTTCTTGTAATAGGAATCACGACTTGCATGTCGATGAGTATGACAACCAGCAGGAGCCATAGGAGTTGTCTTAATTTATTGTATGACCTGCATGTCATTGAATAACGCCATGTAATTACTTTACTTTATTGTTAAACCATTAGCCATAGTAGTAGAAGTAATAGTTGGTGAGACAACTTCATCGAGACACAATGATGGAGATCATGGTGTCATGCCGGTGACGATGATGATCATGGCGCCCCGAAGATGGAGATCAAAAGGAGCGAAATGATATTGGCCATATCATGTCACTATTTGATTGCATGAGATGTTTATCATGTTTTTGCATCTTATTTGCTTAGAACGACGGTAGCATAAATAAGATGATCCCTCATAAAATTTCAAGAAAGTGTTCCCCCTAACTGTGCACTGTTGCGAAGGTTCGTTGTTTCGAAGCACCACGTGATGATCGGGTGTGATAGATTCTAACGTTCCCATACAACTGGTGTAAGCCAGATTTACACACGCGAAACACTTAGGTTGACTTGACGAGCCTAGCATGTACAGACATGGCCTCGGAACACAAGAGATCGAAAGGTCGAACATGAGTCGTATAGTAGATACGGTCAACATGGAGATGTTCACGGATGATGACTAGTCAGTATCACATGATGATCGGACACGGCCTAGTTGACTCGGATCATGTATCACTTAGATGACTAGAGGGATGTCTATCTAAGTGGGAGTTCATTAAATAATTTCATTAGATGAAATTAATTATCCTGAACATAGTCAAAAGGTCTTTGCAAATTATGTCGTAGCTCGCGTTTTAGTTCTACTATTTTAGATATGTTCCTAGAGAAAATTTAGTTGAAAGTTAATAGTAGCAATTATGCAGACTGGGTCCGTAAACTGAGGATTGTCCCCATTGCTGCGCAGAAGGCTTATGTCCTTAATGCACCACTCGGTGTGCTGAACCTCGAACATCATCTGTGGATGTTGCGAACATCTGACATACATGTTTTGATGACTACGTGATAGTTCAGTAATGTTAACGGTTTAGAATTGAGGCGCCGAAGACGATTTTGAAACATCACAGAACATAGGGGATGTTCCAAGGGCTGAAATTGGGATTTCAGGCTAGTGCCCACGTCAAAAGGTATGAGACCTATGACGAGTTTCTTAGCCTACAAACTAAGGGAGAAAAGCTCAATCGTTGAGCTTGTACTCAGATTGTCTGGGTACAACAATCACTTGAATCGAGTGGGAGTTAATCTTCCAGATGAGATAGTGATGTTTCTCCAAAGTCATTGCCACCAAGCTACTAGAGCTTCATGATGAACTATAACATATCAGGGATAGATATGATGATCCTTGAGCTATTCATGATGTTTGACACCGCGAAAGTAGAAATCAAGAAGGAGCATCAATTGTTGATGGTTAGTGAAACCACTAGTTTCAAGAAGGGCAAGGGCAAGAAGGGATACTTCATGAAATGGCAAATCAGTTGTTGCTCTAGTGAAGAAACCCAAGGTTGAACCCAAACCCGAGACTAAGTGCTTCTGTAATAAGGGGAACGGTCACTAGAGCAGAATTACCCTAGATACTTGGTAGATAAGAAGGCATGCAAGGTCGACAGAAGTATATTGGATATACATTATATTAACGTGTACTATACTAGTACTCCTAGTAGCACCATGGTAATAGATACCGGTTCGGTTGCTAAGTGTTAGTAACTCGGAATAAAAGGCTACGGAATAAACGGAGACTAGCTAAAGATGAGGTGACGATATGTGTTGGAAGTATTTCCAAGGTTGATGTGATCAAACATCGCATGCTCCCTCTACCATCGGGATCGGTGTTAAACCTAAATAATTGTTATTTATTGTTTGCGTTGAGCATAGACATGATTGGATTATGTCTATCGTAATACGGTTATTCATTTAAGGAGAATAATGGTTACTCTGTTTATTTGAATAATACCTTCAATGGTCTTACACATAAAATGTATGGTTTATTGAATCTCGATCATAGTGATACACATGTTCATGCCAAAAGATATAATATAGTAATGATAGTACCACCTGCTTGTGGCACAGCCATTTGATTCATATTGGTATAAAACGCATGAAGAAGCTCCATGTTGATGGATCTTTGGACTCATTCGTTTTTGAAAAGTTTGAGACATGCGAACCATGTCTATTGGTATGTGAGCATGAAGAAACTCCATGCAGATGGATCGTTTGGACTCACTTGATTCTAAATCACTTGAGACATGCAAATCATACCACACGGGCAACATGACTGAAAAGCCTCGTTTTCAGTAAGATGGAACAAGAGAGCAACTTGTTGGAAGTAATATATTTTGATGTGTGTTGTTCAATGAGTGCCGACGCACGCAGTGGATATCGTTATGTTCTTACTTCACAGATGATTTGAGTAGATGCTGAGTATATTTACTTGATGAAACACAAGTCTGAATTATTGAAAGGTTCAAGTAATTTTCAAAGGGAAGTTGAAGATCATCATGACAAGAGGATTAAATGTCTATGATATGATCATATAGATGAATATCTGAGTTATGTGTTTGGTACACAATTAAGACATTGTGGAAATTATTTCACAACTAATACCGCCTAGAACACCATAGTGTGATGGTGTGTCCGAACATCATAGATGCACCCTATTGGATATGGGGCATACCATGATGTCTCTTATCGAATTACCACTATCGTTTATGGATTAGGCATTGGAGACTACCACATTCACTTTAATAGGGCACCACATAATTCCGTTGAGATGACATTGTGTGAGAAATGGTTTAGATAAACCTAAGCTGTCATTTCTTGAAAGTTTGGGGCTGCGACGCTTATGTGAAAAAGTTTCATCCTAGTAAGCTCGAACCCAAAACGGATAAATGCATCTTCATAGGTCACCCAAAACAGTTGGATATACCTCCTATTTCAGATCCGGAAGCAAAAGTGATTGTTTCTAAAATGGGTCATTTCTCGAGGAAAAGTTTCTCTCGAAAGAATTGAGTGGGAGGATGTTGGAGACTTGATGAGGTTATTGAACCATCACTTCAACCAGTGTGTAGCAGGGCACAAGAAGTTGTTCTTGTGGCACCTACACCAATTGAAGTGGAAGCTGATGATAGTGATCATGAAACTTCGGATCAAGTCACTACCAAACCTCGTAGGATGACAAGGACGCGTACTGCTTCAGAGTGGTACGGTAATCCTGTCTTCGAGGTCATGTTGCTAGACAACAATGAACCTACGAGCTGTGGAGAAGCGATGGTGGGCCCAGATTCTGACGAATGGCTAGAGGCCATAAAATCCGAGAGAGGATCCATGTCTAGAAACCAAAGTGTAGACTTTGGAAGAACTACTTGATGGTCATAAGGCTATTGGGTACAGATGGATTTTAAAAGGAAGACGGACAATGATGGTAAGTGTCACCATTAAGAAAGCTCGACTTGTTGCTAAGATGTTTTCCGACAAGTTCAAAGAGTTTACTACTATGAGACTTTCTCACTCGTAGCGATGCTAAGAGTCTGTTGGAATCATATTAGCAGTTACTGCATTATTTATGAAATCTTGCAGATAGGATGTCAAAACATTGTTTCCTCGACAATTTTCTTGAGGAAAGGTTGTATGTGATATAACCAGAAGGTTTTGTCAATCCTAAAAGATGCTAACAAGTATGCAAAACTCTAGCAATCCTTATAAGGACTGGAGTAAGCATCTCGGAGTTGGAATATACACTTTGATGAGATGATCAAAGATTTTGGGTTTATACAAAGTTTATGAGAAACTTGTATTTCCAAAGAAGTGAGTGGGAGCACTATAGAATTTCTAATGAGTATATGTTGTTGACATATTGTTGATTGGAAATGATGTAGAATTTCTGGAAAGCATATAGGGTTATTTGAAAAGTGTTTTTCAATGGAAAACCTGGAATAAGCTATTTGAACATTGTGCGTCAAGATCTATAAGGATAGATCAAAAACGATTAATAATACTTTCAAATGAATACATACCGTGACAAGATTTTGAAGGAGTTCAAAATAGATCGACAAAGAAGGAGTTCTTGGTTGTGTTTTAAGGTGTGAGTATTGAGTAAGACTCAAGACCTGACCACGACAGAAGAGAAAGAAAAGGACGAAGGTCGTCCATTATGCTTTAGACGTAGGCTCTACAGTATGCTATGCTGTGTACTGCACCTAAATTGTGCCTTCCATGAGTCAGTCAAGGGGTACAAGTGTGATCCAGGAATGGATCACAGGACAGCGGTCAAGGTTATCCTTAGTAACTAGTGGACTAAGGAATTTTCTCGATTATGGAGGTGGTAAAAGAGTTCGTCGTAAAGGGTTACGCTGATGCAAACTTTGACACTAATCTAGATGACTCTGAGGAGTAGACCGGATTCGTATAGTAGAGCAGTTATTTGGAATAGTTCCAAATAGTGCATGGTAGCTGCATCTAGGAGATGACATAGAGATTTGTAAAGCACACACAGATCTGAAAGATTCAGACCCGTTGACTAATAACCTCTCTCACAAGCGAGATATGATCAAACCCAATGGGTGTTGGATTCATTACAATCACATAGTGATGTGAACTACATTATTGATTATAGTGCAAGTGGGAGACTATTGGAAATATGCCCTAGAGGCAATAATAAAATGGTTATTATTGTATTTCCTTGTTCATGATAATTGTCTATTGTTCATGCTATAATTGTATTGACCGGAAACCGCAATACATGTGTGAATACATAGACCACAACATGTCCCTAGTGAGCCTCTAGTTGACTAGCTCGTTGATCAAAAGATGGTCATGGTTTCCTGACCATGGACATTGGATGTCATTGATAACGGGATCACATCATTAGGAGAATGATGTGATGGACAAGACCCAATCCTAAGCATAGCACAAGATCGTGTAGTTCGTTTGCAAAAGCTTTTCTAATGTCAAGTATCATTTCCTTAGACCATGAGATTGTGCAACCCCCGGATATTGTAGGAATGCTTTGGGTGTACCAAACGTCACAACATAACTAGGTGGCTATAAAGGTACACTATAGGTATCTCCGGAAGTGTATGTTGGGTTGGCACGAATCGAGACTAGGATTTGTCACTCCATATGACGGAGAGGTATCTCTGGGCCCACTCGGTAATGCATCATCATAATGAGCTCAATGTGACTAAGTAGTTAGTCACGGGATCATGCATCATGCAACGAGTAAAGTGACTTGCCGGTAACGAGATTGAATGAGGTATTCGGATACCGACGATCGAATCTCGGGCGAGTAACGTACCGATTGACAAAGGGAATTGTATACGGGATTGATTGAATCCCCGACATCGTGGTTCATCCGATGAGATCATCGTGGAACATGTGGGAGCCAACATGGGTATCCAGATCCCGCTATTGGTTATTGGCCAGAGAGCTTGAAAGGATCGATATGGTTGACTAGAGGGGGGGTGAATAGGCAACTAACAATTTTTAAGCTTTTCTTTAACAATTTAAACCTTGCAACGAAATAGATTGTCTAGATGTGCAACTACGTGGACAACCTATATGATGCAAAGACAACTAGCACACAAGCAAGCAATAGATACAACACAAGTAAGCTTGCAAAAGTAAAGGCACGAAATAACCAAGAGTGGAGCCGGTGGAGACGAGGATGTGTTATCGAAGTTCCTTCCTTTTAAAGGGAAGTACGTCTCCATTAGAGCGGTGTGGAGGCACAATGATCCCCAAGAAGCCACTAGGGCCACCATAATCTCCTCACGCCCTCACACAATGCGAGATGCCGTGATTCCACTATTGGTGCCCTTGAAGGCGGCAACCGAACCTTTACAAGCAAGATTGGGGCTATCTCCACAACACTTGGAGGCTCCCAACAACACCACGAAGCTTCACCACAATGGAGTATGGCTTCGAGGTGACCTCAACCGTCTAGGGTGCTCAACACCCAAGAGTAACAAGATCCGCTAGGGATAAGTGGGGGAATCAAATTTCTCTTGGTGGAAGTGTAGATCGGGGCCTTCTCAACCAATCCCGAGCAAATCAACAAGTTTGATTGGCTAGGGAGAGAGATCGGGCGAAAATGGAGCTTGGAGAAACAATGGAGATTTGGGGAGAAGAGGTAAGTCAACTTTGGGGAAGAAGACACCTTTATATAGTGGGGGAAACAATCCAACCGTTACCCACCAACCAGCCACGCACAGAGCGGTACTATCGCTTGGGCAGGGCGGTACTACCGCTGATAAGCGGTACTACCGCTCCCTCCCAGCGGTACTGCCGCGCTGACGAGGGAAGCAGGGTCCTGGCCCCAGAGCGGTACTACCGTGGAAGTATAGGTGGTACTACCGCTTGGAGCGGTACTACCGCCCCTACTGCCGCTACTAGTACCGTAAAACCCGACACAAAAAATAGCAGTCGAGAATCGAGGCGGTAGTATCTTGGAACCACTGCGGTACTACGGACGAAGCTCACAAGCGGTACTACTGCTCAGGGAGCGGTACTACCGCTCGGGGAGTGGTACTACCGCTTGACAAACTTCGGTGGTACTACCGTTGAAGACCGCGACACTATCGCTCGGACAGGACAGGTAGGCACAGATTAAGGAAAGAAGGCTCCAAAGAAGCGGAAAGAGGCAGCGGGTGTGATAAGGATGTGTACGTGTTGATTCCACCCTAGCCTTACCAAAACGGATCACCTCTTGATAGTACGGTGACTCCTACGAAACTAGACCACCAACCGAGAAACGAAAGGAGCTACACCGTCTTGAATAAAACACCGAGGGGAAGTAATCGTCTCGTGCCAAAGGATGAATCTCTGAAAGAACTCAACGCACACGATTAGTCCGCAAAAGCATTGTCATCAATCACCAAAACATCTTGGGGATAAATATGCCCTTACAATCTCCCCCTTTTTGGTGGATTGATGACAATACGGGATTTGCACAAACAGGGAAGATGAAGGATCGGCGCAAAGCCCCATCGTCCTAAAATGTAGAAGGGCTCCCCCTGGATGTGTGCTGTCTAGATAAGTGCTTTGGACTGCACGGCACAGATACCAGGATCAACGCTCCCCTACATTTTGGAGACCAACTAACTAAGCAAGATATATGAGAGCAACATAGATAACAGGATAAGCATGCAACTCATAAGCTAGATAGATAAGCTAGATAGACATAGATAATAGGATATATGAGAGCAACATAGATAACAGGATAAGCATGCAACTCATAAGCTAGATAGACATAGATAAAGATATTCGAAAGATAAGGTAGCATATGTCTCACACCATATGACTAGAACTTAGATTTCACTGACACAAACCAGACACAAACCAAACCAGGCAAACGTGAGAAAACACAAAAGACAGAAAACACAACACAAATCCCTAAACTCTCTCCCCCTTTGGCATCGAGACACCAAAAAGGAGAGGGAGTGTTGCTACAGCTCCAGGTGATAGCAAGAGAATCAGATCTCAGCAGGATCGTCTTCGCCACCATCGTCGATCGGGAAGTGCTCGGCATCAGAATCAGTCCACGGGCAGTGCTGCTGAATCCACTCCTCCTCCTCAGTAAGTTGGTCCTTAGATCCATTGTTAACGGTGGCACCCAACTGGCGCATGAGCTCCTTGTGACGACGACGGGCCTTCTTCTCACCCACATGAGTCATGTACTGACCGTGAGCCTCCATGCAAAACAACTTCTTCATCTTGAGCTTGAGCTTCTTTGCCCAAGAGGGTTCTGCTGCAGAAGGCACATAGTCATCGTCATCCTCAGCCTCAACCTCAGCCTCTTCCTCGGTCTCCATGGCAGTGGCAGACGAAGGAACTCCAGTTTTAGGGACCTGAGAGCCCCAGTTGTCCTTCTTCCGCGGATGCTTGACATCGTGAGAAACCAACTCCCCGGTCTCTAGCATCACCTAGGGATAGACACGACCCCAGGCCTGCTCAATAAGCATCATGATGAATGGACCATAAATCGGGCACTTGCATTCGGAGATAGCAGATAACAGCTCAGACCACATAACATGGGATATGTCCAGGGACTCTCCGGTGTTTCGTTCCTTCTCGCGCTGGCAGAAGAGAAGCATGTCCACGAGATAAGAATGAACCATATCCAGATTCCTGATGCGAGGGAAAAGAGTCTCACGGAAGACATGGTGAAGAATGTCCAGAAAGGAAGGAAGCTCATATGTTTCCTTCTTCGTCTCAGGGTTGATCTTCAAAGTGCAGTACGGCCATAGAGCTTGCTTGTGAGTGGTGGAGGGTTTGCAGTGAGGGCGAAAGCCGTCAGGAGACGAAAGCCCTTGATCTTCCACCCCAATCAATTCCTTGAACGCCTTCCACTTGACTGAAAGCAACTTGCCATTGGTCATCCAAGTCAGTGTCCTGTCCTCATCAGTCCCGAGATGAACCGTGGCATAGAATTGGGCTACAATATCAGCATCATAATCTTTGTTGAATTGCATGACACCAAGAATGTTCAGTTGAGTGCACATCTAAAGAGCTTCACCAAAGTAATCAGGATCCTTCTCCATATGGTCGGTGTCGATGGAGTGCACGTTAACATAGAGGTTCTTCTTGGCCTTGAGAACATCAAAGAAGATGGCAAACTGAAACCTGTTCTAGAACGGACGGTTGACCAAAGTGGGATCTTGGTCAGCCTCATAGGGGTTGCGGCGACGTCTTGCCCAGAACTCCTTGGCTGGCATTTCTGGCACAGTTTTGCCTGGCTTTGGCTTGACACCACGCTTCTTCTGGAGTTGGGGTGGAGGAGCAGCACTTGAGGAACCTCCTGCAGACTCAGTTGTACGGTACCGCTTGGACGTGGCACGACCGGGGTTGACACGCCGAGCCTGATGCTCAGGAAGCTCATCACCTGGAACCACACACACGAACACGCAAACAACCAGAAAGAACGAGCATAAGCCACCAAACACGACCAAAAAGGATCACTAATTAGTAGAAGAATGGTGGAAACTAGTAGAGAGAGGTAGTACCGCGACCACTTAGCAACAGTACCGCTCCAAGCGGTAGTACCGCTCCAAGGGGAGTAGTAGTACCGCTTGAGATGGGAAACAACTGTTTCCTACTGCCGTGGTCAGATCCGGCACTACCGTCCTACCAAATTCAAAAATACTCCTACCAAACACCAATCCAAACTACCTAGAAGCCTTCTCCATCCTACTCAAGCCTATATTTGGCCAAAAATCTAGAGATGCAACCACTATTGCCCCTAAGATGCTAGATTGGAAATCTAGACAAGAAGAAAGAGGGAACGGGGGCAATACCGGCATCCATGGCAAGAGGACAAGGTGGGGATCGACTCCACCGAAGGAAATCGAGAGGAGCGCCCCGTAGAGGGAGATCCGGCGGAGCCCTCCCGCGGCGCCGGTTGCTGGAGAGACGAACAGGGACGTGGGGGTGAGCGAATGGGTATGGGGAGAAGAAAACTCCCCCTGCCCCCGATATAACCCCCTGCCCCCGCCTCGCAGCGGTAGTACCACGCTGGTGGGCGGTAGTACCACTTAGAGCGGTAGTACTGCGCACCACCAGCGGTAGTACCGCTCAGCAACCACGGCCCCCTAAACACACGGCTTAAGCTCAAAAAAGAACGGGAAAACACAGCCAAGAAAGAAGAAGGACCAACCAGACCACAAACACACTAAAACAGAACAGAACACACCTCTTCAAGAGAGGGCGGTCGCCGAGGCCACCTATGTTTGAGTCAAGAGGTATGGCGTCGCAAAGATTTTAACCATGGACCCATGACCAAAACTCATCCTTGAAGCACTAGTACCATATAAATATGGTTAAAGTGAAAGACTAGATCAATTATGCATAATGGGGGGAGGGAGAGTTCATTGAGAGAACAACACTCCCCCTATGTCCATGCCTACAACTAAACTAGATAACAAGTAGAGTGTGGTGGGGGTGCACGGGTTCAAGTCACATTGCTCAAATCAATGATATTTAGCTCGTGCCTTAACTCGCGAAATCTTGCTTCATCCAAGGGCTTCGTGAAAATATTTGCAAGGTTATCATGAGTGTTGACATACTTGAGCTCGATCTCCCCTCGCCTAATGTGATCCCGGATGAAGTGATACCGGATCTCAATATGCTTCGTCTTGAAGTGTTGCACCGGGTTGAGAGAAATCTTGATGGCACTTTCATTGTCACACCAAAGAGGCACTTTGTCACAAATGACACCGTACTCCTTTAAAGTTTGCCTCATCCATAAGAGTTGTGCACAACAACTACCAGCCGCCACATATTCTGCTTCGGTGCACGAGAGAGATACACAACTTTGCTTCTTAGAAGACCAACTTACCAAAGAGCAACCAAGAAATTGGCACCCTCAGGAAGTGGACTTCCTATCCACCTTGTCTCCCGCCCAATCAGAATCCGTGAATCCTTCAAGCTTGAAGTTAGATCCTCTTGGGTACCATAGGCCAAAGTTTGGGGTATGAGCCAAATATCGAAAGATTTGCTTGACTGCCACATAGTGGCTTTCCTTTGGTGCGGCTTGGAACCGTGCACACATTCCCACACTCAACATGATATCCGGTCTAGATACACAAAGGTAAAGCAAGGAACCAATCATAGAGCGATATACCTTTTGATCCACCGCTTTACCATTGGGATCAATGTCAAGTTGGCACTTGGTGGGCATCGGAGTAGAGGCCGGCTTGACATCACTTAGCTTGAATCTCTTAAGCATGTCTTGAGTGTATTTGGCTTGGTTGATGAAGGTACCTTCTCTTCTTTGTTTGATATCAAAACCAAGGAAGAACTTCAACTCTCCCATCAAGGACATCTTGAACTTAGAGGTCATGAGAGCGGCAAATTCTTCATTGAAAGCTTTGTTAGGAGAACCAAAGATAATGTCATCAACATATAGTTGGCACACAAACAAATCCCCTTTGACCTTCTTAGTAAAAAGAGTGGGATCGATTAGCCCAACTTCAAATCCACGATCTTGTAACAACTCGGTAAGGTGGTCATACCATGCACGTGGGGCTTGTTTAAGGCCATAGTGCCTTATCGAGTTGATACACATGATCCGGGAAGTAAGGATCCTCGAACCCGGGGGGTTGCTTGACATAAACCAACTCATTAATGGGACCATTAAGAAAAGCACTTTTCACATCCATTTGTTGCAACTTAAAGTTGTGATGGGAAGCATAAGCAATCAACAAATGAATGGATTCAAGGCGAGCAACGGGAGCAAAGGTTTCACCGTAGTCGATACCCTCGACTTGGGAGTAGCCTTGTGCTACCAATCTTGCCTTGTTGCGAATGATGTTCCCATGAGCATCTTGCTTGTTCTTGAAGATCCACTTGGTTCCAATGATGTTATGGTTCCCCGAAGGCCTTGGCACCAACCTCCACACCTTGTTGTACTCGAAGTTGTTGAGTTCTTCATGCATGGCATTGAGCCAATCCGAGTCTTCGAGCGCCTCATAGACCTTATGGGGTTCAACACAAGAGACAAACGCGTGATGTTCACAATAGTTTGCTAATTGTCTACGAGTGCTTACCCCCTTTCTTAGGCTTCCAACCACATTCTCCATGAGATGACCTTTGGTGGTGAGTTTGGAAGCAATCTTCGCGGCACGATGCTCTAATTCCTCCTCGGATGTGGAAGGAGGAGGGTTCACTTGATCATCTTGAGCGTCGTCATGAGCTTGTTCTTGATCTTGAGCTTGCTCATGATCTTGAACTTGCTCGAGGGGGAGAACTTGACCTTGGGCATCATTTGGAGGTTCACCACCATCTTGAGATTGATCTTGCCCTTGGTCTTGTTCCCGAGGTTGAGGGCCTACACTTTGTCCTTCGGAAGCGTGTGGGTCTTGACTAGGTGAAGGCTCCACTGGAGTGGAGCATTGTCCTTCTCCTTCGGCCACAAGGGGTTCCTCAATGGGTAGAATATGACCAATACCCATTCTTCTTATGGCTTGGGGAGGAATTTCATCACAAGTACCACTTTGCTCCACTTGGGAGCCGTTATTTTCATCAAACTCCACGTTACACGTCTCCTCAATGAGTCCGTTGGACTTGTTGAGAACACGGTAAGCATGAGAGTTTGTAGCATAACCAACAAATATGCCCTCGTAAGCTCTAGCCTCGAATTTAGACAAATGAACACCTTTCTTGAGAATGAAACACTTACACCCGACCACCCAGAAGTACTTGAGATTGGGCTTGTTCCCGGTGAGTATCTCATAAGGAGTCTTGTTCAAGCCTTTGCGGAGATAGAGCCGATTGGATGCATGACATGCAGTGTTGATGGCTTCGGCCCAAAAGTTGTATGGAGACTTGAACTCCACCATCATGGTCCTTGCCGCATCCATCAACGTTCGGTCCTTCCTCTCTGCAACACCATTTTGTTGAGGGGTATATGGTGCAGAATATTGGTGCTTGATCCCCTCATCACTAAGAAACTCATCCAAGGTGTAGTTCTTGAACTCAGTGCCGTTGTCACTTCTTATTGTCAAGACCTTTGCATTATGTTGATGTTGAGCTTCATTTGCAAAGTCGATGACGGTTTGTTGAGTCTCACTCTTCCTCTTGAAGAAGTATACCCAAGTGTATCTTGAATAATCATTCACAATCACCAAGCAATACTTTCTACCCCCAAGACTATCAAAGGATGGAGGCCCAAAGAGGTCCATGTGCAGGAGCTCCAAGGGTCTCTTTGAGTAGATGATAGTCGTGGGAGGGTGAGCCGTCTCATGAAGCTTTCCTTTGATACAAGCACGGCAAGCACGATCTTTGGCAAAACTAACATTCGTTAGTCCATGGACATGGTCCCCCTTGAGAAGACTTTGCAAAGATCTCATATTGACGTGGGCTAAATGGCGGTGCCAAAGCCATCCCACATCAACTTTAGCCATTAGGCATGTCGCGGTCTTAGTGGGTTGCTCTGAAAAGTTAATCACATAGAGACCATTCTCGACATGCCCAACAAAGGCTACTTTAAGAGTCTTGCTCCACAAGAGGGCCACGGTATCAATATCAAAGAAGGTGGCAAAGCCCATGAGTGCGAGTTGACAAACGGAAAGTAAATTGAACGCAAGGGACTCAACAAGCATTACTTTCTCGATCGTTAGGTCATGATAAATGACAACCTTGCCAAGACCCAATACCTTAGAATGTGAGGCATCACCCCATTAGACATTGGTGGGCATAGATGGGATCTTGTGCACGTCCACCACCAAGTCCTTGCTCCCGGTCATATGATTTGTTGCTCCACTATCAAGCAACCATGATCCCCCACCGGAAGCAAACACCTACAAGAGATCAATGCTTGATTTTAGGTACCCATTGAGTAATGGGTCCTTTGATGTTAGTAACAAGGGTCTTAGGAACCCAAATAGACCATTCAATGTACTCATAAGAAGAACCAACAAATTTAGCATAAACATGGCATCACTAGGACGGCACAACACATAAGAGGGGTTAAAGTCGCCGGCTTTGTTGGGAGAGATGGCTTTGCGCTCTTTGGCATCACCATTCTTCGCATTGTTCTTCTTCTCCTTAGGAGCACCCTCTCCCTCCTTCACAAAGGTTTGCTTGAGCGGGGGAGGTCGATTGGTCTTGTTATTCTTCTCCTTGTTCTTCTTCTTGTTCTTGGACTTGGGTGAGAACCCAACTCCCTCCTTGCCCACAACTTCCTTTTGATTGATCAAAAGGTCATTTAGGTTCTTCTCGCCTTGTATGCATGACACAAGACCTTTCTCGAGTTGTTCCTTCAACTTGACATTCTCCTCCACAAGATGCACATGCTCACAACATGGGTTAGTAGCATTTGCATTATCAATCAAGACCATGTGAGGAAATGTGGCCTTTTCCTTGGTTAGCTTAACTTGGAGTTGAGCATGAGACTCCTTGAGGTTTGCATGAGCACCTTTCAAGACCATATGGGCCTTGTCAAGTACATCAAACTCCTCCTTGAGTCTAACATGATCAACCCCAAGTTTAGCCTTCTCGGAAGTTAGAACACGAGACACAACAAGAGCATGATCAAGATCTTTCTTTAGTTTGGCATGGTCATCGTTGTGTGACTCCTCAAGAGCCAAACGATGCCCACGCTCTTCCTCAAGAGCATTAGAGAGATCCGATATCTCATCGGCATAGTCACGACTATGACCTTCCATCTTAGAGATGGTTTTTTCGTGAGCCTCGATCATGTCATTGGCTTCACCAAGTTGTTCCAAGAGAGCAACGAAGTGCTTCTGGGATTTTCCCTTGAGCTTACTCATGAATGACTCAAATTCATTTACCTCCTCATTAGACCCCTTACCATTATCAAGGCCATCCGTTGAACGAGGATTAGGAATAATGGTGGTTTTGATGTTGGGGGTTACCTTGTTGGTGGCTTTAGCCATGAGGCACTTGGAGGTGATGTTCTTGTTGGGTGAATCGAAGAGAGACACCCGGGGAGTTGAGGCAATGGCAACGGATGCCGTAGCCGTTGCTTCACTATCTTCATCATCATCGTCATCCTCACGGTATTCTTCTTGAACTACCAACCCGCGTGTAGGAGTCTTCTTGGTGAAGTTGTTCTTGTTTGGGAAGGACTTGGCTTTGTCTTTTCGGATGAACTTGCCACCATTGTCTTCCCGCTTCTCGTAAGGACAATCCGCAACGAAATGGCTCACATTGCCATAGTTGAAACAAGTTCTAACTCGTTGCTTTCCCTTGAGGCCACTTGAGTTGTTCTTGTTGAAGTTGGGTCTTGTATTCTTCTTACTCCAAAATTGTCTTGAGGCAAGAGCCATGTGCTCATGATAATCATACTTCGTGTCTTCGGGGTTGCTCTCCTCATCTTCCTCTTCTTCTTCTTCTTCCACACTAACCTTGGCCTTCAAGGAAAGATTGGGCTTCTTTGCCCTTTGAGAACGGAGCACTGCATTGTCGGCGGTCTTGTCCAAGATGCTCATTGCAACGAACTCATCCAACACTTCACTTGAGGTCATGGAGTGGAAGTCCGGTCTTTGACGAATGACGGAGGACATGGCCTTGTTGTAGGGCATCATGGCCTTGAGGAACTTGCGCTTGATCCAATTTTCATCCGTGTCCTTGCTCCCATGATCTCGGAGTGCGACCGCGAGTTTGGTCACTCTTCGAAAGAGCTCACGAGGTTCTTCATCTTCTTTCATTGCAAATCATCGGTTTCATCTTGCTCTACTTCATAGTTGGAGCGTTGAATGCTAGCACTTCCTCGATAGAGAGATACAACACATTTCCATGCATCTTTAGCCATGGCATGAGGACGAAGATGAGGGAGATCTTCGGGAAGGATTGCATCTTGGATGATGAAGAGAGCACTTTCATTGAATTGATTATCCATGGCTTCTCAAGGGGTGAAGTTGCTTGGGTCATGTGGATAGAAACATTCTTCTATAATTCTCCAAAGATTAGTATTCACATGCTTTAAATGACGCTTGAAACGATAAACCAAGCATCAAAATCCTCATTTTTCACAATCTTAGGAGGTGGACCTGCATGATTTAAATGAGTAGTAGGAATTGGTCCACCATAAGTAGGAGGTTCCACATGGGCAAAGATGCCGGAGCCATTTCTACCACTAGTAGAAGGACCTTTTTCACTATTAGCTTCCCCCTTGTCGGAGGTGGAATCCGTCACCTTGTTAGTGGGATCACCCACTTTCATCGGCGAGGTAGATAGTTTAAGTCCTAGGAATTCAGAAAACATGCTTTTAACCTCGGTCGTCATGGAGGTTTTCAATGTGTCTAAAGCCACATTGAATTCCTCACGTGAGACCGACGTTCCCCCTTCGGCCGAAGACGAGATAGGATTCACACCAGAGTGCTCCTCCGCACCATCGTTGATGTCAACCATACTCTTCGGATGGCAAAGTCCTTAATAAAGAGACGAGGCTCTGATACCAATTGAAAGGATCGATATGGTTGACTAGAGGGGGGTGAATAGGCAACTAACAATTTTTAAGCTTTTCTTTAACAATTTAAACCTTGCAACAAAATAGATTGTCTAGATGTGCAACTACGTGGAAAACCTATATGATGCAAAGACAACTAGCACACAAGCAAGCAATAGATACAACACAAGTAAGCTTGCAAAAGTAAAGGCACGAAATAACCAAGAGTGGAGCCGGTGGAGACGAGGATGTGTTACCGAAGTTCCTTCCTTTTAAAGGGAAGTACGTCTCCGTTAGAGCGGTTTGGAGGCACAATGCTCCCCAAGAAGCCACTAGGGCCACCGTAATCTCCTCACGCCCTCACACAATGCGAGATGCCATGATTCCACTATTGGTCCCCTTGAAGGCGGCAACCGAACCTTTACAAGCAAGATTGGGGCTATCTCCACAACACTTGGAGGCTCCCAACAACACCACGAAGCTTCACCACAATGGAGTATGGCTTCGAGGTGACCTCAGCCATCTAGGGTGCTCAACACCCAAGAGTAACAAGATCCGCTAGGGATAAGTTGGGGGAATCAAATTTGTCTTGGTGGAAGTGTAGATCGGGGCCTTCTCAACCAATCCCGAGCAAATCAACAAGTTTGATTGGCTAGGGAGAGAGATCGGGCAAAAATGGAGCTTGGAGCAACAATGGAGCTTTGGGAGAAGAGGTAAGTCAACTTTGGGGAAGAAGACACCTTTATATAGTGGGGGAAACAATCCAACCGTTACCCGCCAACCAGCCATGCACAGAGCGGTACTATCGCTTGGGCAGGGCGGTACTACCGCTGATAAGCAGTACTACCGCTCCCTCCCAGCGGTACTGCCGCGCTGACGAGGGAAGCAGGGTCCTGGCCCCAGAGCGGTACTACCGCAGAAGTATAGGCGGTACTACCTCTTGGAGCGGTACTACCGCCCCTACTGCCGCTACTAGTACCGTAAAACCCGACACGAAAAACAACAGTCGAGAATCGAGGCGGTAGTAGCCCAGAACCACTGCGGTACTATGGCCGAAGCTCACAAGCGGTACTACCACTCAGGGAGCGGTACTACCGCTTGGGGAGCAGTACTACCGCTTGACGAGCTTCGGCGGTACTACCGCTGAAGACCGCGGTACTACCGCTGGGACAGGACAGGCAGGCACAGATTAAGGAAAGAAGGCTCCAAAGAAGCGGAAAGAGGCAGCGGGTGTGATAAGGATGTCTACATGTTGATTCCACTCTAGCCTTACCAAAACGGATCCCCTCTTGATAGTACGGTGACTCCTACGAAACTAGACCACCAACCGAGAAACGAAAGGAGCTACACCGTCTTGAATAAAACACCGAGGGGAAGTAATCGTCTCGTGCCAAAGGATGAATCTCTGAAAGAAATCAACACACACGATTTGTCCGCAAAAGCATTGTCATCAATCACCAAAACATCTTGGGGATAAATATGCCCTTACAGAGCTGTCTCGGTCATGTCTGCATGATTCCCGAACCCGTAGGGTCTACACACTTAAGGTTTGGTGATGCTAGAGTTGTTATGGGAATTAGTATGTGGTTATCGGATGTTGTTCGGAGTTCTGGATGAGATCCTAGATGTCACGAGGACTTCCAGAATGGTCCGGAGGTGAAGATTTATATATGGGAAGTCCAGTTTCACTCACCGGAATGGTTTCGGGGGTTATCGGTATTGTACCAGGACCACCGAAAGGTGTCCGGAGGTCCACCGGGTGGAGCCACCTGCCCCGGGGGACTGGATGGGCTGGATATGGGAGGGAACCATCCCCTAGTGGGCTGGTGCTCCCCTCCCCAAGGGCCCAAGGCGCCTAGGGTTGGAAACCCTAGGGGAGGGGGCGCCTCCACCTTGCTTGGGGGCAAGTTTCCCCCTCCTGCCCCCCCCCCCCTCTAGATGGGATCTAGAGGGGCCGGCCCCCTCTCCCCTTCACCCTATAAATAGAGGGGG
This sequence comes from Triticum dicoccoides, assembly GCF_002162155.2. NCBI lineage: Eukaryota > Viridiplantae > Streptophyta > Magnoliopsida > Poales > Poaceae > Triticum > Triticum dicoccoides. Next base: position 541,185,490 of record NC_041383.1, read on the forward strand.
GTGGGAGGGATGCAACACCCTTGCTTTTTGCGCAACCCCTCCCTCCTCCAACTCTTCCTCCTCCTCTGTAGTGCTTGGCGAAGCCCTGCAGAAATACAACGAGCTCCACCACCACCATGCCGTCGTGTTGTCGGAGTTCTCCCTCAACTTCTCCTTTCCCCTCGCTGGATCAAGAAGGAGGAGACATCCCCGGGTTGTACGTGTGTTGAACGCGGAGGCACCGTCCGTTCGGCGCTAGATCGGATCTTCGGCAATTTGAATCACCGCGAGTACAACTCCATCAACCGCATTCTTTGTACGCTTCCGCTTAGCAATCTTCAAGGGTATGAAGATCCACTCCCTCTCCCTCTCTCTCTCTTGTTGATAGAATCTCCATAGATTGATCTTGGTGATGCGTAGAAAATTTTGAATTTCTGCTACGTTCCCCAACACAAGGTACTGTCTATGATATCACATTACAATTTGAACTACATTTCTGTATTTGCCTTAACGTCTCACTTGTACGAAATCTCGCAACTATACTGCACACTGCATTGCTCTTGTGAGTACCTCTTGCCCTATATAACCATACTTACTTCCATAGTTGTTTGATTATGTATTATCACTGCACATGTTAGCATCGTTATCGTCCATTTGGTGGACATTATAAGATCTGTATGGGCTCTTTCATAAATTTAGAATCAACCCAATGCTTTTGAAGAGGTTTAGCTCTGCAGTCCTCTTGTAAGGACTAAACGTCATCTATCACTGTACTTACATTAACAGCTACTCCCTCCATCCCATAATATAAGAATGTTTTGTACAGTAACCAATGTTCAAACACTCTTGTATTATGGGAAGATGGATTGGTTCATTGTGTAGCATTCTGCATCTTATCTCCCTCGCATATCATTTACTAAAAAAGATCAAATCTATTTTAATCTTACCAAAAAGTAGAATACACAGTCAATGCCAATGCAGAAGTGTAGCCCATTGCTCTTGTCAGTACATTTTGTCCTATAACACTTGTACTTCCAGGGATTGGTAGTTGATTATGTAGCATCAATATGCATCTTATCTTCATTATCCTCTATCCCTTCCAGTATTATCATATCTATAATTACTCTCTACAAAATGTAGAGTACAGGCAATGCTTATGACGAAGATTCTGTGCTGAAATTCTTGAGTTATCCTTCCCTTGACATGGAGAAGGGCATTATAAAGCTGGTGTTAACTGTTAATGTAAGTCAGTCCTTCTAAAGCCTTTATTCTCAATTGCTGTTTAATTTGCTTATACTCCTTATCGTTTACTGTTGTTTAGTTTGCTGTTTCTATCAAAATGCATGTTCGCAAGAACCGTAAGTTCTAAGTTTTACTTGTAAAACCAAATTCCTTATTCATACCATGCACATTACTCAATACTCCCTATATGTATGCTTGTTTTTGTGGATCTATAATCCAGTGTGTGGTGAAGCAGCCCATGTTTGCACCTTGTCATCTCATGTTTTATCTTACTGATGTGGCTGATGATATGAACAACATGCCATGCACATTAACCAAAATAAATACAATATTGTCTTTGCCCTTCATCTATGCTTGTTATGTTGACATGGTAATCCAGTAGTGTGGTGAAGCTCCCCGCATTATGAACAATGCCAAATTATGCTATTGATATTTTGAACTTACTCTTTATTTTCTAATTTGAAATTGGATGGAATTGACAGCACATTTATCATCTTTGTTTATACACGTGCAAAACCTGCCATCTCTCTGCTTGTTTCAAGGTGATATGCCTGGTGGCATGCACAAGTCTGCTGAAGGTTGTGAGACAAACCCAACATATATTGCAGCAAAGAAGGCAAAACATCTTGAAGATAGCGAGACAACCCCAAGTCTTGTCTTGATGCAGTGTTCAAGTTACTTGAGACTAGGAGTCAGACAAGCTCACAGAATTCGCTGTCTGAATCAGTTCGACTTCTTCAGTCCCAAGTTCTAGCAGAAAGGCATTCTGTAACTCAACTTAGACTTGAAGTCCTATCTCTAAGAAAGATTGCGAAGAACACCGATGAGAACCACATTTCTAAACAGCTACACCTGGAAGCTATGACCGACATGCTAGGCCGGTCTGACAGCCTTGCTCATCAGCTTGCGTAGCAGTTCCCGTGCAAGGCTAACCTTTCTTGAACTGTCTTGGAAGTTGTCTCGGTTCAGTATTATTTTGTTATGCTGCAACGGTGCCCAGTTTTTGTAATCTGCTTCTTCGTTGCGCTTTATGATCACTGGTGGCGAACTTCGATGCCCAGTGGATCTAATATACCATAAATCGTTTATTGTATAGTGTAGGTTTATTCTTAGTTATTATGCCGTAATTTCTTTATTGTATAGAGTAGGTTTGTTCTTAATTCCTACTAGTTACTGCCATCATTCACTATTTGAAAAATGATCTGATGTAGTCGACCGGGCCGAAACATTCGCCTCTAACAGGCCTGGTTTTTAGCGGGCCACAATTTGGCCGGCCTGCATCTTTCTTGGGCCCGAATGATTGGGCCCTTCACACTTTGCGCCAGGCCCACAACTTACTCTGGCTTATATTCGGCCCAAATTTCAGTTGGGCCTTTTGTGGACCCAACGCTTAGTTTGGCCCATGTAGCGTTGGGCCATTAACAGGCTGAATATTCTACTGGCCTATTACGGCCCAGATGAAACCATGGACCTTTAGCAGGCCGAAATGCATGTTGGACCTCAAATTTCACTAGTCGTCGATGGGCCTTCAGCATGCTGAAATGTAGACCGGGCCTTTTTGGGCCTAGTTATATGACGGGCGTTACCTGGCCGAAACATATCTCGGGCCTTAGTTGGCCCACTGATATCATGGGCATTTAAGAGGTCAAAAGCTTAGTACAGGCATCGACGGGCTGAACAGGCCCAAAGTCACATTGGGTTGAACTGTTGCCACCTTTATCACAGGTTATTAGTGGGCCGGATGTCGCGTCGGACCATATATGGCCCATGGGCAGCATGAGCCATTCCCAGGCCGAAATACACACCGGGCTAAAATGGGCCCATGTCTACATCGGGCCTCTAACAGACAGAAAGTCACTGGGCTGTAATTGGGCCCAAATATTCGGCGAACAATTAATGGGCCAGATCTAGCTTCTGGTCATAAATGGGCCTTTATTAAACATGTCGTTATTGGGCTGGCCCACTAGTACCTGAGTAAGTACTACGGGCCTTTGACTGGGCCGGCCTTTTTAACCTATATGGGCCTCTGTTGGGCCCTGCCACGTGTCGACGTATCATAGGCATGTCTCCTCCAATGGACGGGCGACATCTAGCCCACTGACGAGCTGACACGTGTTTCCTCCGGCCAATCAGAATTTTACACATGGAAATTTCCCATTGGTCCGGGCTTTTAACGGGTTATCGGATCCAAAACCGGACCCGATAGCTTAACGATGTTCCGTTATGGTGGATGCCACGTGTCGGTCACCCTTGATGAAAGCACTTTTGTGACATGCGATTTATCGTCATGGAAGTGGACACTTCCGTGATGATAATGTTGGTAATGTCATGGAACACTTCTACGACAACACAGGCATGACTATCTTGATTCTGTCATAAAATCTTCATGGATGTACATGCATGACAGAAAACGCGACCTACTGTGACAAACACGTATCATCATGGAAGTGTATTTTTTTGTAGTGTAACGACCATCGGTATTTTACTTGAAACTATATTTTTATTCATCACATGATATGAGTTTTGCTTGGAGCGTCTTGTATGATATGAGTCTTTGCTTGTTTTGCTTTGTGTTATAAGTGTTGAGTCCTTGCTGGACACAGCCTTTTTAGAGAGCCGAAAATTATGATATGCTTGCTCCTATGCTTCACTTAAATTTTTAGAGCCATGGACTTGCTCTAGTACTTCACTTATATCTTTTTGAGCACGATGTGCTTTGTTAATTTTGAAGAAACACTCTCATGCTTCACTTAGATTTATTTGGGAGTTAGTAAAATTTTAAGAAATTCTCTCTTGCTTCACTTCGATTATTTTGAGAGAAAGAAAAAAATTATGCTCATGATCTTCACTTATATTTGTTTGAGCTTATCAAAAGCAACATATGAAAATAGTCCTAAAGTGATAGATATCCAAGGAGGATATAATAAAAACTTTCATGAAGATCATTGGACAAAATGAACTTGATTCTTAGTAATGGTTTTTAGATATGATGATATGATATGTGAGTCATGTTGATGAGTAATTGTGCTTTAGTAAGAATATTGATGTTAAAGTTTATGATTCCCTATGCGAGCACAAAAGTGAATAGTTATGCAATGAAATTTATATCCTACTTATGGTGCATTATTCGGTGTTACTTATGCTTAATGCTTGGGTATGAGATTTTTTGCTTTTTGGTTGATCGCTTCTCAATCTTTTTGCTAGCCTTCATTTTTGTACTAAGTATGATCGCTACTTGTGCATCCAAAACCCTTTAAACCAGTTTTGCCATATGAGTCCACTATACCTACCTATATGTGGTATTTCCATGTCATTCTAAGCAAATTTGCATGTGCCATCTCTAATGTTCAAAATAAATTTCTCTTTTGTGTGCTCTACTACTCGCAAGGTGGTAAAGGGTAGCCAATTTTTTCCATGCTAGATGTGTTATTCTCATGATGAGTGTTTATTCACTTGTCATTGCATGAGAGTACGACAAAGGTCCTAGGGATGCCCAGTCCCAAAATGAATAAATGAATTTACTTTATGTTGTCAAATAATAAATTCCTTGGAAAGTGTTGGTATGGAGGGCACCCGTGGATACGGCTAGCCATGAAAAGTGAAAGTTATGGTGGAAAAAGGAATAAACTTTATTTTTTGTTTGGGAACCGCCTATGATGTATCTAGCATGGAAAGTGTTGGGAGTCTCCAAGTAATTTTCGTTGGTAGGAAAAGTATGCCTCTCAAAAATAATTTTATCTCTCAATTTAAGCTTTGAGCTCTGGCACCTCTACAAATCCCTACTTCCCTCCGCGAAGAGCCTTTCTTTTACTTATGCAATTTTTTATTTTGAATTTGAGTCTCCATCTTCTCTTATAAAGCACCAACTAAGGGGCACTATGATCGTATTTGAGCATTGGGTGTAGCTAATATTCGAGTGTGTTTCATGAATGGATCAATGATTGAGCATGATGGGCTAGGGATAACTTGCTTTAGTATTGATATTTTGAAAGACATGGTTGCTTGTTGGTATGCTTGAGTATTAAAGTCTTCATGTCAAAACTAGACTATTGCTTTGAATCATATAATAGTCCATATGTCCATGCTATAAAGAAAAGAATGTGATGAACATGTTAGGCAGCATTCCACATCAAAAATTTTGTTTTTATCATTTACCTACTCGAGGACGAGCAGGAATTAAGCTTGGGGATGCTGATATGTCTCCAACGTATCTATAATTTTTTATTGTTCCATGTTGTTATATTATCATTCTTGGATGTTTTACAATCATTTTATAGTCATTTTATATCATTTTTTGGTACTAACCTATTGACTTAGTGCCCAGTGCCAGTTGTTGTTTTCTGCATGTTTTTACATCGTAGGAAATCAATATCAAACGGAGTCTAAAGGCAATGCAACTCCTAGAGGATATTTTTGGGCCAGAAGAAAGCCAATGGGCCAAGGAAGCACCTAAGGGGCTTCTCGAGGTGAGCAGCACCCACCAGGGCGCGCCAAGAGGCCCAGGCGTTCCCTGGGGGGTTGTGCCCACCTCGGGTGCCCCCCGAACCGCCTCTTTGCTCTATAAACACCCAAATATTCTAGAAACCCTAGGGGAGTCAACGAAATATTGATCCAGCCGCCGCAGAGTCCAAAACCACCAAATCCAATCTAGACACCGTCATGGAGGGGTTCACCACTTCCATTGGTGCCTCTCCTATGATGCGTGAGTAGTTCTTTGTAGACCTACGGGTCCGTAGTTAGTAGCTAGATGGCTTCCCCTCTCTCTCTCTCTCTTGATTATCAATATAATGGTATCTTGGAGATCCATATGATGTCAGTCTTTTGGCGGTGTGTTTGTTGGGATCCGATGAACTTTGAGTTTATGATCAGATCTATGTTTTTATCCATGAAAGTTATTTGAGTCTTATTTTATCTCTTATATGTGTGATTGCTTATAGCCTCGTATTTCTTCTCCGATATTTGGGTTTGGTTTGGCCAACTTGATCTATTTATCTTGCAATGGGAAGATGTGCTTTGTAGTGGGTTTGATCTTACGGTGCTTGATCCCAGTGACAGAAGGGGAACCAACACATATGTATCGTTGCTACTAAGGATAACAAGATGAGATATATATCTGCCGTAATAGATAAATGGATCTCGTCTATATCATGGCATCGTTCTTATTGCATTACTCCATTTTCTCATGAACTTAATACACTAGATGCATGCTGGATAGCGGTTGATGTGTGGAGTAATAGTAGTAGATGCAGGCACGAGTCGGTCTACTAATCTTGGATGTGATGCCTATATAATTATCATTGCTTGGATATCGTCATGATTATTTTAAGTTCTATCAATTGCCCAACAATAATTGTTTTCCCACAGTTTGTATTTTTCACATTTGCCACTAGTGAAACCTACGGCCCCGGGGTCTCTTTTCATCACATTTGCCTTTGCGATATATTTTCCCTTGCATTTATTTTTAGATCTGTTAAACCAAAAATACAAAAATACCTTGCTGCAATTTGTTTGTTCCGCGGTCTATTTGTCCTATCTACCACTTTTTACCTCACGTTTTTGCCTATCTTGAGGCGCCGTACCCGAAAGGGATTGACAACCCCTTTAACACGTCGGGTTGCGAGTATTTGTTATTTACGTGCAGGTGTTGTTTGCGTGGTGTGAGGAGGTTCTCCTACTGGTTTGATAACCTTGGTCTCATCACTGAGGGAAATACCTACCATCGCTATACTGCATCATCCCTTCCTCTTTGGGGAAATACCGACGTAGTTCTAGCAGACATCACATACCTAGTTCAATCTCGTTACCGGCAAGTCTCTTTACTCGCTCTATAATGCAACATCCTGCAACTAACTCATTAGTCACATTCCTTGCAAGGCTTCATGTGATGTGCATTACCGAGAGGGCCAAGAGATACCTCTTCGATACTCGGAGTGACAAATCCTAATCTCGATCTATGCCAACCCAACAAACACCTTCGGAGATACCTATAGAGCATCTTTATAATCACCCAGTTACGTTGTGACGTTTGATAGCACATAAGGCATTCCTCCAGTGTCCTGGAGTTGCATAATCTCATAGTCGGAGGAATATGTATTTGACATGAAGAAAGCAGTAGCAATAAATTGAACGATTATTGTGCTATGCTAATGGATGGGTCTTGTCCATCACATCATTCTCCTAATGATGTGATCTCATTCGTCAAATGACAACACATGTCCATGGCTAGGAAACTTAACCATCTTTGATCAACGAGCTAGTCAAGTAGAGGCATACTAGGGACAAGGTATTTTGTCTATGTATCCACACATGTATCAAGTTTCCGGCTAATACAATTCTAGCATGAATAATAAACATTTATCATGATACAAGGAAATATAAAATAACAATTTTATTATTGCCTTTAGGGCATATTTCCTTCAGTTACTATTACTATCAAAACTATCAAACTACTGTGCTACTAAACACTTTGCTGCACAGAAAAACTTTCCAGGTGTGGTTGAATTGACAACTCAACTTCTAAGGCTTATAAATATTCTTTGGCTCCCCTTGTGTCGAATCAATAAACTAGGTGAAATACTACCCTCGAAGACTGTCGCTATCCCTTATACTTGTGGGTTATCAAGACCATTTTCTGGTGTCGTTGTCGGGGAGTATAGCTCTATTTATTAAGTTAACTTGGCGGTTGAATATCTGTTTATCACTGAAGAATCTAAAGGACTCTAAGACCAATATCGTACCCTCTAAGACGAGGGGAGGTCAGGAACTACCATCTAGCTCTCCACTTGATCCACCTTCTGTTTTAAGTAGGCTTGTGACACCACCACCTGCTATTCAATCTGATATGTCGCAAGTAATTGATGATAGTACTTCTATTATAAATGATACTTGTGATGATGCTAGTACTTAGCTTGATGAAACTGGGCAACTAGGTTAATTCTTGATGAACAAATTGCTAAAGCTAAAGAACTTGAGAATGTTGAAACTACTGAAAATTATGATTCACCTTTTATGCCTAGCTCTCCTACTAGTTTTGAAATGCCTAATGTACCTGAGTGTTATGTTATGGATGGGGAGATTTCTAGAGAATTTCTTCCTTGTAATGATAGGGAAGATCTTAAGAAATTACTGAGTAAGATGAAAGAAATGGCTAGGATAGAAAGAATAAATATGATCCTAAGTTTGCTACTTCTCCTATCTTTGTTACTGATAAGGATTATGAATTCTTTGTTGATCCTAAACTTATTACCTTGGTAGAATCCGATCCTTTTCATGGCCGTGAATCTGAAACTATTGTGGCACATCTTACTAAATTAAATGACATTGCCACCCTATTTGCTCAAGAGGAAAAGATTCACTATTACTATTTTCTTAAGTTGTTTCCTTTCTCATTAAAGGGTGATGCTAAAGAATGGTTCAATGCTCTTGCTCCTAGTTGTGTGTGTAGTCCCTCGGATATGATATATTACTTCACTGAAAAAATGTTGCTCATAAAATACAGGCTGCCTTACAGGAAATGTACACCTTTGTGCAATCTGAGGAAGAGCATCTCCCTCAAGATTGGCGGAGGCCATGGATACTCCAATTACTTAATGCTTTGCCTAATCATCCTCTTAAGAAAAATAAAGTACTTGATACCTTTTATAATGGACTAACCGATGCTTCTAGGGACTACCTAGATAGTTGTGTTGGCTGTGTTTTCAGGGAACAAACTGTAGAGCAGGCTTAGGAATTATTAGATAATATACTAAGGAATGTCGATGATTGGACACTTCCAGAACCCCCACCTAAGCCAACTCCAAAGAAGAGAGGTATTCTATTCCTCAGTCCATAAGATATGCAAGAAATAAAGAAATCTATGAAAGAGAAGGGTGTTAAATTTGAAGATGTTAAGAATCTACCACCTATTAAAGAAATACATGGGCTTGACACCCTGATACAGGTTGTAGAGGTAAATTCTATTTATAGACTTGATGAAGGTGATATTCCCTATAATAAGTCTCCTAGTCAGTGCTTGGATGAATTTGATAACTTTATTATAACACAAGAAAACTTTAATAAATATGTAAGTGATCAACTAAAACGTAATGTTATCATGATTGAACGCTTGAGTGATTTGATGTTTAGAATTGCTAATGATGTTAAAGGCTTATGTAAACATTCATCTATGGCCAAAAAATACGGCCATGTATGTACATACGAGTGGGGTCTCAAACGCGTATAGCGACGGCGTCCTATTCATCGGTAGCCAACCGGCTGGGTCGGAAGGTAGTAAAAAACGCCGTGTTCATCGATCGGGAGGCAACCGACCGGGTCGGAATACGTTATGTTCGTCGGGAGCCAACCGACTTGGACGGAAGAGCCGAAACAAGGTGTGGCATACCGCATAACGGAGGAAACAACCTTCTGTTCGACCACGTACGGTCGAAACGGGTCCTTTCATCGGGAGGGGTCTGGCGTACCGCAAAATGAAGGAAATGGACTTCTATTCGAGTGCCTACGGTCGAAACGGGGTCCTGTTGATCGGAAGGGGTGTGGCATACTGCAAAACAGAGGAAATGGACTTGTGCTGGAGCGTCTACGGTCCGAACGGGTTCCTGTTCATCTGAGGGGGTGTGGCGTACCGTAAAACGGGACTCCATGGGCTACTGTTCACCCATCGTCTACTACCTCGCTCCATCCTCCACGGGCTACTGTTCATCCACCGCTGACTTCCTCTAGCCTCCACCTGCTATTGTTCATCCACCGCGTCTTCCTCCTGCCTCCACCACCTACTATTCATCCAGCCTCCACCAACTACTTTTCAACCAGCCCTCCACGGGGTCCTATTCATCCACCCCAACCGTCTTGGTGGCCTCCTTGGTCGGGGTCCTGTTTATCCAACGGTAATGGCCTCTACTACCATGTGGTCCTGTTCATCCAAGTCCCACTGGGAACTGTTCATCCAACCCCCAACAACGGACACTGTTCATCAAGAGGCAGGTTCGATCGGCTTCAGTTAGCAGCAGTAGCGAAGGAATCGCTCGCGTTCAGTATGTAGCTAGTGCAATCGCTCAGGTTCAGTAAGCAAACGCCTCTCTCAGGTTCAGTTTCCAATGCCTCGCACACACACCCGTACGTGTACAAGAGAAACGCGCAAACCTCCGTGCATCACTCGACCCCGACCACCCATCGTAACCGGGAACTCCCTGAGGTTTTCCTTGCCCTCACTTCTACCACATTTTTTTCCATCATGGATGGCCCAAAGAATGTCATGCAGGTGCGTCCCTGGCCCGCCCAGGATGAAAAGCCCATTTTCTCTCATGATTTTTTGTTTTTTCTAAATTCAAATCTGTTCAGAATTTGAATTTTATTTCAAAAGCAGAAGTGCTCTAAAATCTATCTAGAATATTCCTAAGTTGGTGGACCCTTTGTTTGGGCATTTTGGACAAATAATTTATGCACCTTTATTTCCCTTTTGAATTTGAATTTGGTTTCAAAACCAAATCTGTTTCAAATCCAATTTGTAAAATTGGCAGAAGGTTAAACTCATTACTTGGACTTATGAAATCCACTTTCCTGCCAAATAATTGCAAAGACCTTCTTAAATAATTTCCCTTGACATTTGAATTGATTTCAAGATAAATTTAATTCAATTGTTAGGAAATCATTTTGGCTTGAATATTACTTGGGACTTACTAAGGATAGACTTACGCCTAAATAATATTTCAAAATGATTTGGTTTCAACCAATGGCTAGCTAGGTTTCAACTAGTTGCATTGGGCTTTTAACCCTTCCTAAGCAAACAATCAAACAGCAATCATGCAAATCAAGGTCAATCACAAGCAATCCTAGGCATTCTTGGGTTTTTCCTAGAAAAACATTAGTTCCCTATGAAATTTTTAACATACCAGATTTTGACAATATACTCCTTCCCTCCCAGGAACATAAACAATTTGATCAAGTTTATAGGAAAAATCATCAACAATTACAAATACTACATATAACTAAGATATTACGAAAATATATTTACCCAACAAATTTTTTTGCGAATACATTACCCAACAATATTAATCTGATATGTGTAGTTCTTGATAGTCTTTCTTAGAAGGGAAAAGATTAGCTTGAACCGGCTGATAACCACGTCATGTCGGCCTCCTTCAGTGATTGACACGTGTCACGTGGGCCCCCACTCCACTGATATCCTTATCACGAGCGAAACACGTCCACACTTTTCTTGCGTGTAGCCAAAACTCACTGTGAGTTAACAGCCTGGCCAGCGCCGGCCGCCCGCGCGCGCTTTGCCGGTGAGCCGCACCCCTTGTCACTGCTCGGCGTTCCTCTGCGTCCGGCTAACCCATGTGTCTCCGTTGCCTCTAGAGGAGCACATCAAGAAAAGCAACAGCTCGTCCAGGCTTGTCTGCGACGACGACTGTTCGGCGGCGGCGTTGAGGAAGATGGCCAAGGAGCAGTCCCTGGTGATGCAGTTGCTCGTTGTCTTGTGAATTTGGGATAGAGGCGGGGTGTCCCGATCTTTCGATGAGATGATAACTATCGATTTGGTGGAGTGGATTTTGACGATCCGACTACAAACGTGCACGACGTTGCGCCTTAGCAATCGCTAAACCAATTTTGAGAGGTTATTGACCACGCCGGAGCACAATCAACCTGACCACGAAGGTCCATTCCTGCAAGCAATCGAAGAACAAGCAAGAATATGATAATCCATTCTGAATATTGCGAATATAGATGAAGTATTGATAAAGGTGGGGATCCGAAAGTGGTCATGATCTGGTCGTTGGACACAAACGAAGTACACGAAGTTGCAATGGCTAACTTTTAACTAAACAAATCCCAAGGAAAAAGCTACTAGATGGATCTACTTGTATAGAAGCAAGGAGGTGGGAGGACGTCCCAAGGCAGCCTAGAACTAACCCTAGGTCGTACAAGGCTCATGGGCCCAAGTAGAGGTGATGCAACACCTTTGGACTTGTAGTTTGACTCGGATTCTGCTGCAGCGTCAGATTGTTTCGTCGATAACTCAACACTCGGACGGATATTAAGGTGATTCCAATTGGGTTGGGAAGAGCACGAAATATAATTTCCAACAAAAAAAGAATCACCCAATTTGGAGTCTGTATGAAAGAGTTCTTGGCGTTTTGAGTCAGGTATGTTTGTCCAGTCCGAATCTGAATCCAGAACGTGAGAGACTTGGACTCTATCTTCTCTTGGCCCAAAAGTGACATGAGAGGACTTTTTGAACAGCACTTAAACATCCCTTTTCCCCTTATCTTCATATGTGGATTGTACAAATGTATCATACACCTGCAATTGGAAATGACACAAAAGTTTGTGAAGTATATTTGTCCTGGATGACATAAATAAATTATTGCATAGTTTGCATTAGAAATCACCTCATAAATATACATGTATGCAATATTTTTGGTCGTATCCAAGGTAGTCATGTCCTCATCATCTTGCTTCCGGCGATCCAGCTAGCCGGCGGTGAGCTCGCCGAGGTCGTCGCCAAGATATTTGAGAGCATACTGGACTGCTCGTCCAAGGCCAAACCGTGTTGAAGCTTTTCGGCTCGATCTGCCGACACAAAGCTTCTACCACAACATCACCTTGGTTGCAATTTTTTTTGCAACAAAGGTCTAGTTGCAGGAATACGGAGAAGAGGCCAGAGATGTTGTTGAAATTTTTGCAACAAGGGTCTTGTTGTAGGAATACTGAGAAGAGGTCGGAGATGGTCTTGCAACAAAGGCTATCTTCAAATGCAGGTTTTGCAACATGGGTCTTGTTGCGGGAACACGGGTCATGTTGCAGGAACATGGGCGGGTTGAAGACGGCGCCGCGCTGGGCACATCACTGTCGGGGCCGAGGGCAAGGTTGTTTGTTTCTGCAACAGCACGCTTGTTGCAGGAATTAATGAGGGGGCAATGCGGGGTGCGAGCAGTACGACAGCTAACAGCGCGGGGATCCAACGGCCATCGACGCGGCGGATATTTTAGAATCATCGGCCGATGGACGCGTAGCAGCTCCCTAGAATTCTTAGAAACTGTTAAACTCTGGGTCGTTCTACTCCAGACAAAATTGAAATGCCTTCTTTCTAGGGGAGTGAGTATAAAAGTTGAAATAAACCCGGGAAGCCAGACAAATATTCGTAGATAGAAGAGAAAAAGTAACAATACACGTGACCCTCTTTTCTTTCCGGAACCATTCCAAATTGCTAAATGCGGCAATGCGCGTAGGCGCCGTAGCTTTTGTCAAGAGCGGCACGCAACGCCTCCTAGCTACCACACGTCTACACACCTATCCCATACGTATTTTTCTTGTTCGACGAAAGACACCACCAGGCTGTATACACATCGCTGTACTACGTCGCATACCCCAGCCCGGCGGTATTCTACCGCACACCGGACGTGGACAAGTCGCCGGTCGACGATCCCGCCCCCGGTGCATGCAGAAGAACACACCTGGTGGCTGGCGACCGCCGTCCCTTTCGGCGCATGCAGCCCCGCACAAATGTCACCCGCACGGCGCCCCCACGCCCGCACGTCCTCCGCTGCGGCCTGCGCGGCGCGGCACGGCACCGCACCGCAAAGCGAGAGCGAGCAGACGGGCCCGTTTGTCCCCGTCCCTCTCCGTGGGCTGGGCAAATGGCGTCACCCCCTGAGCCCTGTCCTCTCCTGCACCCCTCTCCCCCGGTCACGCCTTTGGCCCCATATCCTCTCCCTCTCCCTCTCTCCTCTGGATATTAGCTGTCATGGAAAGTGAGGCGAACGGACAAACCGCTACACGCACGCAGGCACGCCATCCTCGGGCGACCCAGCAATTCCACGTCACCTTTTCTGCGGCCTTTTCGCTTTGCTTGGTGCAGTCTGGGACGTGCGCCGGAGGATTTCGTGAGAGAATCCATTTCCGCAACGTCCGTCCGTCGTCACGCTCGGACAGATAGCGCGCCGCTGTTCTAATAAAGCATCCGTTTCCTTCCTTGTCTTAGAAAAAGTGAAATCTATCTATTCTCAAAGAAAAAAGAAAAAAGAAATCTATCTATCTATCTGCAGCGTACGCGGCCGCTGCCGCTGGCCACCACCCGCTCCCTGCCCGCGTCTCTCTTCTTCTGTATATATAAATGCTCAGGGCCTGCCTGATCCCCAAATGTCCCCGGGCGGCCCCTCCCTTCCCACTCCTTCCTTAAACCCCCCATAAGCCTTGTTCCTTTCCCTTCTCTCTAGCTACTCTTGCAGTCCCGCTCCTCTTCTCCAGGCCTCTCCGGCTCCAAACACAGACGGCGAGGAGCGCCGGAGCTAGCTGCCGTCGCGGCGCGCCAGTGCCAGTGGAGTCGAGTATCGAAGCTGGAGAAGTGGAGATAGAGCTTCCGCCCCCTCTCGGCGTTGTTGATCAAACTGCCTCTGCAGGTATGACCCCGGCAGCTCTTTTAATCCAAAGAACCTCACCAAGCATGATGCAGTTATTAGTTACTCCAGTTAACTCGCTATGTTCGTTTCGATCTCTTAGTTACTTCTCTTACTGTACGAGTAAACTACCGAACGCTAGCTAGCTGATGAAGCTAACCATACGGAGACCTCTTTTTCTTGCTTGCCTGACTTGACCATGGCGCCGGCTTGAGACTTTAAGAGCATAGCTGCCACACCAGCCATGGTGGTCTTCTTACCATCCGTTCTCTGAGAGAGAGAGAGAGAGAGAGAGAGGGAGAGCAGACGGAGGAGCAGGCGGTGGCGTGTGTATGGCGCGAGCCACAGACGCGTACACGTACATACGTGTCATCAGGCGCAGCGGGAGCGGGCGAGGGTCTCTCTACAGCTGGCTCCTGGGTGGACATCTAGCTACGTCGGCGACCGGATTAATTAGACGTGACCCGACCCCGACCAGACCTGCGCTTAATTAAGCGCCAGGGTGGTTGATTAGGCGCCGGGTATATGCACACGAACATAAACAAACGCCCCGGCCCGTGATTGCGTCGCGACGAGGGAAGTACGCAGGAGCATTGATTACGGCTGGTAGACCAGTGACAAAACGTACTCTTATTACAAACAAACAGTAATAATAGTTAAATAAAAAGGTACAGCAACAGTGAGTGCAGTACTACGGTACTACCATGGCATGGAGACACGAGGGAAAGCCCTACCGCTCGAGCGCATGCATGCTAGTAGTTGACAAATTCGTCAATCATCTTTTCTGTTACCAGCATCGCATCATCGACGGGACAAAGCGTCTTGTCCTTTCTTCTTTCCCAGCTTCCTTCCTTCCACACTTCACCCACCTGCCACCCACTTTTTCTCGTCTCATCTCATCTCATCTCATCTCTCTAAGGTAAACCAAAGAAAAGTGTACCAAGCCATGCATCCATACAAAGCCCATAACATCTTTACAGCAAAAAGTGAAACCAAAGCTAGCCACGCCAGTGATACGATAGAAATCAAAGTAAATTTCCCTAGTGTAAGCAGTAGGAGCACACTATACTACTACTAGGGTTGCCTTACTGCTTTCCAAATGGAATGGAATGATCAAGGCAGGTGAGCTAACTTTGACAGGGTCCAAATAATAAGCCCATTGCTCCTGTACCTAGTCAATGGGCCTGTAGCCCGATCGAATCCCCGGAATGGTGCACAAATGGAAGAGAGCCGCGGGTACAGCAATGCCACTGCATGCTGGCCACCCTGAACAATATATTAGCTGGCGCCTTGTTGTCTTGCTTCCCTTCCCAACCGAAGGATGGGATCCCCTAACTGGCCGGGACGTGATGACGAAGTGTACTCCTATGCTATGCTACCAACCTATGTGGTACTCATACTACTGGTTGATCATCACAAGCCAGAGGCTACACGCGCAAGGACATCGATCACGTTTGTTTTTACTGTCGGATTGATCATTAAGTTCGTTGCCTACCGCGTTTGTACACATCTTGTGCTGTAAAGTGTATACCCTCCTAGTATTATCGTACACACGTTTTACATTGTTATTATTTTTGCTGCCTATGCTACCCCCTCTGTTCGGGTTTGTAAGGCATGCAGTTATTTCTTTTCTGAAAAATGATCATTAATCTGGCAATCAATGTCACACAAATTATAATTTTGAATCTGAATTTAATGATATGATTTTTGTGGCACACATACAACTAATATTCTATTAATCAAATTAATGTTCTACAGTAGTTTTTAATAATATGTGTAGTTACAATGAAATAAATCGAGAAACTATAGGTAAACTGCAGCGATTCGGTGCCCAAGTGCAAACATCAATCATTGAAAATAATAACCCCAAATACTCGAATGCATGATGTGCGTGCAAAATTATTCGAGGTGGTCGCGGCCAAAAAACTTTGAAAATATACACTATTTGGGCATGCCATTTTTTCTATAGCTCCTCTAATGTCCAAACACCATGAAAATTTAGACGCTCCTTACGCACTAACGCATCTTCGATGCCAAAAATACATTTTTGTTTTTACTTTTTTTAATTTACTGTTTATCGAGTGTAGATGAGCCCGGGCGCAGACTTGAATTACCTTTAGATTACCATTAATACACGGGCTTCCGTTCATTTTTAACACATGGTGGACCAACTGTGTTAGGGCTATTTCTAACAAGATGAACATCATATTGAGTGCCCCTCAAAAAACAAAAACATCATATTGAGTTTCATGCATGAGACATAATTAAAACCGTGTACTGTGCACAATATTCTTCGTATCACAGTACACATGCATCTGTAACCAAGTGCTCATGATATCCCTGCAAGTGCTTTGGACTCGCACGTTATCTAGCGCTGATAGATAAGGATCAAACTAGATTATTAATTAGCTTTGACCCGGTCTGCTTCCTGATGACGTTCGTTAGCTCCACTCGGAAGACAAAAGCCTCGTAACCTCGTGATAAGGTAAGTAGTATAGACTACGAACAGTGGAATAGTACCATTTTTCTTTGCCCTACCCCTCTGTAACTCAATGCAGTGGTCTCTAACCTTCAGATAAGGGCCAAGTACCCAACTGGCGGCATAAGAAACGGACAAAGTTGTCAATTGATAAAAGATTGCACGCGGCCGCTTGAGAAATGCAAATCGGCAGCCAAGGAATACTAGGCCAGCACTCCAGACCAAAATTTGGATGGAACTTGAGTACCAATCTAGAGATTCCATTTTCCTTGGCACTGTTTGGGTTATAATTTCCAGAAGGGAAACAAAAAGTTTCTGGCTTTCGGCCGGAGAATAGAAGAAGGATTCTTGATGCTCATGATACCTTTGACCGTCCCTTGGCATGCCGTTTCCATTATTGTTACTCGCGCAGCAGTCTAGTAGGAGCTCATATAAAACTAAAACTAGGTTTTGTTTGTCTGAGACTGAAACCAGACACCCTTCTGAATAGATAAATGGAGAGTGATTTCCATGAAACCGACCTCTGAACCAACGACTACACAGTTGTAAAGTCAGCTTTTACTGCAGACCGAAGGCTTAGCTCGTATAGTCATACAGAAACGCTCCTGGTTTTCAGCAGGAAAAAAGGGGCGAACGTACGCATAGCCAGCAGCAGTAGCGGGAGAGGAAGATGATGATGACTCAAGTGGCCAATCACAGCAAGAGGAACCACACCGACAGCTACTTCAGCGGGAAGCAGCAGCAGCAGGCCGTCGCCACCACCGCCACCAGCAGCGGCTCGGAGGAGTTCGCGGGCATGGGGTCCAAGAAGCCGAGGAACGCCAGCCCCAGGGGCGGCGGCCCCATTTCTCCCAGGGTACGTACGGCTAAGTTTGCACATCGACCTCATACCTGTAAATTAGCTGCTGAAGTGATTTTGTTGTGATCAAGCAGGAGAAGAAAGACAAGGTCGGCGAGAGAGTGGCGGCGCTGCAGCAGCTCGTGTCGCCATTTGGGAAGGTATTTGCTTGCTTCTGCAGTGTCTTGCTCACTTCTGCAGTGTCTTGCTCACTTCTCGTCTCTGCAAAGCAGCTCGCCTGCAATGAATGATTGTTGATTTGAGCATATTTGGTTGTGAATATGCAGACGGACACAGCTTCTGTTCTTCAGGAGGCCTCGGGCTACATCAAGTTCTTGCACCAGCAGCTCGAGGTTCTTAGCTCCCCGTACATGCGCCCTCCTCCGGCGCCCGGCGCCGAGCCTGAGGTGAGAAAGAGCTCACGCTGTTATTTTAGCCGATCCTCGCACACTATTCTGAAATTCCCTGAACATTCTGAACATGATAAACTCTGACAGAAGTATAAACCGCAGTGTATGCTTTTCTATTTGTACTGAAGAAATGCATCTTATACTGGTCGATGCAGGATCCCGACCACTACAGCCTGCGGAACCGCGGCCTGTGCCTGGTGCCGGTGGAGCAGACGCTGCAGCTGACCCAGAGCAACGGGGCCGACCTCTGGGCGCCGGCGAACACCACCAGGCGCTGCTGAAGCGAAGCCCGAGGCTGGCCTCGACGGCGGCGATGGCCGCACTGCGTGGCAGGGGTAGAATTCCGGTACAAGCGCGCGCATGGCTGACCCAATTCGGTCAATCTCTAACACAATCGTTTCGTTTCGTTTGGTTTCGTTTCTGTGAACATCCTCAGCAGACCCTGTGCTGGCGCCGGTAGTATGTAATGTGTAATCGTCGTGTATAGCGAGACGACGCACCGCCGACCGATCGGTCGATCGGTCCCCGTGGTCGTTGCGTGGGTGACTGTGGTTAACATGGTAGCGTCCTGTTGCTGTCACCGGCTAATCATCAAAATCAGCAGTTCCATTCATGCCCGTCCGTGCTCATCAACCCTTGTAGTACTAGAGAGTATAAACATGCGGTGCATGCATTTGTGCGGGGTGCGATTCTCCGGGTCCCTGTCGCCTGTCGGCGCCATGTTCAGGTGTGCTGAAAAACTGCATTTAGGCGCCCTGCGTGTCTTGTGTCGGCGGATAGTTTCTTAAATCAGTGAGCAGGGGCCAAATGCCATCAGGGCATGTGGTTGATTGGGGATCAATGCTAAAACCAGCATGTAGGTGGTCGGCCTTGTGTCGGTGGACAGTTTCTGAAATCAGCGAACGGAGCCACAAATACTCCCGCACGTGTTTTCAGGGTAGAGGCATGAACGAAGACCGGACCCAACCGGACCCAAGTAGATCCACCGAAGACTTAATACTGATCGAATCCCGCGAGATTCGTCGGAGACACGCCTTTACATGTCCTTCCACAACACTAGATGCATCACTGAAGCAAGGCTAGACGGGGGAACCTTATTCCATCTTCTGGGAGTCGTCGTCGTCTGGTCTTTTTAAACAGGACATAAGCCCTAAACGAACTAAAAAAACCCTAAAACGGAGCAGGATCCTCTCATCGACAAAGGCCGGGTCCATCGTTCCTCCATGACCCTACGCCCACCAGAGACGAGGCGGGCCGGCGTCGACGCTACTAAAGGTAGAGGAACCATAAGTTTCTTCTTGGAGGAGGAGGCGGTGGCTGCGTCAAGCAAACATGTCTGCCTATGTATCACTGAAGATGCTATGACCGAGAAACACACCACTTATAAGACAATTAAGCTCCACAAGTGTATGGTTGGTAAGGAAACAAAAACTAGAAGAGAAAACCTGAAACACGAGCATCATGATCAAAACAAACTCAAAAAACCTGACACCGACCCCACCACCATGTGACCGAAGCATTGGATGCCAATCCACTGTATCAGGAGCAAAAGATATGTTAGTAGCGGTGCGAGGACTCGCGTATTGCGATGTCAATGCTTGATGGCGATTCAAACATGTATAAATTTGTATCTAAAATTGCAAAAATTCAACCATCATTTTCTAAAGTTGTGACGCCACATAACATCATAGCTATGTTTGTAGTACCGCCACTGCGGTTCATGCAACGAAAGTGTCACAAACTCTTGTTACATGGTAGCAGAGCACAATGTCCTTCCGTGAGATATTTCATATTTTAGATTGTTTTTACATAACTCATAGAAAAGAAACATAAAATCCGAATAGATTGTATCGTCCATATTCTCGCGTAAAATCAAAGCTCCTCTCTCACTTTCTCCCCCTCCCTCCCTCTCTGGAAGTTGGCATGCATTTTGCATCCCATCCGGAGGCATCAATTACAAAGTTATGAGCTTTTAGGTCCCGTAGAAATCTGTTTGGCATTTAAATCTTAATTATTTTCTGGCTACCTTAATTTGAAGTAAAATTTTCATGTCATCTAAATTTCTGCAATCCAAGAAGCCATAATTTTTCCTTGTTCATTTTCGCAATGTTATCTAAATAGGGTTGTTCTTATTGTTCACTCAGCGCGAAGAATACTACACAAAACATGTGGTGGGCCAACGACCCATGTAGTGCCTCATGTGCTTGGGAGAACATTTATTTTGGTTTACTTTATGTTTTTTTTATTTCTATCGGACTTTCGTCAATTAAAAAATTATGGGCTTTGAGGTCCCGTAGAAATCTATTTGGCATTTAAATATTATTATTTTTTGACAACTTTAATATTAATTAAATTTGCCATGTTTTCTAAATTTCTACAATCCAAAAGGCCATAATTTTTCCATGTTGGTTTTCGCAATGATTTCTGAATAGGATTGATCCTATTTTCCACTCATGGGGAAGAATACTCCCCAAAATGTGTTGTGGGCCAACGACCTATGTAGTGCTTCATGTGCTCGGGAGAACATTTATTTTGGCCGGTTTATGCCTTTTTTTAATTTCTAGTGGTATTTTATTTCCTTAATTTTGATTTTAAAGTGTTTTATATTTCAAAAATATTCATGATTTTGAAAAATATCCAACAAAATTGGCATGCATGTTGCATCCCATCCAGAGGCAAAATTATGTGTTTTTAGGTCCCATAGAAATCTGTTTGGCATTTAAATCTTGAGTGTTTTCTGACAACTTTAATTTTAACTAAAATTTCCATGTTTTCTATATTTCTGAAATCTAAGAGGCCATACTTTTTCCTTGTTTGTTTTGTAATGATGTCCAAAATAGAGTTGCTCCTATTCTTGACTCGTCGCGAAGAATACTCCCCAAAACCTGCGGTGGGCCAACGACCCATGTAGTGGCCTGCTATGCTTGGGAGGCCATTTATTTTGGCCGGTTTATGCCTTTTTATTTCTACCGGTCTTTTATTTTTTACTTAAAAAAATCCTCAGAGGCATCAATTACAAATTATGAGCTTTGTGGTCCCGTAAAAATATGTTTGGCATTTACATCTTTATTATTTTCTAACAACTTTAATTCTAACTAAAATTTTGCAATCCAAGAGGCCATAATTTTTCCATGTTGATTTTCGCAATGATGCCTGCGTAGGGTTGCTCCTATTCTTCACTCATCAGGAAGAATACTCCGCAAAATGTACGGTGGGCCAATGACCCATGTAGTGCTTCGTGCACCCGGGAGGACATTTATTCTGGTTGGTTTATGCCTTTTTCATTTCGACCGGACTTTAGTTTCTTTAAATCCTGATTTTATAAATATTTGAACATTTTTATAATATTTTTATGAATTTTTAAATTTCCAACCAAACAAAAATTATAATCTTCACATTTTAAAAAATGTTCATGAAATCACTAAAATATAGAAAAGTGCAAAAATAAAAACCACTAATAATGAAACCAAAACAATTGTTGCACCCTGTAGAAAATTCAGGATGAATTAAAAAATAAAAATAAACATGCTCTTAGGTTTGTCACTTGTGTGGTGCGAGGCGAATAAGTTAAATGAACTAAGGCGCGTGTGACGCCGTGGTTTGGGAAGAATAGAAAATTGCTACTCCCTCGTGTCCATATTAATTGTCGGTGATTTAGTACAATTTTATACAAAGTTGTATTTAACTAGCGACAATTAACATGGATCAGAGGGAGTACTAATAGGATGTTCCGTTCTCAATAGAAAAACTCTGTCATTTTCTTACTCCCTAGAATTAAGCCCATGAAACTAGCCCATCTTTATTGGGCTAACCTTCTGATTTTAACTAAATTTTCCATGTTTTCTAAATTTCTGCATTCCAAGAGGACATATTTTTTACTCGTTGGTTTCTGCAATGATGTCTATATAGGGTTGCTCTTATTCTTCACTCACTACGAAGAATATTTCCTAAAACATGCGGTGGGCCAACGACCCATGTAGCACTTTGTGCGCTTGGAGGACATTTATTTTGGATGGTTCATGCTTTTTAAAATTTCTACTGGTCTTTATTTTTTTCAAACTCATGATTTCTATAAATATTTGTACATTTTAAAAATATCCAGCTCAAAACAATAATATAAAATGTTCACATTTTGTAAAATGTTCATGAAATCTTTAAAGTATGGAAAAAGATCAATATAAAAACTTCCACTAACAAAACCAAAACAAATGTTGCACCCAGTAGAGAACTATGGACGGATAAAAAAACAAAAGAAAAATGCTCTTTTTTAGAGAGAAAAAAAATAAAAATGCTCTTTTTTTGAGAAATAAGAAAATCGCTCTTAGGTTTCATTTGTACGGTGCGAGGTGAATAAGCTAAATGGACTAGGCCCATGTAAGGTCGTGGTTTGGAAAAAATAGAAAATTGCTACACCCTCCTATCCATATTAATTGTTGCTGATTTACTACAATACTCCCTCCAATCCATATTAATTATTGCTGATTTACTACAATACTTCCTTTGATCCATATTAATTTTCTCTGATTTAGTACAACTTTTGGATCGGAGGAAGTACTATTTTGTATAATGAGCATAGAATAGGAAATTCTGCTCTCAATAGAAAACTCAGTCATTTTTTGACTGGCTGTCCAGAATTAAGTCGAGGAAACTAGCCCACCTTTATTGGGCTAACCTTCTCTACAAGGAAAATGGGCTTTACCTGGAGTGTTCACCCAAGTTTTTCTTTCAACAAGTTCTATGCAATCAAACCAAACCAGGTCCAAAGGAGTTTCCTTATTACCACCCCCTAGGCGAAAACTAGAGTTTCGACATCTTCCGGCGATTTTCGCCGGAATCCTATCATCGGCGCTACTCTCGATCGCGATCGACTCCCCTCAAATCGGGCTCACTAAGGGGAATCCTTGAGATCTTTCCCTGCTGTGCTAGTCAGATCAGATCGTGGCTATGGCGGAGGGCAGGGGCTCTCATAGGGAGAAGGGGATGGAGACGGCGGAGGACCTACTAGCTTGCCTTACCTTGCAGGAGGAGGAAGATAATGACTTTGTGTGGGAGGAGGAGCTTCCAGACCTGATGGAGCCGACGAAGTGGCTGGCTATCGTGAGGGTTCACACACCCAAAACCTTCAGCCCTAATGCACTGTACGGCGACATGACGGCGGCCTAGAACTCGACGAAAATGGTAGTCTGGAGGAAGATCAGGGAGAACCTTTTTACGGTGCAATTTGGTTGCCTCGCGGATTGGAAAAAAGCCATGCTAGATGGCCCATGGCTGTTTAGGGATCAAGCTGTGATTCTGGAGGAGTATGATGGTTTCAAAAACCCTGATTCTTGAAAGCTCGATAAGATTGAGGTTTGGGCTCAGATCCATCGTTTGCCCGTATTTCCTTATTGAGCCGGCGGTGAAGGGGCTAGCTTCACGGATCGGCGAGATGAAGGAGGTGCAGTTGAAGCAGCCGGCGGGATTTTTCGGCGAATTTGTGAGAGTCAGAGTCAAGATTGATATAAACGCAAAAATCAAAAGATTTGTGACAGGAAAGAAAGGTGGGGAGAGGGTCAAGTACCAAGTCAAGTATGAGAACTGCCTATCTTCTGCTACAATTGTGGAGAGTTCGAGCATTGGCGTGAGGAATGTGGTGACGGAATACATGATGAATCGACCTTTGAGTGGGGTGACTTCTTATATGCAGATAATGTGAGAGCTCGTACAGCAGGGCGAGGTAGTGCTCAATCCCAGAGGAGGAGATGAGGTTTTTCGATAGGGGACGGGAGCAGTATAACCCGAACCAAAGCTGACGCTTCAACGCCCGGCCACCATAGACCCCTGCAGCAGCAGTTGGGTCACAGGAGAGCACACAGGAAGGGGATGGGGAGAACGCGAAGTCCAACCCACTACCCGTAGTGGCGATGGATGTGGCCATGCAGTCAAACAAACGCACATTGGTGGAGAATGCAGCCATTGTGCCGGAGGCTAATGCAGTAGGGGTTGATCCAGAGACATCACTTGTGCTGGTGGTGAAGGAGAAAATGCCTGCGGTTCCCCCCTCCCGCCATTGTATGTATTGCCAAGGAAGGATAGAAAGAGGACGAAGAAGGAGAGCACGGAGGACCAATCAGAGATGGGCGATGAGGTGGTTGAGGGTAGGAGCATGGAGGGGACTTCAACCACACATGATGCAATATCGGCAGACTCCCATGAGGAGTACCATCGGGTGCAATGATATCGTCAGGTGGAATTGTCATGGTGCGGGCAAAGCCGCGACAGTCAGAGAACTTCACGATATTGCGAAAAAGTTTGCCCCTACCCTGATTTGTATTATTGAAATGCAAATTGACGGAACTAGGGTAGAAAATTTAGCTGGGAGTATTGGGTATGACAGTGGCTATGTTGGAAGTAGTCAAGGAAGAAGTGCTGGTCTAGGCTTGTTTTGGAATAATCCAATAAAAATTGAAATTCTGGGTTACTTGGCTTATCATATTGATTGTTCGGTAGAGGAACCAGGGGCCAGTCAGTGGAGGGCAATAGTTTTCTATGGAGAAGCACAAACACATCTCAGGTACAAGGCATGGGATGTCTTGAAGGGGATTAGCACTTTGAGCAGTCTCCCTTGGCTATGCATCGGTGACTTTAATGAAGTTCTACGTTCGGATGAACATGAAGGTACGGGAGAAAGAAGTAATGCACAAATCTAGGGTTTTCGTGATGCGGTGGATGTTTGCATGTTGATGGATATTGGCTACCAGGGCCATTTTTGGACATTTGAGAAGAAGGTCATGGGAGGAAGTTACACTAGGTTCAGGCTTGACAGAGCCCTAGCTACTACTGAGTGGAACGAGCTGTACCCGGACGCACAAGTGAAGCATTTCTCAGCAGCGTCTTCTGACCACTGTCTCAATTCTATTGAACATGCATGGGGCCGTTCCTACGAAAAAGAAACATTGTTTCAGATACGAAGTGATGTGGGAGACGCATGAAACCTGGGGAGAAACGATACTAGCGAACTGGGCCGAAGGGGGTGCAGCGGAGAAACTTGATGACCTGCGAGCCAAACTAGCCAGAGTTGCAGGGAGGTTGTGGTCGTGGAATAGTAATACATTTGGTATGGTCAGAAAAGAAATCAAAGGCCTGAAGATGGAGTTGGAGTGGCTACAAAATGTACCAGGCAGAACAGGGCTGAGCCATATTGAGATTAAGATCAGCGAGAAGCTCGTTGAACTCTACCACAGAGAGGAGTTGATGTGGAGACAAAGATCCCGTCCTGAGTGGCTCACAGCAGGTGACAGAAATACGAGGTTCTTCCATCTTTGGGCAAGCCAGCGAAGATAGAGAAATATGATCAAAGCCTTAGCAAATTCTTTGGGCATCCTTACTGATGATCAAGAGAAACTAAAAACTATGGCAAATGATTTTTATAAAACCCTTTACACATCTGAAGGGGTAGCGGGAATGGATGATGTCCTCTCCAAGGTCCTAGAGAAGGTGACGGAAGATATGAATGCAATGTTGATTGCGCCGTACACTTATGATGAGGTAAAAATAGTGCTCTTCCAAATGTTCCCAACCAAGTCGCCGGGACCGGACGGATTTCCTGCCCATTTTTATCAGGGACATTGGGACATTTGTGGACACGAGCTGACTAAGGCAGTACTCAAAATTGTCCGGGGAGAGGAAGAGGTAGACTGCATTAACGACACGATGCTCGTCCTAATACCGAAGGTTTTAAACCCAACTCTTCTTTCTCAGTTTCGTCCCATCATTCTATGTAATGTGATCTATAAAATTGCATCAAAAGTTGTTGCAAATAGGCTCAAGTTGATCCTTCCAGATATTATTTCAGAGGAGCAGCCTGCCTTTGTCCCAGGGAGGCTGATTACAGATAACATAATTTGTGTGTATTAATGCATGCACTTTATGAAGATGAGTAAGTCCAGATCTAATAGCTTTTGTGCTTTGAAGCTTGATATGATGAAAGCTTATGATAGATTGGAGTGGCCATACCTGCGGGCAATGATGGAGAAGTTGGGCTTTGCTCACTCCTGGATCAACATTGTAATGGGGATGGTGCCGTCAGTATCATTTTCAGTCCTGTTTAATGGTGAGAAGCTAGAGAAATTCACTCCTACCAGAGGTATCTGACAGGGAGATCCTATATCTCCTTATCTCTTCTTGATTGTAGCAGAGGGCCTTTTGTGCCTTTTGAAATACAGTTCTCAGTCGTGTGCGTTTGAAGGAGTTAGGGTGGCTCCAACAGCCCTGGTTGTTAACCATGTACTCATTGCTGACGATAGCCTGCTGCTTTTCAAGTCAAGTGTTGAGGGGGAAACGATGGTGTCAAACCTTTTGGAGACATATTGTAATGCTTCAGGCCAGAGAATTAACCATGACAAATCTTCTATTCATTTCAGCAAAGGATGCCCGCAAAATCTAAGAGATGGCATAAAGAACACTCTCAATGTGTTTAATGAAAGCCTAAGTGATAGATACTTACGGATGCCCACTGATGTTGGACAGTCAAAGATGGGTACCTTCAAATATCTCAGGGACAGATTCTGGGAGAAGGTTAGAGGGTGGATGGAGAAACTCCTTTCTGCTGCAGGTAAGGAAGTACTTGTTAAGGCAGTTGCTCAGGCAATACCTGTGTACTCAATGGCATGTTTCAGGTTACCATGAGGCCTATGTGAGAACATCACGTCGATCATCCGATAGTTCTGGTGGGGGAGCAAGCAAAGTAGAAGGAAACCAACATGGGTGTCATGGGATATTATGACAAAGTTGAAGTATCTTGGCGGCATGGGGTTCAGGGACATGGAGATTTTTAATCTCGCCTTGCTTGCACGGCAGGCTTGGAGGCTGCTGGTTGAACCCAATTCTCTTAGTGCAAGGATTTTGAAAGCAGTTTATTTCCCTATGTAGGATCGAAAGTTTGTCTAGAGGGGGGGGGTAGACTACTTGGCCAAATAAAAATCTAGCCTTTTCCCAACTTTAAGTCTTGGCAGATTTTAGCAACTTAGCACAAGTCAAGCAATCAACCTACACATCCAATTCTAAGAGTATGGTAGCGGAATGTAAAACATTGCATATGAAGGTAAAGGGAAGGGTTTGGAGAGGGCAAACGCAATGTAGACACATAGATTTTTGGTGTGGTTCTAATAGGTGGTTGTCGGTGTCAAAACCGGCGGATCTCTGGTAGGGGGTCCCGAACTGTGCGTCTAGGTGGATGGTAACAGGAGACAAGGGATACGATGTTTTTACCCAGGTTCGGGCCCTCTCGATGGAGGTAAAACCCTACTCCTTCTTGATTAATATTGATGATACGGGTAGTACGAGAGTAGATCTACCACGAGATCAGAGAGGCTAAACCCTAGAAGCTAGCCTATGGTATGATTGTTGTTCGTCCTACGGACTAAAACCCTTCGGTTTATATAGGCACCGAAGAGGGTTAGGGTTACACATAGTCGGTTACAATGGTAGGAGATCTACATATCCGTATCGCCAAGCTTGCCTTCCACGCCAAGGAAAGTCCCATCCGGACACGGGATGAAGTCTTCAATCTTGTATCTTCATAGTCTAGGAGTCCGGCCAACGGTGATAGTTCGGCTATCCGGACACCCCCTAATCTAGGACTCCCTCAGTAGCCCCTGAACCAGGCTTCAATGACGATGAGTCCGGCGTGCATATTGTCTTCGGCATTGCAAGGCGGGTTCCTCCTTCGAATACTTCATAGAAGATTTTGAACACAAGGATAGTGTCCGGCTCTGCAAAATAAGTTCCACATATCATCTTAGAGAGAATAATATTTACACAACTTCAATCTGCTGACGTATTCCGTGGCATCACACCACGGCCAAGTCTTTATTCGAATCGTCTTTACTGTTCCACCTCAGCACGTTTAGCGAGGCGGTTTCCTTGGCACGTCTTGTCAAATCAGAGATCGTGTCCCCTTATTCCGGGATTCACATCAATACGGGCGTGGGTAACCCAACCATGCCATCAATTACGGTGCTTGGGAGATAAGCGAGTTTTACCAGGCCAGTGGGGACGCATAGCTTCGTCCGTCCATATAAAGGGATAAGGATCCACTTTTTCACACACGCCTTCTCCTCCTTTGCTCATCCATTTTCGCGCACTCGAGCTCCAGCGCCCAAGTCCGCACATCTCGCCTCAACCTTTCCCAGCCATGTACGGAGCGGGAGGCAAGTGGATGGCCTCCTCCGTCACGGAGGGGCACATCAAAAAGTTGAGGAATGCCGGATACCTGCACAACGACATCGCGCACCGGCTTCCAGACGAGGGGCAGCTCGTCCCCACCCCTAGGCCCCATGAGAGGGTGGTGTTCCTCCCCCATTTCCTCCGCGGACTGGGCTTCCACTCCACCCATTTGTTCGGGGGCTCATGTTCTACTACGGCCTGGATTTCCATGATCTGGCCCCGAACTTCATCCTCAACATCTCGAAGTTTACCGTCGTGTGCGAGGCCTTCCTCCGCATCAAGCCCCACTTTGGCATATGGCTGAAGACCTTCAATGTCAAGCCGAAGGTGGTGGGCGGACAGTAGGCGGAGTGCGGAGGCGCCATGGTGGGCAAGATGTCCAACGTTACATGGCTCGAGGGCTCCTTCGTGGAAACCATCAAAGGGTGGCAATCGGGGTGGTTCTACATCACCGAGCCGCGTGACCCTGAATGGGCAGCGGCCCCCGAATTCCGATCTGGCATCCCCACACGGCTCACCTCCTGGAAAGAGAAGGGCCTGACATGGGGCAATTCGGAAGAGCTGACCGGACTCCAAACCTGCGTCCAAAACCTTGTGAACAAGAAGCTCAAGCTCGTCAACATAGTCCAGGTCATGCTCATCCGCCGGATCCTCCCGTGCCAACAACGGGCCTTCAACTTGTGGGAGTTTGATCCGGCACAGCACAAAAACCTTGAGCAGGTTCTTTGACACTACGTACGAAGATGCCTGGAAGGTGTTGTTCAAGGGCGCCGAGGCTCCCGCATCCGCTACCAAAGATCGCGGATTCAGCTCGCAGCGTCAAGCCAACGAGGTAAGCTATTTTACCCTTTACAGGACACTTGTTTTTCATAGTTTGACTCTATGCGGGATCTAAACTCCCTTACCTTTGACAGGACTGGCAGAAGACGTCCGGGCAGGTTGACTGTCCGGCTCCCTTGCCAGAAGACCCAGCGGACGCCCGATTGACGGGGCTGCTGGTTCCGGCGCCTCACGTGGTGCCGGAGAAGAAGGCCAAGAAGAATGCCACGAGAACTCGAAAGAGTTCCCGGCGCCAGGTGTTATTGGACTCATCGTCCGATGACTATGAGGCGGACTCCTCCCGCGAAGACGAGGAGGAGGAAAAAGAGGCCTCTCCCCCAGCGGGGGGAGAGAAGAAAAGGAAGGCCGCCCCAACTGGGGAGGCCGGAGGGTCCAAGATGGGAAGGACCCTTCCTCCAGACTACTCCACCAACGCCGACGATGGCGAAGAGGAGTGGCCACCGAGGGCTAAGCCCCTGGCGACATCGTAAGTATCCGGATACCAGAATCACTCATGGCATTTCGTTTGTCGCATAGAATCTCCTAATGCCGAATACAACCCTGCAGCCCGCCCAAGGACGGGCTCGACACTTCAATAAGCGGCTCCCTGGCTCCGTCGGACGTGAATAGCACTTCACTTCCGGCCGCCTCCTCTCCTCGCGCTGCGGATGACGCTGAGGTGGGCTCCCAAAAGGGGCCCAGCCAGGAGGAGGAGGAGGTCCCGGAGGCGCGCAAGGCAACCTCCCGGACTCCGGGCATAAGGGGGATCAAACCCCAAAGGGCTCTAAGTCCGGCCATGGGCCGGACTCCACACCGGAACCTCCAGTGGTTCCAGAGTCCGGCAGGTGGCCCCTTCGTAAGAAGGGCGAGACTGCGACACCGGTGGCCTCCGTCCAACCGGAGGCACCGGATAATTTGCTAGAGGCGCTTAACGGCGCCTCCATCAACGAGGAGCACCGCACTGTTATGAGTGTGGTGATCCAGAAAGTTCAGTCCGCCAAGAGCGGGCTGACTGAAGCTTGTGCCAGCCTTCTAACAAGCTTTGAGGTATGTAAAAATATTACCGCATAGTCAGTAGCCCCTGATGCTCAGTTTGGTGTTCGGAAAGGAAAGCCGAACTGAGGATCTAAAAAGATGTACGTAGGAGTCTAACATAAGTATGTCAATATGGGGAATGCAGGCTGCGCTGCTGACCTCTGTCGCACTGACTGCGGAGGTCGATGCATTGAAGCAGAGCCTCGAGCGATCCGAGAACGAGCTCGGCCTTGCCAAAAAGCAGCTCGAGGACAAGGAAGGTAAGTAATACCTTATGGAAGTATATAAAAGATGTGGTTGCAAAAAATAGCAGGAATAACATGAGAATTGCAGGGGCCACGAACGAGGTGGCGACCCTGAAGGAAGCGGTGTCCAAGGCTGAAAGCAATGCGGCCGTGGAGCGCACCGAGCGAGAGAAGCAGGAGGCACGGGTGGCGGAGGTGCGGCAAGAGCTCCAGGCTCTCGTGGAATAACACGAGAGTTTGGAGCGTGACTCAAAGACTCGAGAGTCCGAGCTTGCCTCGGCTCTTGAGAGCGCCATAGCCGCTAAGGCCGAAGCCCAAAAAGCCCTCCAGGAAATTGAGGCGATGAAGAAGATAGCGGCGGGTAAGGCATTCTTCATGCAAAGCAAGCACGTGAAAGTGAATTACTTGTTACTTACCCGAATCCGAAGCTCTCCAGGAGCATTCGTAGATCTGCCCTGCAGTGTGTCTGACGCTGCCGCATTCTATCGGGCCGAGGAGAGGAGCTCGACAGAGAAGGTGTTCTGGTCTCAGTATGCTGAGGCCGGACACCCGGTGCCCTTGAGCGACCAGCTGAAGCAGCTGGTCGAGCTCCATAAGGTGGCCGAACAGGCCATGAAGGGCATCATAGTTCGGTTGTGGCCTAATGAAGCCATGCCTGGGAGCTACTTCGGGCTGGTGAGGCGGCTGGTGGACGCCTGTCCATGGATTGAAGTCGTCAAGCACTCCGTCTGTATCAAAGGTGCCCGTAGGGCCCTTGCCCGTGCTAAAGTGCACTGGGGCAAGATGGACACTGAGAAGCTTGTGACGGACGCTCCACCGCCGGGAGGGAGTATCGCACGCCCGAGATGTATTATGCGGGCGTCCTGAAGGGTGCCCGCCTTATAGCGGGTGAATGCTCCAAAGATGTAATTTTTGAGTAAACTCGCATTTGTTATCCTGTACGCTTGAAAACTTGTTCATATGCGCTAAGCAATGCTTGTGAATTTAAAATATTACCTTCTGTGCGGCTGTTTATTAAACTTGAGAGATGGCGAGTCGTCGGTTTCTGCCCCCATGCCGCGAGTGCTGGGGTGTTCGGGATAAACTTGAGCGCCCTTTTTCCCATTCTTGGGTCCTTCGAGGGAGGCGCTCAACGCAACGAACAAGGCAACCGGACTATAATGCTTGAACACTCTCACTTAGCCATAGAATTCTATAATTTTAATTTCGGCGAAGCCCCTAGTATTCGGAAGACCGAATTCGGGGCGCTATCCATGCCTGGGTTGGACAAAGCCGGCTCCTCGTTCTAAGCGGCATAAGTCTTTAGGGACTCGAAAACCTCTCGAACAGCGACCGACGCTCGCCCTATCATGACAGTCAGTTTTAGCTTTCTCCACTGAGGTGCTCAACCCAGCTCAACCGGGGCACAATCGCAGTGGTTCTCCTAGCGCTACCTTAGCCGATATAACGGAACGTAAGGTACCAAAACATGGGAGCCGGGCAAACCCAACTATTGACCCAAGACATGATTCGGAGCCGATGCATATAATGCTATAAGTTCGGGGTGCCGTACTTGTGAAAGTGTTCGGACTTGTCACACTATATTTTGGGGTACTTAATCCCCTGGTGTATTTGGCCGTACCAAAGCGTACAGATGCAACATGTCATAAGTGAACATATATAGATAAAAAAGGAATGCAATAATAGGCAAAAGCTATGCATTGTTTATTCAAAAAAGCTGCGGTAAAAGCAGAACGATACAAATAGTGCGATAAGCAAGGGATGGGACTATATGACATGTCCCCCTCCAGAAGCGAGCTGCGGGATGATATGTAAAACAGGTATACTGCTCGTTATAGAGACCACCTAGACACACGACGTAGCTTTCTGCTTCCCTGGCTATTGCATCGTGTGTTCGGCGATTCTACTGCCGGACATGGCTTCTTGATAAAGGAGTCCTGAAAGTAAGAAAAAAGAATTACACAATCGGGAGCCCCTGGTGCGGTTGAGCCGCATTCTGGGCCTGCCGTTGTCGTGCCCCTCCCCCAATGCCCATGGTATTTCCAGAGCGTAATTATGTACTCGTAGTACTGGTTTCGCAATTTCGCGAGGGCTGGGGTTGGGGCCGCATTGCTACGCGTGCTCGGGACGTGCCGGCCGGTCTTGTTGTAGGTTACTCCGGGCGCGCTTGACGGTGTCTGGACGTTTAATATCTGGGCTCGAGAGTTGCCTTGAGAGGCTGCTTTGTATTTCCACCACGAGGGCCGCCGTATGCTCCTCCGTTCAGAGAGAGTGTTCGGTGTTTCCGTTGACCGTAATGACTCCTCGAGGGCTTGGCATCTTGAGCTTGTGGTATGTGTAGTGCGGCACCGCATTGAACTTTGCAAATGCAGTTCGTCCGAGCAGTGCGTGATAGCCGCTGCGGAACGGGACTATGTCGAAGATTAACTCCTCACTTCGGAAGTTATCCGGGGATCCGAAGACCACTTCAAGTGTAACTGAGCCTGTACAGTTGGCCTCTACACCTGGTATGACGCCTTTAAAGGTCGTCTTTGTGGGTTTAATCCTTGATGGGTCTATGCCCATTTTGCGCACTGTATCCTGATAAAGCAGGTTCAGGCTGCTGCCGCCGTCCATCAGGACTCTAGTGAGGTGAAATCCGTCAATGATTGGGTCTAGAACCAATGCGGCGAATCCGCCATGACGGATGCTAGTGGGGTGGTCCCTTCGATCAAAAGTGATCGGGCAAGAGGACCACGGGTTAAACTTTGGGGCGACTGGCTCCATCGCATATACGTCCCTTAGTGCATGCTTCCGCTCCCTTTTGGGTATGTGGGTTGCGTATATCATGTTCACCGTCCGCACTTGTAGGGGGAAGCCCTTCTGTCCTCTATTGTTCGGCGGCCGGGGCTCCTCCTCGTTGTCGCTATGCAGCCCCTTGTCATTGTTGTCGGCATTTAACTTGCCTGCCTGCTTGAACACCCAACAATCCCTGTTCGTGTGGTTGGCTGGTTTTTCGGGGGTGCCGTGTATCTGGCATGAGCGATCGAGTATTCGGTCCAAATTGGACGGGCCCGGAGTATTTCTTTTGAATGGCTTTTTCCAATGACCGGGTTTAGAGCCTCTGAATCCGGCATTGACTGCCGTATCCTCAGCATTATCGCCATTGATGCGACGCTTGTGCTTGTTGCGACGTGACCTGCCGCTGCTGTCCTTGGTATCTGAATTACCAGGGCTCTTGGTCATGTTGTTACTACGAGCTAGCCAGCTGTCTTCTCCTGCGCAAAAGCGGGTCATGGGTGTTGTGAGGGCTGCCATGGATTTCGGCTTTTCCTGTCCTAGGTGCCGGGCAAGCCACTCGTCGCGGATGTTATGTTTGAAGGCTGCAAGGGCCTCTGCATCCGGATAGTAAACGATTTGATTTTTCTTGGTTATAAACCGTGTCCAGAATTGTCTGGCCGATTCCTCTGGCTGCTGAATTATGTGTCTTAGGTCATCGACGTCTGGTGGTCGCACATAGGTGCCCTGGAAGTTGTCGAGGAATGCGGCTTCCAGGTCTTCCCAACAACCAATTGACTCTGCTGGCAAGCTGTTAAGCCAATGTCGAGCTAGTCCTTTAAGCTTGAGTGGGAGGTATTTGATGGCATGTAGATCATCACCACGGGCCATGTGGATATGAAGGAGATAGTCCTCGATCCAGACCGCAGGATCTGTTGTGCCATCATATGATTCAATGTTTATGGGTTTGAAACCCTCAGGGATTTGATGATCCATCACTTCGTCTGTGAAGCATAGTGGGTGTGCGGCGCCTCTGTATTGGGCTATATCACGACGTAGCTCAAATGGGTTTTGTCTGCTGTGTTCGGCCCGGCCAGATTTGCTGTATCCGGCATGACAGTTGTCGTCACGTGTGGTGAGGCGCCCACGCGATCCGTAGATCGATCTTGTCTGCCTTGCCTTGTCCTCCAATATCTCTCGCAGGTCTAGCGCACTTCCCCGTGCCTTGGTATTTCTTGAGCGGCGCCGGGGTCCGGCTTGAGTGGAGGGCCGAGAGGCCTCTCTGTCGCGGCCACGAGGTGGCCGGTCGGCCGCATCATGCGCTGGTGATGTAGGTTTGAGTGCTTCCTCCTCTAATCGTGGTAGCAACCTGTGTTTTGGGTAGCTCTTGGAGGGGTGTTCGAGTTCGTACTCTTCGGCCGCAAGGACTTCAGTCCATCTGTCAACTAGCAAATCTTGATCAGCTCTAAGCTGTTGCTGCTTTTTCTTGAGGCTGCTTGCCGTGGCCATAAGCCTGCGTTTGAAACGCTCCTGTTTGATGGGATCCTCAGGCACGACAAATTCGTCGTCGTCGTCGAGGCTTGCCTCGTCTTCGGAGGGAGGCATGTAATTATTGTCCTCTACCTCTCTGTCTGCCGCTCTCTCATGAGGGCTGGCTTCTCCATCCTCCTGTGCTGAATCCTGCTGGAGGGGGTTGTCTTCGGCACTTTCTGGGGTGTTATTGTCTCCCATGTCGGAATCACTGTTTTTGTTGTGGCGGGATTTAGAGTGGCGCCGCTGACGCCGACGCTTAGGCTGTTTCTTGGAGGGGTCATCCTCCGTTGTTCCATCACCATTCCCATCTTTTGGGATGTCCACCATGTAAATGTCGTATGACGAGGTGGCCTTCCAGTGCCCTGTAGGCGCTGGTTCTTGGTTGTTTCCTGCATCGTCGTCCATACCGTCGATGTCTTCGGAGTCAAAGTCGAGCATGTCAGTTAAATCATCGACAGTGGCTACGAAGTGGGTGGTGGGTGGGCTTTGAATTTCTTCGTCGTCCGCATCCCAACCTTCCTGACCATAGTCCGGCCTGGGCTCTCCTGATAAAGAGAGAGAATTTAGTGAATTCATGATGTCGCCAAAGGGCGAGTGCTGAAAGATGTCCGCGGCGGTGAACTCCATGACCGGCGCCCAATCGGATTCGATTGGCAGGGGCGCGAAAGGTTTGGAGTCCGGAGAGGAGTCTGGCACCTTGGAGTAACGAGCCTTGCAAAGGATAGAGATGGTGTTTGGCTCAATCTCCGTAGAGATTGCAGACCCCGAGGCGGTGTCCAGCCACCCGTCCTTGATCAGTGCAGTCGGCTCCGAGCTAATGGTCGGAGCGGACACTGGTGCGGCCTCCAGGGCACTGTCCGGCGGCAGAGCTAGATCATGCCCATCGTGAAGGTGCGGCGCGCTTGGCTGTGGCTCGAACCCATCGAATATCAAGTCTCCGCGGACATCGGCCGTGTAGTTCAAACTTCCAAATCTGACCTGATGGCCAGGGGCGTAGCTTTCAATTTGCTCCAGATGGCCAAGCAAATTGGTCCGCAGTGCAAAGCCGCCGAATACGAAGATCTGTCTGGGGAGAAAAGTCTCATCCTGGACCGCATCATTGTTGATGGTCGGAGGAGCCATCGGGCCTAAAGATGACGACACAGAGGAACTCTCAATGAAAGCACCAATGTCGGTGTCAAAACCGGCGGATCTCGGGTAGGGGGTACCAAACTATGCGTCTAGGCGGATGGTAACAGGAGACAAGGGACACGATGTTTTTACCCAGGTTCGGGCCCTCTCAATGGAGGTAAAACCCTACTCCTGCTTGATTAATATTGATGATACGGGTAGTACAAGAGTAGATCTACCACGAGATCAGATAGGCTAAACCCTAGAAGCTAGCCTATGGTATGATTGTTGTTCGTCCTACGGACTAAAACCCTCCGGTTTATATAGGCACCGAAGAGGGTTAGGGTTACACAGAGTTGGTTACAATGGTAGGAGATCTACATATCCGTATCGCCAAGCTTGCCTTCCACGCCAAGGGAAGTCCCATCCGGACACGGGACGAAGTCTTCAATCTTGTATCTTCATAGTCCAGGAGTCCGACCAACGGTGATAGTTCGGCTATCCGGACACCCCCTAATCCAGGACTCCCTCAGTGGTGCTATCGTACATCCTTGTTGATGGAGACTTCAACCCACGAAGGGTAACAGTTGCGCGACTCCACGGAGGGCTCCACCCACGAAGGGTACACGAAGAAGCAACCTTGTCTATCCCACCATGGACATCTCCCACGAAGGACTTGCCTCAACCGGGTAGATCTTCACGAAGTAGGCGATCTCCTTGCCCTTACAAACTCCTTGGTTAAACTCCACAATCTTGACAAAGGCTCCCAAGTGACACCTAACCAATCTAGGAGAAACCACTCTCCAAAAGGTAATAGATGGTGTGTTGATGATGACTCCTTGCTCTTGTGCTTCAAATGATAGTCTCCCCAACACTCAACTCTCTCACACAGATTTGGATATGGTGGAAAGATGATTTGAGTGGAAAGCAACTTGGGGAAGGCTAGAGATCAAGATTCTTGTGGTTGGATTGGAATGTCTTGGTCTCAACACATGAGTAGGAGAAAATGAGTAGTGGAAGTGTAGGCACGTTCTGATGGCTCTCTCACGAATGGAGAAGGGGGTGGAGGGGTATATATAGCCTCCACACAAAATCTAACCATTACACACATTTTACCAAACTCGGCCAGACCGAATAGAGAAACTCGATGGGACCGATCTAGTTCAAAATGTGAAAGTTAGGATTTTTGGTGGGACCATCATGATCAAATCGGTGGGACCGATGCGCTAGGTTTAGGGAAAAACCTCATCTCGGTGAGACCGATCGCATGAACTCGGTGAGACCGATTTCAGTAGTTAATCAAACAGAGAGTTGGTTAAGCAAACTCGGTGGGACTGATTACTCATTTCGATGAGACCGAAACGTTGCAAAAAGGAAACGAAGAGTTTGCATTGCAAACTCGGTAGGACCAATCACTCATTTCGGTAAGACCGAAACATTACGAAAGGAAACAGGGAGTTTGCAATCCCATCTCGGTGAGACCGAAATCCCTACTGGTGAGACCGAACAGATTAGGGTTTCTGGCTATGGCTATGTCAAGTGAACTCGGTGGCGCCGGATGAATCAAATCGGTGGGGCCGAGTTTGAATTTAGGTTTAGGACACATGTGGAAATGAGAAAGTGGTTGAGGGTTTTGGAGCATATCACTAATTATTTTTGAGCAAGTGGACCATTAAGCAACACCTCATCCCCTTTTAATAGTATTGGCTTTCCTATGGACTCAATGTGATCTTGGATAACTAAAACAAAATGAAGAGTCTTGATCTTTTGCCAATATGTGTCCTTCGCATTTTGAGGGGTCCACATCTCTAGTCCATGCCATGCCAATCACTGAACTTTATGAAACATTTAACTTGAATGGATATTAGTTCAATGAGCTATATGTTGTTATGAATTAACAAAACCACCCGGGGATTAGTTGCACTTTCAATCTCCCCTTTTTTGGTAATTGATGACAACATATAGATCAAAGCTTCAACAAATGATAATATAAATGAAGTACATCGTCGCTTTGAGAAGTATGTGATAAGCAAGAGCTCCCCCTAAATTTGTGCATTATTTAAAAATTTGCTTTTGAATGCAAATGCACACTCGATTAGGATCATGGGTTACTCTTCCATGTCACATACATCTTGGTGGAGAGCTCAAAATGATAGAATCGTGGAAACACTAGCACCCAAATCACACAAAGCATGGCATTCATAATCTTTAATCTTGATGTTGAAAGTAGGTTCCCACTCATCATAAATTTTTCTAGTGATAGAAACTTCTAATTCAAGCTTTTCTTCAAAAGATTGCATCATAGCATCAACAATATGTTTAGTAAAAGCTTTGTTTTGATTATAAGCATGAGGAGAATTTAACACGGATTGCAACAAGGAATACAATCCATTAAAGAAAAATTATCATAATTAAGTTCCTTGAAATCCAAAAGAGTGGGTTCATTGCTACTTAAAGTCTTGACCTCTCCAATCCCACTTTTATCAATTTTCGCATCTAGATCTAAAACTCTGAATCACTGGGACGCCTTTTAACTAAAGTTGACTCATCTCCAGTTCCATCTTTATCAAGATTAATATTGTAAAACAAAGAATCAATAGGAGTTACATAAATAACTTTTAGATCTTCATCATTATTATCATGAAAACTAGAAGAACACGCTTTTACAAACCAATTTTTTTAGCACGCATCTTAGCGGTTCTTTCTTTACACTCATCAATGGAAATTCTCATGGCTTTGAGAGACTCGTTCATATCATGCTTAGGTGGGATAGATCTAAGTTTCAAAGAATCAACATGAATAGAAATTCTATCAACATTCCTAGCCAAATCATCAATCTTGAGAAATTTTTCTTCAATCAGAGCACGAACTCATAAATTCTTTAACACTATTATCAAATAAGAGGGCATATTTTTAAAATTTCCATTGGAATTGTTGTAGGAATTACCATAATTATTAGAGGAATTACTAGGAAATAGCCTACGACTAAAATTGCCTCTATACTCGCTGTTACCAAAATTGTTCCTACCAATAAAATTTACATCCATAGATTCATTATTATTCTCAATCAAAGTGGACAGAGGCATATCATTTGGATCAGAAGAAACATTCTTATTAGCAAATAATTTCATAAGTTCATCCGTCTTTCCACTCAAAACATTAATATCTTCAATCGCATGAACCTTTTTACTAGTGGATCTTTAGGTGTGCCTGACGGTGTCAAAACCGGCGGATCTCAGGTAGGGGGTCCCGAACTGTGCATCTAAGGCTAATGGTAACAGGAGGCGGGGGACACAATGTTTACCCAGGTTCGGGCCCTCTCGATGGAGGTAATACCCTACTTCCTGCTTGATTGATCTTGATGATATGAGTATTACAAGAGTTGATCTACCACGAGATCATAGAGGCTAAACCCTAGAAGCTAGCCTATGGTTATGATTGTTGTTGTCATACGGACTAAACCCTCCGGTTTATATAGACACCGGAGGGGGCTAGGGTTACACAGAGTCGGTTAGAGAGAAAGGAATCTTCACATCCGAATCGCCAAGCTTGCCTTCCACGCAAAGGAGAGTCCCATCCAGACACGGGACGAAGTCTTCTATCTTGTATCTTCATAGCCCAACAGTCCAACATACGCATATAGTCCGGCTATCCGAGGACCCCTTAATCCAGGACTCCCTCAGTAGCCCCTGAACCAGGCTTCAATGACGATGAGTCCGACGCAGATTGTCTTCGGCATTGCACGGCGGGTTCCCTCTCCGAATACTCCACAGCGGATCTTGAACATAAGAATCGTGTCCGGCTCTGCAAAAAAAATTCCACAGACCACGGTAGGAAGTATAATATCCCACGAGTCCAATCTACTGACAACTCATAGCATGACATCACGCCACGGCCTGGTCTTCATTCGAACCGTTTTTATTCCGCCCCTCCGTATTTCGAGGCACGATTTCATTGGCACGTCTTATCGAAGCAGAGATCGTGTCCCCTTATCACGAGATTCTCATCAATACGGGCATGGGTAACCCAACCATGCCATCAGCATGGCACTTGGGAAAATAAGCGAGTTTTAGGGCGAACGGGGTGGCGCACGATTTTTACTGCCTTTATAAAGGGATAAGGATTCCCCTCTTTAACCCACGCCCTCTTCTTCCTATGCTCATTCATCCTCGAGCTCCAATGCCCAAGCACCCATTTCTTCCGCCCAAAAAGCACTCCAATCATGTCTGGATCCGGAGCTGGAGGCAAGTGGATGGCCTCCTCCGTCAAGAAGGAGGACATCAAGAAGCTCTGAGAGGCCGGGTACTTGTCCGAAGACATCGCTCATCGGCTTCCGGCCAAGGGACAGATCATCCCCACCCCAGAGCCCCAAGAAAGGGTGGTATTTCTTTCCCACTTCGTCCGCGGGCTGGGGTTCCCCCTCCACCCGTTCGTCTACGGACAGATGTTCTACTACGGGCCGGACTTCCATGACTTGCCCCCCAACTCCATCCTCAACATTTCGGCATTCATTGTCGTGTGTGAGGTCTTCCTCCGCATCCCACCTCACTTCGTCCTATGGCTGAAGACCTTCAATGTGAAGCCCAAGGTGGTGAGTGGCGAACAAGCGGAGTGCAGAGGCACTATGGTGGGCAAGATGCCCAATGTCACCTGGCCTGAGGGCTCCTTTGTGGAGACTGTGAAGGGGTGGCAATCGGGTTGGTTCTACATCACTGAGCCGCACGGCGCCAACTGGGCGGTGACCCCCAAATTTCGATCCGGAGTCCCCATGCGGCTCACCTCCTGGCAGGAGAAGGGTTTAGCCTGGGGCTCAGCGGAAGAAGTGACCGAGCTCCAGACGTGTGTCCAGAACATGATTGACAAGAAAATCAAGCTTGTCAACGTAGTCCAGGTCATGCTCTTCCGCCAGATTCTTCCGTGCCAGATACAGACTTGTAACCTGTGGGAGTTCGACCCGGCCAAGCACTAGACGCTGCTGGAGCTCTTCGATATGACACACGAAGACATCTGGAAAGTGCTTTTTAAGGCCGGCGAGGTACCACCGCCCACGTCCGAAGATCATGGGCTCAGGGTAAAACGCCGGGCTAATCCGGTAAGTTCTTTTATGTTTGCAAGGAATATCCTTTGCCGGCATATCTGCGGGAGGAGCCTAAGCCGCAATGCCAATCTTTCAGGCCTGGGTAACGATAGCGGAGCAGATCGATTGTCCGGCTCCGCTTCCCGAAGATCTAGAAACTGAAAGTGCATTATATCGACTAGAGGGGGGGTGAATAGGCGATTTTTATGAATTCTTCACTGAGGAATTTGCCGGTGAGGAAATTTCTTAGCGAAGAACTACTTGCAGCGGAATAAGTACTCAGAAGTAAGCATGACAGAATACACACATGGTCATCATGATGAATTGAAGACAAACACATAGTACAGAAAGCGTAAACACATGATAACACAAGATGAAGACAAACAGACTGAAGAAATTGAACTGAGGAAATTGAGAAAGTCTTCAGTCAAAGTCTTCAAACACAGATATGAACAATCACTCAACACAGTAATGAGGGAATGAAGGAGTTGAGGAAATAGAACAAGTAAGGTTGGTGAAGATAATGATTTGGTAGACCAGTTCCAACTGCTGTCTCAGTTGTACATCTGGTTGGAGCGGCTGAGTATTTAAACTCGAGGACACACAGTCCCGGACACCCAGTCGCTGAGCACGCAGCTCAGGACACCAAGTCCTCACCGTATTCTCCTTGAACTAAGGTCACACAGACCTCGTCCAATCACTCGTGGTAAGTCTTCAGGCGACTTCCAAACCTTCACAGACTTCGGTCACTCGGCGATCCACAATTCCTCTTGGATGCTCTAGACCATGACGCCTAACTGTCTGGAAGAAGCACCAGTCTTCAAAGGTAACAAGCGTCGGATCCATGCAGGATCAATCTCTTCAATGATGCTCAATCACTTTGGGTTTGTTGGTGTTTGGGTTTGGATTTTTCCTCACTCGATGATTTTCGCTCAAAGTCCTCGGAGGATGGGTTGCTCTCAAATGACAAGTGTTAGTTTCTCTCGGAGCAGCCAACCAGCTAGTGGTTGTAGGGGGCGGCTATTTATAGCCTAGGGAGCAGCCCGACATGATAGGACATAAATGCCCTTCAATGATATGACCGTTAGGTGGATAAGATATTTTGGGACAGCTGGCGCGCAGCACAACAACGGTCGGAAATTTGACTCTCAAATTCCTCAGGGCTATCATGTTCCTTACTGTGTAGGCAATCCGCACTGGCGAATTCCTAACTCCTCAGTCAGAACAAATTCCTCAACGACCAGAAGAACTTCGTCTCTGTCATTGAAGAAATTGACTGAACTGTATGAGATTTCCAATGGCTTCACTCGAAGGGATTGGTAGGTGTAGGATTTTGAGTTGAGCATCACATGGAAATTTTTCCTTAGTATTTCCTCGACCCCCTTTAACAGTACGGTGTTTCCTATGACTCAAGAAAGAGAAACACAAAACTATGAAAACGAAAGTCTTCAAGCTTCGTATTCCTTGCATGAATATCAAGTCTTCACGGACACACCAATTTCTTCACTTTCAAAGTCTTCATGAAAGTCTTCAGGAATACCAAAATCTTCAGTCGAAGATATTCATTTTTAGGGGTCAACTTTCTCTGTAAATATCAAACTCCTCATAGACTTATAGACCTATGTACACTCATAAACACATTAGTCCCTTAACCTATAAGTCTTCAATACACCAAAATCACTAAGGGGCACTAGATGCACTTACAATCTCCCCCTTTTTCGTGATTGATGACAATATA
This sequence comes from Triticum dicoccoides, assembly GCF_002162155.2. Classification (NCBI taxonomy): domain Eukaryota; kingdom Viridiplantae; phylum Streptophyta; class Magnoliopsida; order Poales; family Poaceae; genus Triticum; species Triticum dicoccoides. The sequence continues at coordinate 541,228,355 of NC_041383.1, forward strand.
GGTTAAGTTTTCAACGGGGATAAACATATGAAGTGTAAGTACTGATATTGAGGAATTTGATTGCAAGATATAGAAGAACTCCCCCTGAAGATGTGCATAGTGAGAAATTTGCTTTTGAAGCAATGCACACTTGAAGAGTTGAATCATGGAGATCTCCCCCTATATCTTGTAATTCATACATGAATTTTACATATAATATGAAGAATTTGAAATGCATGATGAAATATGGTGCCTGAAGAGATTCAGCATGCGAGCAATAATTTTAACGAGGAACTAGCATGCAGAATAACGTATCAAAAGTGTCAGAGCACAGTGCATCAAAAGTATCAGAGCACCATCGGGTTTAAGATGACAACTCGATCCAATAAAAGTTTCAGAAGAGCGAGAGTTGTAACTTAGAAAAAACACCCATATAATAGACCCGCTTGAACAGTAACTCAGATTTCTCCCCCTTTGTCATCGAATGACCAAAAGGATCAAAACTGAGGACTAACACCCCTGAAGAATATCAAGTTCATGGAGGAGCGCCAGCGTTGTCGGGGTCGGTTGTCGTAGTAGGGCCTGCCACAGTGTCGTCCAAGTCTTCATTTTCATCAGTGTCGCGCGATGAAGAATAAGAGCTGGCCACCAAGGAAGGAACCTTGACCTTCTTGAATTTCTTCGGTGGAGGTGCAGACCAGTCAAATTCTTCCTTGAGACCCATGCTCTTCAGATCTTCTGCGCTGTAGATATGAGATAGAATAGCCCAGGTATGGTTGAAGGTTTTATGGAGGTAGTATTGGTTTTTCTTCACTGCATTGTGTGTTGAGGTCATGTTGTAAAGAATTGAACCAAACTGACGCTTGACCCATTTATGATTGCGATCAACTTTCTGATGAAGACTGAGGAGTAACTCACGATCAGTCATCACCCTGGGTGTTGTGGCTTGAGGAATTTGCTTGGCAGGGGTGTTGGCGGCAGAGTCATGTGTGGCAGAGTCATCATTGGTGGAGTAGGATGCAGCCTTGTGAAATTGACCATCCAATGGATGAATGCCTTCATCTATCACAGCAGTTGCCTTGCCTTTGTCATCAGCTGAGGAAAATGTCCGTTTGAGGACTTCAATTGGAGGCAAGTAGCTCCCATGGTTCAGAGTATTAAGCCTTGTAGTTGAGTGAAGACCTTGTCCTAATGAACCTCATAATCCATGGCGCATAAGGCTTCAGCTCAAATGGTGACATAGCAATATTTGCCAGAGTCCTCATGAAGAAATCATGGAAGTTGACGGGAACGCCATGAATGATATTGAAAAGCATATTCTTCATGATGCCAACGACTTCTTCATCATTTGAGTCGTGGCCTTTGATAGGACTCATTGTCTTCGTCAGAATGTGATAGACAGCCCGTGGCACATACAGTAATTCCTTGACGAGGAATTTGGTTCGAGGGGCCTGCCCTGGCTTCAAAGGCTTCATCAGCACTTGCATGTAATGATTTGTAAGCTCAGGTTCATTGTAGACGCAACGAGCACCATCAAGGGGAGGACTGAGTGGGAGGGCACGAAGCAATTCAGTTGCTAGTGCCTTGTAGTGAGTATTTTCTGACATCCAGTCCAGCACCCATGAGTTCACATCTTCAGAATTTCCTGTGATGTGCAGCGTTGCAAAGAATTGAAGAATGAGTTCTTCATTCCAATCACAGATGTTAGTGCAGAAATTCAGCAATCCAGCACCGTGAAGAACACTAAGGACTGGCTCAAAGCACGGTAGAGATTCCATGTCCATGTGAGGAATGTGTGCATGATCGAAGACTTTGTCTTTGTCGAATAGCACAGAGGAATAGAAATTTGCTTGACTAGCAGTCTAGAAACGCCTCTTCCTTATGCGAGCATAATCATAGGGACTGTAGTCGGTGAAGAACACATGCTCGTTGAAGAAATCAGCAGCCTTGAACTTTTGCTTCTTTGAGAATGGATCCTTTGGCTTGGGCACAGGAGTGTCAGTGAGTTGCATCACAACCTCAGGAATCGCAATCTCCGGTTCTTCAGGCTGAGGAATTTCTGGTTCCTCTTCAATGGCAGTCTGCATGTTCAAAGTATTAGCAGCAGCAGTTTCTTCAGCACTAGTGGCTGGAATTTCTTCATGCACAGACGAGGTAGGATGAGTCTCTTCAGAGCCTATTTGAACGGTTGGTGCAGGGGACTGAGGTATTTGCTGTAGTGGGGTGAAGTGTGGAGAATTGGGATGCTGACTTTCCCAAAAGTCATCATTCATCACAGGCGTAGTGCATCCAATATCCACGTCTTCATCTGCAATCCCTTCAACATCACAGGCTGTGAACTGAGGCATTGGATGTTGAGGACTTTGCCGGAGCAACTGAGGACTTTGGGGGAGGAGCTGAGGACTTTGGAGGAGTAGGAGCAGCATGAGGAATTGGCCGTGAGGGCTTTGAAGAATTTGGCCGTGAGGGCTTTGAAGATTCTAGCCGTGAGTGCATTGCGAGGAACTTGGCCGTGAGGGCACAGTTGGTGAAGCACTTGGCTTGTGAGCGGGCTTCTTTGCCATCGATTTTCTAGGCTTGCCAGAGGCCTTTGTGGCAGCAGCACCAGCAGAGTCTTCATTAAATTTCCTCACTGCTTCTTTGGCTTGTCTTGCCAACTTGGCTTGGCGTTTGGCCCATTCTTGAGGGAAATCCTCACCACACTTGATGCTGGTGGGGTCAGCTTCTTGGCCAGGTGCCAATGGAGCTCTTGGGCAGGGAGGATTTGGAGGAAATTTCTTCATATACTTTGGAGTTACATATCTATACTCCCTCCATTCTCTTGCCCATCTCCTTTCAATCCTCTGTATGTGTACCTTGCGCTGATTTTTGTTCTCCTTTCCGAACTTAGCCTCATCAGGTGTGCAATAGTTAGCATAGATGTCCTCAGGAATTTCAAATGCAGTCATGACCTCAGGCCTCTTTCCTCCTTTCTATGGTTTCTTACCTTCTGCCATATTCTTCAGTTGAGGGATTTGAACAATCGAATTCTCTAAAGAAGTATGCAACTTTTCTTCGAGGAATGCTGCAAATGAGTTAAGTTGATGAGAACCTAGTGATTCAGCAGCGGACATGAGTACCTGTGAACAGAGTATAGTTGCGAGGAATTTGAAGAGGTCATATGCGTTCTCAGAAGGTTTTCAAAAAGAACAAGTTTGAGGAATTTGACCAGATGAGTCTTGAAGAATTTCACTAAGTGTTCTTTGTCTTAGGTTCCAGAGTTGTATAGATTGAGGATCCACACAATTGAGGAATCTTGAAGATAAATGATGCTTAGAGAAACGAATCAAGAGCAGATGACTAGTGAGGTGTTTTGTGTGTGAGGATTCGAAGAATAAAACACCTTTGAAGATTTTGTAGAGAAAATTTGAATCAAAGAGGGCAGTAAAAGGAACTTTTAATTACCCTTGATGAAGAACACGACGAACTGAGAAGTGTAGATTTGAAGCTTGTCAGTTCAGATCTTCCACGCCCTAACTTGGTGGAGGAAGACACCTACGGCAGCGGCGGAGTGAAGATTTCCGTGGCCGGCGCGAGTACGACGGTGACGAGGTCGAGGCAGTGAAGCTCTTCCTCACCGGCAACGATGGAGTAGCGGCGGCTCTAGGGTTTGAGAAGCTCGAGCGAGAGAGAGAGAGCGGTCAAGCGGAGTAAAGGAAGTGAGGAAGGGGTGAGGGGGTATTTATAGTCGCAGTGAAAAACTGTTCGCTCGAAGATTTAGGACGAACGTGCCCCTGGCCCTTCTCATTCGCTTGACATGTGTCACCCACGTACTGAAAAGTGGAGATCGTGTTAGATCGTGGGTGAATAGATAAGTCTATCATGGGATACGGGACGGTTTGAGCGGCAAAACCGAAAATTTGGATAAGATTAGTTGTAAAGTTCCGCTCGCAATTTCTTCAGCTGATAGGACACAGTGAAGATTTTGAATGAGTTTCAAATAGAACGCACATGAAGAATTTGTGAATAGATTGGGTTGAGTATAGCATAGAGGGGGAAGGGTCCAATCACATTCACTTAGCAGAAAATGCAACTTGAAGAAATAGCCATAAGTGAATGCTGTAGAGGACATAAACTCATATATATATATATATATATATATATATATAGCCAATGAAGAAAAATGACGGAAATAGTGAAGATTTTGAAAGGTTGAAGAATTTGAAAAACTGAAGAATTTCAAAACTGAGGAAAAACTCAAATTGAAGATTTTCAACTTTGGTGGTGGCGTGACCCACCGTATAAGAATGATGATTTCAGACACCGCGTACAATTGTTGTAGGGTTCTAAGAATCAAATTCTTCATTAATTTCTTCACACTTAGAGTGTTATTCTTCATTGATTGAAGAAAAACGTTTCTTCATGTGTTGCACATCTAAGTCATCAATTTTGCATAAGTGTTAGGATGAGTGTCCTTTTCAAAGAACATTCGAAGACTCTAAGATATTTAGCTCACACCGCAACTTGCTAAATCTCTTCTCATCCAAGGGATTTGTGAAGATATCGGCTAGCTGTTCTTCAGTCTTCACATGCTCAATAGAAATGTCACCCTTCAACACATGATCACGAAGAAAATGATGACAAATCTGAATGTGCTTTGTCTTCGAGTGCTGAACTGGGTTGTGAGCAATCTTGATGGCATTCTCATTGTCATAGTAGAGAGGCACATTCTTCATGTTGATGCCGTAGTCCTTGAGAGTTTGCTTCATCCACAGCAATTGAGCACAACAAGAACCAGCAGCAATGTACTCAGCTTCAGCAGTAGATAGTGATACACAGTTCTGTTTCTTCGAGGACCAACAGACCAAAGATCGTCCGAGGAAATGACAAGTAACAGATGTTGACTTGCGGTCCACACGATCACCAGCATAGTCAGAGTCAGAATATCCCATGAGATCAAAAGTAGAGCCCTTGGGGTACCATAGTCCTAGTGTTGGTGTGTGAGCTAGATATCGAAGAATATGCTTCACAGCCTTATGGTGTGATTCCTTCGGTGTAGCTTGAAATCGGGCACACATGCAAACACTAAGCATTATATCTGGCCTAGATGCACATAAGTACAGTAAAGAACCAATCATGGAGCGGTATACCTTGTGATCGAAGTCAATACCATTTTCATCAGTGCATAGATGGCCATTCGTGGGCATAGGAATTTTGACTCCTTTGCAATCTTGCATGCCAAATTTCCTCAGAACATCCTTGAGGTATTTCTCCTGAGATATGAATATGCCATTGTGCTATTGACAAATTTGAAGACCTAAGAAGAATTTCAACTCTCCCATCATAGACATTTGATATTCTTCACTCATCATATAGGCAAATTCATCACTATAACATTGGTCAGTACAACCAAAGATAATATCATCAACGTATATTTGGCACACGAACGGTTCACCATCATAAGATTTAGTAAAAAGAGTAGGGTCGAGTGAACCGGGTGTGAAGCCATTCTTCATGAAGAATTCTTTCAAAGTATCATACCACGCCCGAGGGGCCTGCTTGAGGCCATAGAGGGCCTTGTTGAGTCTGAAGACTTTGTCAGGATTCTCTGGATCTTCAAAACCTGGGGGTTGAGCAACATATACTTCTTCCTCAAGCTTACCATTGAGGAATGCACTCTTCACATCCATTTGATATAAAGTGATATTGTGATGGTTAGCATAAGCAAGTAATATGCGAATAGCCTCAAGTCTAGCAACAGGTGCAAAAGTTTCATCAAAATCAATTCCTTCAACCTGTGTGTAGCCTTGAGCTACAAGTCGTGCTTTATTCCTCACCACAAGGCCATTTTCATCTTGCTTGTTGCGGTAGATCCACTTTGTGACAATGATATTATGCTTGCGAGGATCTGGACGTTTGACCAGTTCCCAGACATTGTTGAGCTTGAACTGATGTAATTCTTCTTGCATGGCCTGAATCCACTCAGGCTCCAGAAATGCTTCATCTACCTTAGTGGGCTCTGTGATAGAGACAAAAGCATAGTGCCTGAAGCTTTTGAGCGGGTGAGAGGACCTGGTGCTTCAATGTCATCGATAATCTTTTCAACTTGCACTTCTTTTGCAACGCGAGGATGAGCTGGTTGTCGTCGAGGAATTTGATCAGCATTTTCCTCAGGTGCATTAGCTCGATGATCTTCGCGTTCTAGAATGAATTCTTCAGTAGATTCTTCTGTAGGAATGACATCCTCAGTAGCCTTGAACTTGATAGAATCCTCAGGTGCTGGTTCATCTATCACAGAAGGTAGGTGCTCTCTTTGCGAGCCATTAGTTTCATCGAACCGCACATCTACAGTTTTAACAATCTTGTGAAGAGCGATGTTGAAGACTCTATAGGTGTGCGAGTCCTTTCTGTAACCAAGCATAAAACATTCATGTGCTTTCAGTGCAAATTTAGCATTGTGATGAGGATCGCTAATCCAATATTTAGCACCGAAGACTTTGAAATAACTCACATTGGGTTTCTTATCAGCGAGGAGTTCATAGGCAGTCTTCTTGAAGAATTTGTGAAGATATACTTTGTTGATGATGTGGCATGCAGTATCAATTGCATCAATCCAAAAACGATGAGGCGTTTTGTATTAATCAAGCATAGTGCGAGCCATCTCAACAAGAGTTTTGTTCTTGCGCTCCACGACGCCATTTTGCTGAGGAGTATAGGGAGCAGATAACTCATGAGTAATACCAAGTTCATCAAGATAGTCATTAAGACCGGAATTCTTGAACTCAGTTCCATTGTCACTCCTGATGTGCTTGATCTTCACACCAAAGTTGGTTGAAGCCCTCGAGGAAAATCATTTGAATACTTCCTGCACTTCATGTTTGTAAGTAACAATGTGTACCCATGTGTTACGAGAATAATCATCAACAATAACAAAGCCATATAGAGATGCATCATTAGTCACAGCAGAATAATGATTAGGACCGAAGAGATCCATGTGAAGCAATTCAAATCGTCGAGTGGTGGTCATGATAGTCTTCGTTGGATGCTTGGCCTTAGTCATCTTCCCAGCTTCACAGGCTCCGCATAAGTGATCTTTGAGGAATTTGACATTCTCAATGCCAATGACATGATTCTTCTTCGCTAGCGTGTGTAGATTCCTCATACCAGCATGACCAAGTCGTCGATGCCATAGCCAGCCTTCTGAAGCTTTTGCAAGTAAGCACACGGCAGGTTGTGGTCCTGTAGAGAAATCAACAATGTACAAGTCTCCTCTCCTAAAGCCTTCGAAGACTTTGGAATTGTCATCTTCCATGATCACAACACAACGATACTTTCCAAAGACAACAACCATGTCAAGATCACAAAGCATCAAGACAGACATGAGGTTGTATCCTAAGGACTCGACAAGCATGACTTTGTCCATGTGTATGTCCTTAGAGATCGCAACCTTACCTAGACCCAATACCTGACTTTTGCCTTTGTCAGCGAAGATGATATGCTTCAGATGTGACGGTGTTAAGGGAGCATCCATCAATAGATTCTTGTCACCAGTCATGTGATTTGTACATCCACTATCGAGGACCCACTCATTTTCTTTGGGTTGATCATCCCGCAGATGAATTAGTGCAGCTTACAAACTCATATACTTCATCAATGAAGAATATGACATCAGTATCATCAGTTCAATTTCATCAAGCAATAGCACAGATAAGCAGTGTGAGGACGTGTGAAATGAAGGTTCATTTCATCATGATTAGCCTGCGTCCTATCAGGCACTGTTCAGGTCTCCAGCAATTTTTTCAGTCGTTTTGAGCACGACTGGAGACCTGACCCTGCATAAGAGATTAGTTCTTTTTCTTCACCACCCACATCTGGAGGGGTGGCAAAGAATTCATCACTCTGCGAGCACCATATGAGAACGGTGGCATGGACGCCAGTCCACTTCGTTTCACATAAGAGGGGTTAGGGTAAGCATATGAATAAGCAAATAAATTCTTCGAGGACTGATGAACATAATGATTTGAAGAATAATGCACATATTCATAGCCCTTAGCTCTACCCTGCGAAACCGAGTTGTTAGCACGATGATGTTCATATGAGGATTTTGATCCTTTTGAGGAATTTGATCCATGTGAGGAATTTGGTCCGTATGAGGACTTGGATCCATATGAAGAATTTGGTCCATATGAAGAATTTGGTCCATATGAAGAGTTTGATCTGGGGTTTCTATTCTTCACTGGTGGTGTCATGAGGACATTCACCTGAAGACTTTCAACATAACTTTTGGGAACCCAGATTTTCTTCATAGGGGAACCATTCCTGCAGTTAGTGCCAACATATCTAGCAAATACTTCACCATTCTGATTTTTGAACAGTTTATAGTTGGAGTCAAATGACTCATCAGAAGAATGAGGAGATTCACACGTAAAGCCAGATAAGTTAGATGGATCAACTGGAGGTCCCTTTGCAGCAACCCATGAGGTTTTGGGGTACTGCTCAGGCTTCCAATATGTTCCATCAGCATTGAGTTTCCTCTCAAAGGCAATACCCTCTTTCCTAGGGTTTCTGTTGAGGATCTGCTTTTTAAGCACATCACATAGAGTCTGATGCCCTTTGAGGCTTTCGTACATGCCTGTCATATACAATTCCTTCAGCCCTGCATTGTTAGTGATACTAGCAATGTCCTCAGATGAGGAATTAGTGATAGCAGAGGCAGGTGAAGAATTTGTAACATTTGAAGCATTTGAACATTCATGTGAAGAATTAGCAGATTCACGTTCAATGCACTTTAAGCATGGAGGATCAAATTCTTCCTGAGTAGCGCTGATTTGTTGAGCAAGTAATGAATCGCGCTCCTTCTGAAGATCTTCATAACTCACTCTTAGCTTCTCAAGATCTTGCTTTCTTTGAAGAAATTCATAAGAAAGCTTCTCGTGATCAGTTAAGAGAGTTTTATGATGACTTTGAAGGTTGTCAAACTTAGACTGAAGTCTCTGAAGATTTTCAGTTAAGTCTTTAGTGCAGTCCATTTCATCACCCAACATATCATTACTTTTGTCTAGCATGTTTTGAAGTTTTTCAATAGCCTTTTGTTGTTTCACATCAATCTTAGCAAGTTTAGAGTAGCTAGGCTTAAGATTTTCATCAGATTCATGCTCACTTGATTCAGAGGAGGGGTATTTAGTTACCTTAGCGGCCTTTGCCATGAAGCAATAGGTGGGAGCGTAGTTGTCATTGCCTTCATCAGCGTTGTTCGTGTGGCCATTTTCTTCAGAGTTGAAGATAGACTTGCTGACAAATGCGATAGCAAGAGCTAGACTTGCCACACCTGACTCAGACTCCTTGGATGCCTCCTCTTCCTCATTATACTCAAATTCAGCCTCAGAATCCATTTCCTTGCCAATGAATGCCCGAGCCTTCTTGGAGCTGCTCTTCTTGTGGGATGAAGACTTCGAGGATTTTGATGATGAAGACTTTGAAGATTTCTTCTTCTTCTTGGCATCATTAGAACTGTAATCCTTGTATTTCTTCTTCTTTAGTTCCTTGTCCCACTGAGGACAATCTTGAATGTAGTGACCAGGCTTCTTGCATTTGTGGCATAGCCTTCTCTTATAGTCACTTGATGAGGAATCACTGCTCCTTGAAGATTTTCCAAAGCGACCACGTCTTGAGAATTTGTGGAACTTCTTCACGAGCAGTGCTAGCTCCTGGATCAATTCTTCAGGATCACCAAGGCTACTACCAGAATCTTCACATTCAGATTCAGACATTGCCTTGGCCTTCAGGGCACGTGTTCTGCCATAGCTTGAACCATAGAGATCTCTCTTTTCAGCAAGCTGGAACTCATGAGTATTTAGCCTCTCGAGGATATCAGCGGGATCTAGTGACTTGTAATCAGCACGCTCTTGAATATCAGTGCCAGAGTGTCAAATGACGAATCGAGTGATCTCAGCAATTTCTTCACCACCTCATGGTTGGTGATGTCAGTGGCGCCGAGCGCTTGAAGCTCATTTGAGATATCAGTGAGGCGATCGAAGGTCTGCTGAACATTTTCATTTTTGAGTCTTTTGAAGTGATTGAAGAGATTGTGAAGAACATTAACACGAGAGTCACGTTGAGTTGAGAGTCCTTCATTTACTTTGGAGAGCCTATCCCAGATAAGCTTAGCAGTTTCCAAAGCACTCACTCTACCATACTGCCCTTTACTCAGATGACACATATGATATTCTTCGCTTGAGAACCGAGTTGCTTGAATCTCTTCACATCAGCAGCATTCAGGGAAGGTGTGACTGAGGGAACACCATTTTCCACAACGTACCAGAGATCGTTGTCAATTGCTTCAAGATGCATTCGCATCTTATTCTTCCAGTAAGGGTAGTCCGTGCCATCGAAGGTAGGACACCCAGCAGAGACCTTGATCATACCTGCGGTCGACATAACTAGAACTCCAGGTGGTTAAACCAAAATCACACAAAACAAGGGAGTACCTTGCTCTGATACCAATTGAAAGTGCGTTATATCGACTAGAGGGGGGTGAATAGGCGATTTTTATGAATTCTTCACTAAGGAATTTGCCGGTGAGGAAATTCCTTAGTGAAGAACTACTTGAAGCGGAATAAGTACTCAGAAGTAAGCATGACAGAATACACACATGGTCATCATGATGAACTGAAGACAAACACAGAGTACAGAAAGCGTAAACACAGGATAACACAAGATGAAGACAAACAGACTGAAGAAATTGAACTGAGGAAATTGAGAAAGTCTTCAGTCAAAGTCTTCAAACACAGATATGAATAATCAGTCAACACAATAATGAGGGAATGAAGGAGTTGAGGAAATAGAACAAGTAAGGTTGGTGAAGACAATGATTTGGTAGACCAGTTCCAACTGCTGTCTCAGTTGTACGTCTGGTTGGAGCGGCTGAGTATTTAAACTCGAGGACACACAGTCCCGGACACCCAGTCGCTGAGCATGCAGCTCAGGACACCAAGTCCTCACCGTATTCTCCTTGAACTAAGGTCACACAGACCTCGTCCAATCACTCATGGTAAGTCTTCAGGCGACTTCCAAACCTTCACAGACTTCGGTCACTCAGCGATCCACAATTCCTCTTGGATGCTCTAGACCATGACGTCTAACTATCTGGAAGAAGCACAGTCTTCAAAGGTAACAAGTGTCGGATCCACGCAGGATCAATCTCTTCAGTGATGCTCAATCACTTTGGGTTTGTTGGTGTTTGGGTTTGGATTTTTCCTCACTCGATGATTTTCGCTCAAAGTCCTCAGAGGATGGGTTGCTCTCAAATGACAAGTGTTACTTTCTCTCGGAGTAGCCAACCAGCTAGTGGTTGTAGGGGGCGGCTATTTATAGCCTAGGGAGCATCCCGACATGATAGGACATAAATACCCTTCAATGATATGACCGTTAGGTGGATAAGATACTTTTGGGACAGCTGGCGCGCAGCACAGCAGCGGTCGGAAATTTGACTCTCAAATTCCTCAGAGCTATCATGTTCCTTACTGTGTAGGCAATCCGCACTGGCGAATTCCTAACTCCTCAGTCAGAACAAATTCCTCAACGACCAGAAGAACTTCGTCTCTGTCACTGAAGAAATTGACTGAACTGTATGAGATTTCCAATGGCTTCACTCGAAGGGATTAGTAGGTGTAGGATTTTGAGTTGAGCATCACATGGAAATTTTTCCTTAGTATTTCCTCGACCCCCTTTAACAGTATGGTGTTTCCTATGACTCAAGAAAGAGAAAAACAAAACTATGAAAATGAAAGTCTTCAAGCTTTGTATTCGTTGCATGAATATCAAGTCTTCATGAACACACCAATTTCTTCACTTTCAAAGTCTTCATGAAAGTCTTCAGGAATACCAAAATCTTCAGTCGAAGATATTCATTTTTAGGGGTCGACTTTCTCTGTAAATATCAAACTCCCCATAGACTTATAGACCCGTGTACACTCATAAACACATTAGTCCCTTAACCTATAAGTCTTCAATACACCAAAATCACTAAGGGGCACTAGATGCACTTACAGAAATGCCTCTTCTGACGAAGATGCTATTTCCGGCGCCTTATGAGGTGCCGGAAAAGAAAACCAAGAAGGCGGCCAAAGGGACCAGAGGGGGTCTCCGCCGCATGGGTGTCTCGGACGCGACGTCCAAAAACGCCGAGACGCCTTACTTCGCCAGAGACGACGAGGAGGAGGAGGAGACCCTTTCACCCCTTATTGGGAAAAAAAGAAGAGGAAGGCCTCCACACACGGGGAGGCCGAGGCGCCCAAGAAGGGAAAAATCTCCCTTCCGGACTACTCCGCCACAGCCACCAACAACAGCGAGGAGTGGGGGCCCAGGGTCAAGCCCCTGGCCAAGTCGTAAGTATCCGGACACGGTAATATTTCCGGTTTTTTCACTTTATCGTTTTTTATTGTGTTAGACCATGCGTCTGCAGTCCGGCCCAATCCAAAATCAAGGTCTCCTCCTCTTCGAAGGGGTCGTTGGATCCGTCAGCGATGAACAGCGAGTCCCTTCCAACGGCCACCTCCCATAAGGCCACGGACAACACCGAGGTGTTGTCCCGAAGGATATCGGGCCAAGGGAGGCCATTCCGGTGATGTCAGAGGAAGGAGGTCCGGTTGCCGGGCACATGGGGGGAAAGACCCCTACAGACCCCGACGATGGGGGCCGAGTCTAGATTGGCCCTCAACCGGATACAGCTCCGGAGACCCAGGTGGCTTCGGATCTGGGCAGGCAGCCTCTCCCGAAAGAGGGGGGGCAAGCCGCCTCCGCCAGTGACCTCTATCCATCCAGAGGCGCCGGACAGATTGCTGGAAGCGCTACAAGGTGCTTCCATTATGGAAGAGCACCGTACTCTTATGAGTACGGTGATTGAGAAAGTCCAATCCACCAAAAGCGGTTTGACCGAAACCTGCATTAGCCTTCTAACAGCCTTTGAGGTAAGTAATATAGTTATAAAAGAATATCACCTTGTAGATAGTAGCCCCTGATGCTCTGTTCGGTGTTCAAAAAGAAGAACCAAACAGAGGATCAAAATATTTTTCGTAGGAGTCTAACATAAAATGTCTATGTGAATAATCAGGTGCCACTGCTAGCCACTGCCGCTCATACTGTGGAGGTCTCCGGCTTGACGCAGAACCTAGAGCGGGCCGAGGAAGAACTCGGCCTCGTGAGGAAGCAATTGGAGGACAACCAAGGTATGCACTAACTGGTGCTTTATATTTGGGAGGAATGAAGAGTTCGTACTGACTGAAGTGTCATGCACTTTATTAGGGGCCGCGATCGAAGTAGCGGCCCTTAAGAAGGCTTTGGCCGAGGCCGAGGACAAAGCGGCTAAGGAACACACCGCGCGCGAGAAGCAGGAGGCCCGGGTCAGCGAGGTCCAGCAAGAGCTCCAGGACACTGTCAAAAAGTATGAGTCCTTGGAGCGTGATTCGAAGACTCAAGAGTCCAAACTTGCCAAGGCCCACCAAAGCATGCAAGATGCCCGAGCCGAAGCCCATAGCACCCTCCGGGAAATACAGGTGGCCCAGGATATCACGGCAGGTAAGGTTTTTATTATGCAAAAGCAAGTGCGTGAAGGAGGCGTTCCTTTTACTTACCCAAATTTGGATTTTTCTAGGAGCGTTTGCGGATCTGCCGCGTAGCATATCAGATGCTGTAGAGTTCTTTTGAGCCGAAGAAGGGAGCTCTACGGAGAAGCTGTTCTAGTCTCAATACCTTGGATCAGAACTGTAACGCCCCGGATTCGATGCGCCAGGTGTCTGCTAGTTATTCGTCGTTGTTGCCTTGTCATTTGCTTGCGTGTTGCATTTTATCATGTCATCATGTGCATTGCATTGCATACGCGTTCGTCTCATGCATCCGAGCTTTTTCCCCGTTGTCCGTTTTGCAATCCGACGCTTCTATGTCCTCCGTCGTTCCCCTTTTGTCTCTTGTTGTGAGTGGGTGTTAAACTTTCTCGGAATGGCCCAAGGCTTGCCAAGAGGCCTTGGTATAGCACCGGTAGACCGCCTGTCAAGTTTTGTGCCATTTGGAGGTCATTTGGTACTCCAACGGTTAACCGGGTAACCGTAAAACCCCCATTTCTCTTTGCAGCCCAACACCCCTTCCAAACTGGCCCAAAACCCATCTAACTCCCCTCCATGCTCTCAGTCGTTCGATCACGATCGTGTGGGCGAAAACCGCTCCTCATTTGGACTCTCCTAGCTCCCTCTACCTATAAAAAGGCATCCCCCGTCCAAATTCGCAGACGAAACCCTAGTTTCTTCCTCCCCGTGCCACCGGACACGTCCGCGCCACCGCCGGACATGTCCGCCCGTCGCCCCCCGATGAATCGCAGGCCGCCACGTCGCTCCCACCGCCGTCCCACGCCGCCAGGCCCGTCGGGGCCCGGATCCAACCCGCCGTGGGCCGAATCGGGCCCAAGCCGCCATCGACGCAGCCCGGGGCGCCCGTGCCCCCGCGCCCGAGCTGCCCGCTCGCCTCCGCCCTCCAGCGCCGCCGCCTCCGCGCCAGATCCCGCACCGGCGCCCATCGCATCACCGCCGGCGACCCCAGGCTAGCTCCGTCACCCTCCTCCTCTCCTCTGTCCTTTTTCGTCCCTCTCTCTCAGCGCCCTCCCTCTCCTTGTGTTCCTCTGCAGGAGCTCAAACCCCCATGGAGGAGCCCGATGGAGCTCCATTGCCGCCGAGCTCGCCGGATCTCCCCACCGGCGCTGGGAATGGATGGATCGGATGGATCTCGTCTAGATCCGTGCCTCCAGGGCCTCCTTCGCGCCTTCCGTCGTCGAGCCACCGTCGACCGCTGCCATGGCCGCCGTCCTCCTTCCTGCTCGTGCGAGCGCATGGGGAGGACGAGCTCGCCCGCTCGCTGCGCCTCCGTGCGTGGGCCAGCCGGCCACGTGGGCCTCCCAGGGCCAGCTCCGCCAACCCGTCTGCCCGGCCTGCTTCCCTCCGCCTGGGCCTGCAGCCCACTAGGTGAGCGCCCCACTAGCCCTATCCCTCGCCCGGGTGACATTTAGTCATACGGCGCTCGCCCGTTTTTTTCTTCAGAAATGACCAAGTCCCCAGATCTGCTACATTTTCATGCCCTGTTCAACATGCTGTAACTCCATGCATACTGCTCCGTTTCGTGCGTGTAATATGTCAAATAATTCGTCTCAACGAGTACATCATTTCATTCCATTGCATCATATTCATTTGAGGTCATGTTGATGCCTGAATCATCATTGCAAGGGTGCTTCATAATGTTTTCTGCTGTCTGTTAACAGAACGAGCTCATTTGTCATTTTTGCCATGATTGATGTGTGCATCCTATGAGGTTGATGTCTATATGTGTTTTGATCTATGCTATGTCTTATTTACAGAGGTGCTTACCATGTATTTTTTTGATAAATGTGGTGACTAGCACAAGCATGCAAACTAGGCATCGTGATGTTGCTGTTTTAGTCCCTGTTCTGCTGTTATTTTGATGCCATGTAAACATGATGCTACAGAGAGATCCATGCACATTTTGAGATACTTCAGTAAGGGTGTTGTGAACATATGGTTATTGTCTATCCATTCATGCCCTTGTTTGCAATTATGGAGTAGTCTAGCATGTCATTTTCGTGCTCTACTTTTGCTTCAAAATGTTTCCTGGCAGATTGTTTACATGTTATTCAATTTTGCCAAGGTTGTTGTAGTTGATCCTTGCATGCTATGAACTTGTTCTTGCCTTGGTTTGTTTCATAAACATGTCTTCTTGATGATGCTATGCTTATATTGTCATGCAATGACTTGTGGTGAGTGTATCGAGCTTGTTAAGTAGGGTACATGATGTTGCTGTTTTGCTAGGCTGAATCTGTTATTTCATGATGCTATATAAACATGTTGCTACTAATCATTCTATGCATAATCTGGAGATGTCCACTAAATATGTTTTGTTCTAAATATTATGCTCTATCCATTCATGCCCCTATTTGAAATTATAGCTTGCTGTAGCTTGTTCATATCTTGCTCCAAAGTTGCTTCATAATGTTGCTGTCAGCCTGTTAACATTAAGTTCAGTTGTTACCATGATTGCTGCTAGTGTTCCATGCACCCTATGGACTTGCTATTGCCATGCTTAGCTTCACAAACATGTCTTATTACTTATGGTTGCCTTGCCATGCCATTTATTGCTCTGTGTTGAGTGGTACAAGCTCATCTACATGCCTTCATAATTCTGTTTCTGCCATGTATGAATTTGTATTATAACTTGCCATGTTTACGTGGGTGCCATCATATTTTCTGATCCTTTTCGGCTTATGGTCACTAAGGGACTTTTGTTCTATGCATTTAGTAGTATCATGCCATGCCTTTGTTTGCCATGATAAGTTCCTGTAACATGTTGTTTGATAGCTCTAAACATTGCAACCTGATGTTATTTTCTGCAAAGTCTGAATTGTTATTACTTGCAATCTTACCATGTGTGTTTGAGCATGTTCTAGTGATTTATGGAGATAGCTCAGTGTTCACGTTTTGTTGTGCTTTACCTGTACATCATGTACATGCCTTTAGTTCTCATGTTCGGGTGCTGTAGTATATTGTTTTGATGCTTGCAATATGCCTAGTTGCTGTTTTGGGCAGGTTGTTGTTATGACTTGTATACTGTGCGAGTGTTGAACCGTTGCTCCGTTTTGAGTGTGCTCTATATGAAACTTGCTTAGAATTGCATGTAGTTTCATATTATCATGTTGCATCCATGTTTTGGAGTGTTTGCTTGATGTTTGGGTGCATTTTGCATCAATGCCATGTTTAACTTGTTTTGCTCATATCTTCTAGGCCGTAGCTCCGAACTAAATGAACTTTATATGTAACTTGACTAGAATCGCGTGTAGATCTTCTTGGTGCATCTTAACTTGCTGTTTAACAACTTGAACATAAGTTTTATTCAGATCTGGACCAATTTCGAGATTTGCATATGAGGACTTACCGGAATTGTTATATGTTGTTCCCGGCCTCATTTAAACTTGCCTTGATGTGTTGCTCTTGTTTGCATCATCTCTTGCCATGAGTAGATTCATGTAGCCTTGCCATGTATCATGCTTGTTGTGCATCATGTCATGTTCATGTGTGGTGTGTTTACCTTGTTGTGTGCTTCTTTTCGATAGTTCCTGTTTCCGTTGCGATCGTGAGGATTCATTCGTCTACGCTTGGTTCGGATTCATCTGTTCGTCTTCTTCATGGACTCGTTCTTCTTCCTTGCGGGATTTCAGGCAAGATGACCGCTACCCTGGATCTCACTACTATCATTGCTATGCTAGTTGCTTCGTTCTATCGCTATGCTGCGCTACCTATCACCTGTTTATCAAGTCATCCCAAATTGCCATGAACCTCTAACCTTTGACACCTTTCCTATGCAAACCGTTGTTTGGCTATGTTACCGCTTGTGCTCATCCCCTCTTATAGCGTTGCTAGTTGCAGGTGAAGTTGAAGATTTCTCCATGGTGGACAGGATTTTGGTTGTGATATCACAATATCTCTTATATTATTAATGCATCTATATATTTGGTAAAGGGTGGAAGGCTCGGCCTTTTGCCCGGTGTTTTGTTCCACTCTTGCCGCCCTAGTTTCCGTCATACCGGTGTTATGTTCCCGGATTTTGCGTTCCTTACGCGGTCGGGTGATTTATGGGACCCTCTTGACAGTTCGCTTTGAATAAAACTCCTCCAGCAAGGCCCAACCTTGGTTTTACCATTTGCCTCACCTAGCCCTTTTTCCCTTGGGAGTCGCGCATCCCGAGGGTCATCTTTATTATAGCCCCCCTGGGCCAATGCTTGTATAAGTGTTGGTCCAAACTAGAGCACCGTGCGGGGCCATCCCTTGGCAACTTGGGTTACGTCGGTTCCTGTACGCTTCGCTTATCCGGTGTTGCCCTGAGAACGAGATATGTGCAGCTCCTATCGGGATTGTCGGCGCATCGGGCGGTCTTGCTGGTCTTGTTTTACCATTGTCGAAATGTCTTGTAAACTGGGATTCCGAGTCTGATCGGGTCTTCTTGGGAGAAGGTATATCCTTTGTTGATCGCTTGAGCTTGTCATGGGCTAAGTTGGGACACCCCTGCAGGGTATAATCTTTCGAAAGCCATGCCTGCTGTTATTGGCAGATGGGAATTTGTTAATGTCCGGTTGTAGATAACTTGACACCAGATCCGAATTAAAACGCATCAACCGTGTGTGTAGCCGTGATGGTCTCTTTTCGGCGGAGTCCGGGAAGTGAACACAGTTTCTGGGTTATGTTTGACGTAAGTAGGAGTTCAGGATCACTTCTTGGTCATTGCTAGTTGGCGACCGTTCCGCTTGCTCTCTTCTCGCTCTTATTTGCGTATGTTAGCCACTATATCTTGCTTAGTCGCTGCTGCAGCCTCACCACTTTCCCCCTTCCTTTCCCTTTAAGCTTTGCTAGTCTTGATACCCATGGTAATGGGATTTCTGAGTCCTCGTGGCTCACAGATTACTACAACACCAGTTGCAGGTACAGGTTTAATCGATGATCATGACGCGAGAGCGATGCTTGCTTGCATTGAGTTCTTCTTCTGCTTCTTCGATCAGGGGATAGGTTCCAGGTCGGCAGCCTGGGCTAGCAGGGTGGATGTCGTTTGAGTTTCTGTTTGTGTTTCATCCATAGTCGGATGATGCTCTTATGTTTGATGATGTTGTATTCATGTGGCATTGTATGCCTCTTGTATGTATCCCCATCTATTATGTAATGTTGATGTAATGATATCCACCTTGCAAAAGCGTTTCAATATGCGGGTCTATCCTTGGTGGGACCTTCGAGTTCCTTTTGGATAGGGTCGCATATTGGGCATGACAAGAACATCCGTCGCCCCTTAGCGACCAGCTAAAGCAGTTGGTCGAGCTGCACAAGGCGGCCAAACCGGCCATGAAGGACCTAATAGTCTGGCTATGGCCTACCGAGCCCATGCCTAGTAGCTACTTCAGACTCGTGAAGCGGCTGGTCAGTGCCTGCCCTTGGCTTGATGCTATCAAGCGGTCGGTCTGCATTGAAGGTGCGCAGATGGCTTTCACCCACGCCAAGACGCACTGGGCGAAGATGGATGCCACAAAGTTGATGATCGAGGGTCCGCCCGAGGGCAAGGAGCATCACAAGCCCGAGAAGTGCTATGATAGTGTCATGGAGGGATCCTGCCTTGTGGCGGAGCAATGTGCCAAGGATATCATTTTCCCATGAAAGCATTATTTTATCCTGTCTTGCACGATGGAACAAGTTATTTATGTAATGTAATGCTTGTTATTTAAAATTTTACCTCCTGTGCGGCCATTTATAAAATCTGAGAGTTGGCCAGTCATCGGCTTGTGCCCCCACGTAGCTAGTACAGGGGTGTTTGGGATAAATCTAAACACTTTTTGTCCAAATTTTTGGTCCTTTAAGGAGGTGTTTAGCGCGACGAACAAGGCAATTAGACCATACAGCTTTATCACCCTGACTTAGCCATAGGAGTTCTATAATTTTAAATTTTTGCATAGCCCCTGGTATTCGGAAGGCCGAAGTTGGGGCGCTATACACGCCTAATCGGACGAAAAACGATTCCTCGCATAAAGTGAAAAAAATCTCTAGCAATTTGAAAATCTCTCGAATAGCTGACCAGCTCTCGCCGCATCATGACAGTCAGTTTTTGGCTTTCTCTACTGAGGCGCTTGTCCGAAAGAACCGGGACACAATCACAGTAGTTCTCCCTTTACTACCCTAGACGATATAGCGGATCGTAGGGTAGCAAGCATAGGAGCCGGGCAACCCAACTATTGACCAAAATCATGATTCAGAGCCGATGCATATAATGCTATAAGTTCGGGGTGCCGAACTATACTGTAAAAGTGTTCGACTTTCTTGCCGTGTTATGGGGTACAATGAAGCCCCTGGCAAATTAAGTCATACCAGAATGTACGGGTGCAATTGAAAATAAATGGACAAGGAAAAATTTAAGTAACGGGCAAACACGGCAGATTATTTTTCATTGTAAGTTGATCAATATGTCAAGGCATATCTGTACAAAGTAGTGCAATAAGCAAATAAGGCTATTGAACATGCCACGACCAAGAGCGAGCTGCGTGCGGGTATTTAAAACAGGTATGACGATTGTTAGCAAATACCGCCTGGGTATTCCCTTGTACGTCCGAGTCCCTAGCTTTCTTGGCGTATCCGTCCCGCTATGGGTCCGATAAGCTGGTTTATCAGAAAAGGCCTTGAGAGGTGAAAAACCTGAAAGAAAGAAAAAAAGTGAAGGTATGCAGATCCAGGAGCGGTTGAGCCGCATTGTGGTCCGCAGTCTAGTTGTGCCTCCGTCCATGCCCATGGTATTTTAAGTGCGTAGTTGTGTACGCGCGGCACAAATTTTGCCGCTTTATTGGGGCTGGGACGAAGGCCGGATTGCTAGCTAAGCTGTGGGTGAACCAGATGGTCCTGTTGCAAAGTAGCGCAGACCCACTTAACGGTGTCCGGGGGTTTTATTGCCGAATTGAGGTTTTGCCTAAGGAGGATATTCTGTACTTCTGCAACAAGGGCCGCGGTGTGCTCCTCAGTACGGAAGGAGCGCTCCGTATTTCCATTGACTGTTATAACACCGCGAGGTCCGGGCATCTTGAGCTAGAGGTAGGCATAGTGTGGCACCGCATTGAAATGGGCAAATGCGGTTCGTCCGAGCAGTGCGTGATAACCACTGCGGAAGGAGACGATATCGAAGAGTAGCTCTTTGCTTCGGAAATTATCCGGGGATCCAAAGACCACTTCTAGTGTGATTGAGCCCGTGCAGCGGGCCTCTACACCTGGTATGACACCTTTAAAGGTGGTTTTGGTGGTTTGGTCCTTAATGTATCAATACTCATTTTGCGCACTGTATCTTGATAAAGCAGGTTCAGGCTGCTACCACCGTCCATGAGGACGCGTGTGAGGTGGAATACATCAATAATAGGGTCAAGCACCAGTGTGGCTGAACCGTCGTGATAGATACTGGTCGGATGGTCCCTTCGATCAAAGGTGATTGAACAGGAGGACCACGGGTTGTATTTTGGGGCAGCTGGCTCCATCGCGTAGACGTCCCTTAGTGCGCGCTTCCGCTCCCTTTTGGGGATATGAGTAGCATATATTATATTCACCGTTTTCACTTGGGGAGGAAACTTCTTCTGTCCTCCTGTGTTCGCCGACCGGGGTTCCTCGTCGACGTCACTTGGCGATCCCTTTTCCTTGTTTTCAGCATTTAACTTGCCGGCCTGTTTAAAGACCCAACATTCTCTGTTGGTGTGATTGGATGGTTTATCGGGGGTGCCGTGGATTTGACATAGACGATCGAGTATGCAGTCCAGACTGGACGGGCCCGGATTGTTTCTTTTAAATGGCTTTTTCCACTGACCGGACTTAGAGCCACTGAATCCGGCATTGACAGCCATGTCTTCGGCATTATCGCCATTATTTCGACGCTTGTGTATGTTGCGTCGGGGTTTGCCGTTGCTATCTTTTTCCACTGACCGGGCTATCGTTGTGTATTTGTCATATCCGACATGGTGGCCGTCATTGCGCATTGGGGCGCATCCCTGCGATCCGTAGATCGATCTATTCTGGCCTGCTTTGTTCTCCAAGTCATACCGCAGGTCATGTGTGTAACCCCGGGTTGTTGTGTTCCTATTTGTTCGGCGAGGCAATGCCGGCTGGTGCTCGTGCTGAACTGTCATTTTATCCCGGCCACATGGTGGACGATCAACCGCGTTGTGCGCTGGTGGTGCCAGCTCTGGTGCCTCGTCATCGAATTGAGGTAGCAATTTGCGCTTTGAGTAACTTTTTGTTGGGCGCTCGAGTCCGTATTCCTCGGCTGCCAGGACCTCAGTCCATCTATCAGTGAGCAGATCTTGATCAGCTCGAAGTTGCTGCTTCTTCTTCTTCAGGCTTTTTGCAGTGGCTCTAAACTGGCGCTTGAAATGCTCTTGCTCTACGGGATCCTCAGGCATGATAAATTCTTCATCGCCGAGGCTCACCTCGTCTTCGGAGTTGGGCATGTAATTGCTGTCTTCCGAGTCATTGTGCCCAGCCTGTTCATCGGGGCTGGCTTGCCCATCTTCCCATCCAGCCTGTTCAAAGCTCGGCTTGGCGGGGTCTTCGTTGTCGTCGGCATCGTCCAGACTGCTATTCTCTCTTGTGCCGGTATCACTATTTTTACCATGGCATGATTTAGAGCGGCACCGCTGTTATCGATGCTTGGACTGCTTCTCAGGAAGTTTATCCTCAACTGGATCTTTTATGTCATCGCCATTGTCTTCTTTGGGTGTATCCACCATGTATATATCATATGAGGAGGTGGCTGTCTAGCGCCTTGTGGGCGGTGGTTCCTGTTCTTCTCCGGCATCGTCGTCCGTACAGTCGATGTCTTCGGAGTCGAAGTCAAGCATGTCGGTTAAATCGTCGACAATGGCTATCAAGTGGGTGGTGGGTGGGTAGCCAAGTTCTTTGTCGTCCGCTTCCTACTCAAGCCGGACATAGTTCGGCCAAGAATCTCCTGACAAGGAGAGGTGAGGGAGTCCTGGATTAGGGGGTATCCGGACAGCCGGACTATACTTTGGACGGACTGTTGGACTGTGAAGATACAAGACTCAAGACTTCGTCCCGTGTTCGGATGGGACTCTCCTTTGCGTGGAAGACAAGCTTGGCGATCCTGATATTATATTTCCTTCTTTGTAACCGACTTCGTGTAAACCCTAGCCCCCTCCGATGTCTATATAAACCAGAGGGTTTAGTTCTTAAAGGGACGATGACAATCATAATCATCATAGGCTAGCTCCTAGGGTTTAGCCTCTACGATATCGTGGTAGATCAACTCTTGTAATACCCATCATCAATATCAATCAAGCAGGAAGTAGGGTTTTACCTCCGTCGAGAGGGCCCGAACCTGGGTAAAACATCGTGTCCCTTGCCTCCTGTTACCATTAGCCTTAGACGCACAGATCGGGATCCCCTATCCGAGATCCGCCGGTTTTGACACCAACATTGGTGCTTTCTTTGAGAGTTCCTCTGTGTCGTTGCTGCAAGGCTTGATGGCCCGTCTCGTTGTCAAGGACAACATCACCTCTGGGGGAGCTCTGGCTGTAGGCCAAACTCTCCACCTAGGCGGCTTCATCATGGACGCCCAATCGGCTGTCGCACCGACAATGACCTCTCGAGTCATCACGAATAGCCTCCACATCAATTCGGAATTCGCTGAACAAATGAATCCAATGGAGCTCGCCTCTCTTAATGAGCTCTTGGATCGCACCGCTGCTTTGGGAGTCGCCACAGACTATGACCGGATTGGGCTTAAACCCGACCAAAGGGATATTAAATCCCCGCCGGTCACCCACAAGATAGCGGTAGTGGAGGAGCCACATACAGATTATCCCTCTATTTTGAGGACGAATTATGTCTGGATCATCGAGCTCCCTGAGCCAAACACCCGCTCAAGGGAAGATATGACCCAGACCCCGGACTTAGAATCGGGTATTGGGCCAGAAAAATTGGGTAGCACCCCGGATCCCGAGCTGTCAAGCCCGGAAGCTCCCCTACCCCAGGGCGTTAGATCGGATCAGAATCCATATTCAGCTAAACCCACCCACCCGGACTTAGACTGTCTCTCCCATATCAGACCAGAGCCCCAAGAGACAGTACATCGCTATTGGGCCAGATTCCTCCTTGTGCTAAACAAGGTCAAGGACTGTCGTGAGGAGGACGCAGTCTCACTTTTCCGCAAAAACTACACAAACAAAGGAATTCTTAATGCTATAAGTTGCCATGACATAATACACTTTGCTGACTTGGCAACCATAGTACAGAAGTACTGTGCGATGGAAAGTGCCTGGAAAACCCAAACAAAATTTTGGGATAGTCCGGCTCTCACTAAAACCTTTCCGAGCTAAACGGGCGAACTCTCGTAAGTCAGCCGATCCAATCCCCAAGAAACCAAAGCCCACCCCAGGGCGTGGAACCGTGTTGGAAGAATGGCTCAATGGGCCATGTAAACTCCACAGAAAGACGGACACTACACCAACACATAGCCTTAGAGCATGTTGGATACTCCGGCAGGTAGCAAAAAGTGGCGAGGATCTTCTTGTAAGCCATAAAGCAGAACAACATCCCGCCAAAGAAAACAATACGGTACTAACAGTCTTCGAGACTTTCGCCTCAAACAATAGGCGCAAGCGAGCTCATCGAAGCTCCGCTGAAATCTGCCACGTGGCAAAAATAAATCCGTGGAGCGACACTGCTATAACTTTCAGTGCCAGTGATGAACCTCAATTCCAAACAGTCCGGGCACCAGCCGCTTTGGTCCTTAGCCCAATCGTGGACGGCTTTCGGCTCACTAAAGTACTGATGGACAGCGGAAGCAGATTGAACTTGATCTACGAAGAAACACTCAACAAGGTGGAAATTGATAAAAGCCGCATTGAGCAAAGCGGCACAACCTTCAGGGGAATCATCCCTAGTCAGGAAGCACGTTGTGTAGGAAAATCACACTCGATGTGGTATTCGGCACTCCAGAGAATTACAGGTCCAAAGAAATCACATTTCAAGTGGCTCCTTTCAGCAGCGGATACCACGTCCTTTTAGGGCAGGACGCGTTCACAAGCTTTCAAGCTATACCCCACTACGGGTACATGAAGCTTAAGATGCCCGGACCCAATGGAATCATCACTCTAGCCAGTGATCCGGACGTCACACTTCACGCCTAAAATAAAACCGCAGCACTAGCCCTGGAAGCATTATCAGAAGCTCTAGCAGTCGAAGAACTAACAATGTTGCGTGCCACCGTGGGCAGAGACGACGTGATACTCGACAAGCAACCCAAGTCCACCTCATTCAAACCCGCAGACGAGATAGTCAAATTCCAGGTCCACCCAACGGACCCCATGAGGACAGCTTCCATCGGGACACAGTTGAGCCCCACAATGGACGCCGCACTACGAGAATTCCTATGCGAGAATTGGGACATCTTCGCCGGGCACCCTTCGGACATGCCGGGCATCCCACGCAGACTAGCCGAACACAGCCTCAATATACTGAAAGGATACAAGCCTGTCAAACAGACTCTTAGGCGTTTCTCAGAGCCCAAGCGGCAAGCCATGGGGGAAGAGTTAGCCAAGCTACTCGAGGTCGGATTCATCAGAGATATCAAGCATCCGGATTGGTTGGCAAATCTGGTAATGGTACCAAAGAAGGACAAATCCTGGCGCCTATGCGTCGACTTCA
The DNA here is from genome assembly GCF_002162155.2 of Triticum dicoccoides. Taxonomy (NCBI): domain Eukaryota; kingdom Viridiplantae; phylum Streptophyta; class Magnoliopsida; order Poales; family Poaceae; genus Triticum; species Triticum dicoccoides. The sequence goes on from NC_041383.1 coordinate 541,253,593, forward strand.
AAGACCTCAACAAGGCTTGCCCCAAGGATCCCTTCCCCCTCCCTCGCATCGACCAAATAATTGACGCCACCGCAGGACATGACTCACTGTGTTTTCTCGATGCATACTCTGGATACCATCAAATAAAGATGGAAGAGTCCGGCCAAGCTGCAACGGCTTTCATAACGCCATATGGCCCTTTCTGCTTCAACACCATGCCTTTTGGGATTAAAAATGCCAGTGCAACCTATGAACGCATGATTCAAACATGCCTGGAAAAGCAAATCAGCAAAATAGTGGAGGCATATGTGGATGACGTGGTCATAAAAACAAGACACGTCGAAACCCTAATAGACGACTTGAGGCTTACGTTCGATAACCTTCGAACATACGAAATCAAGCTGAACCCGGAAAAATGTGTTTTCAGCGTCCCCTCTGGGAAACTGCTCGGCTTCATTGTTTCCAATAGAGGAATTGAAGCGAATCCGGCAAAAATCCGAGCTCTGTCGCAGTTGGCTATACCAATAGACCTCAAGCATATCCAGAAATTAGCTGGATGCGTGGCTGCGTTAAGCCACTTTATCTCCCGGTTAGGAGAAAAGGCATTACCTCTTTACCGCCTTATTCGGTGCACCGAACTCTTTGTGTGGACGGATGCGGCCGCGGCCGGACTGGACGAAATAAAGACCTTACTGGCCAGTAATCCAGTCCTAACAGCGCCAAATACTGGCAAACCTATGCTATTGTACATAGCTGCAACACATCAAGTTGTAAGCGGAGTGCTCGTCGTTGAACGAGGGGCTGACGGATACAAATTCCCGCTCCAGAAGCCGGTATATTACGTATCCACGGTCCACATCCCATGCAAATCCCAATACCCACACTATCAAAAGATAGCATACACGGTCTTCATGGCATCCCGGAAGCTACGACACTACTTTCAAGAGTGTTCGATTACGGTGGCCTCCGAAGTACCACTCAACGACATAATAAATAACCGCGACGCTACGAGCCGAATTGCTAAATGGGCCATCGAGCTCCTTCCGTTCGACATAACATACAAGCCACGACGGGCCATCAAGTCGCAAGTACTGGCTGACTTTGTCGCCGAATGGACAGAAGCCGGACTCCCTAAAGAGTACGGCGTGTACTCTAAGTGGATCATGCACTTCGATGGCTCCAAAACGCTGGATGGATTGGGAGCAGGTGTAGTCCTGACGTCTCCCACCGGAGACACGGTCCAATACGTACTCCAAATATTATACACAGACTCCAACAATGCAGCCGAATACGAGGCTCTGTTGCACGGTCTTCGGATGGCAGTCTCTATGGGCATTCAACGCCTGGAGGTGCGTGGGGATTCAAACCTCGCAATATCACAAATAAACAGAGACTTTGATGCCAAGGATCCGAAAATGGCGGCGTACCATAATGCCGTCCTCAAAATGTCAGCTCGGTTCGAGGGGCTCGAATTCCACCATGTGGCTCGAGAAGACAATCAAGCGGCGGATATCCTCGCCCGCATCGGCGCTAAACGCGACCCTGTCTCACCTAACATATTCCTGGAAAGGCTGTTCAAGCCATCCGTGGTATGGGAAGGGGAGTCCGGCAACACTAGCACGGATCCGAATAAACCCCCAGATTCCGAACCATCAGACATAATCGGAGGCTCCACCACCGAAATAACACCTTCGGCCCACAAAATCATAGCTGTAATCAACTCGTGGACTGAGCCTTTCTTGGCCTACCTAAATAGGCAGGAGCTCCCCGAGGACCAAAATGAAGCACGCTGCATCATGCGGCGTTCTAAAGCTTACAAAGTCCATGAAGGGGAACTCTATAAGAAAAGTGCGACCGGAGTGCTCCAAAGGTGCATCTCCGAAGAGGAAGGGCGGCAACTCTTGGCTGAAATCGATGCCGGACTGGGCGGGCACCACACTGCGGCTCGGGCACTAGTCAGCAAGGCCTTTCGTACAGGCTTTTATTGGCCGACAGCCCGAGTAGACGCCCATGGAACGCAGCCAAACTCCGGAGATTCTACGCCTAGCGCCGAACCGAGTGTTCGTCTCCTTACCCCCTCCTTTTTAAATATGTCCCCTCCTTTTTCCTTTCTCGACCTTTTTCCTTCTTCACACAAAGTACTCAATATAGTGCGGTTGCTCGGATCACCCCGGCCGCACTATGTGTGTAAGCTATACCTGGGGGCTTCCTATATGGAAGCTAAATATAATTGCTTTCATGGCTTCTTGCCTATCACATATGCATTCTTTTTCCCATATGTGCCCCTTTTTTTTCACCATTATATGCATCGATATGACTTAAGATGTGGCCATGCTGGGTTGCCTGGCTCTTGTGTTTATGCCCTATGTTCCCGTTAATTCGGCTAGGGCATAAGGGGAGCACCTCTGCGATTGTTACTGCCGGTTCAGCCGGATGTGTACCTCAGACTGGGTGAAGTCGAAAGCTAGCGTTCTTAAGGGAATATTCGGTCGGTGAACAAAAGATGTTTTTCGTTTATTACAATATGAATCCCCAGAAGTTTTTGTATCCTACGTCCCTGTTCGTAGTTCGGACATGTACATCGTTGCATGCGTACCCAGGGAAAGGAACCCCTAACAAACTATTCTCCCTGGAAGATGTTTCTTACTATCCATGTAATATAACATAACTAGTTGGGTACTTGTCTGTTCAAGCACTTATGACCCCTACACCTGGTTTCCACGCATACCCCGGTTCTGTATAACTGAGCAGGCATTCGGATACACCTCGGACTGTTGGATCCGGGGGCTGAAGCGAAAAGGTCCGCCATGACAAATGATTTTAATCCGGCTAGGGACTACTTATGTCCATTGAATTACACATTCACTTGGACTGACTATATTCCTCCTCTATACCATCCAACAGGCTATCTAGCTTACAATCCTGTTGGCAATACTTTGTAGCTAACGCTACCTGGTCATACACCAGACTCACGGGAATTTCTTGCCCATCTGGCCCCGCCGGTCCGACTTTGGCCATATGGTTCGGGTCAAGCTTGGTGTAGCGCGTCTTCACCATAGCCCAGGCTTCTCTTGCACCTTGTCGGCAGGCTGATATCTTCCACAATCGGAAGCGCCGTCGCGCTCCTTGGAGCACATCCACGAGCTCCCCCATGCCTTTCGGCAGGGAGGTGGATGGCCACAAGGCCTGGGCAATACCCTGCATCACCTGCCGAGCTCGCTCGTGCAACTGTGAGAGGTCTTGCAGCATATCACCTACGGACGCGGGCATCTCCTCTTCAGGGCGGCCCGTCAACATACCTATAGACATAAACTTTTTTCAATAGGCTTCCTCACTGAGCTGTATTACAGTTAGTCTAGGCACTCACCATAAATGCTGCGACGAAGCCTTCTGTTCTCCTTTACGGAGTCCGCCAGCTAAGCGCGAACATCTTTTAATTCGACGCCCAGCCAGACATTGGCATCTTGAAGATTGTTCTTCTCCTGCCTAACTTGCATAAGAACATGCTCGCCAGCTTTTAGCTGCCTTTGGAGATGCGACTCGTTATCTCTTACGACCTCCGGATTCACCCCAGGATTGTCTGCAGAATTTTCTGTTAGACTTATCATACAAGCCACTTACTAACTAGTACCTCTCCGTACAATTGAGATAAATGTTACTAGATGAGGCCTTCTGGGATTCCTCTAACTTGGCAACCGTGGCCCTCAGCTGGGTCTTGCACTCCTCCAGCTCTCGAGGCAATTGCTCATTCTTATCTACAAGGACCTGTGCATAAATCGATCCTTTAAACAATTGTTCCAACCGTTTCAAGTCTCAGGGGTTACTGCTATACATGCTTATCAAATTTTCTTACCCGTATATCTTTGGCATACTGGTCCGTCGCTCGGGCAAGCCCGCCTTGAGCAGCTCGGATGTATGCGTCTCCCGAATTGAAAGCATTAAATGCCTCTTCGGAAAAGATGTTGTTGCGAAGTACGGCCCGTCGGCGCCGGTGATTCATGGCACTCTCTACTTCGGAATTCGTGGCGGAGAGCATATCCGCATCCTCTGTCGGAGGACCATGCGACATCGGCCCCGCGTCCGCCCCCTCTCTGGAAGCCGGTTCTGGAATCCGGCTGGTGGAGGCGTGATTGGCAGGATCTCCGGATATAGCCCGGCTACTCCTCTTTCTGCCAGGACATGAAGGACGCTGTTACATTTCAAACACGATAGTCACAGAGCAGGTTTTTACCATACCTCTGTAGCGGCGTTTCGGCCCTAACCGCCTTCCTCTTAAGCCTGCCCGATCCGGACGCCCTTTGCCGACGAGTCCCCAGGGGCTCGGCGCCGTGCTCTGACCGTCGTCTCTGCAAAAATACGACACTTCAGGTGTAAGGCATGGCATCAGAAAGGAGTCCTCTTCAGAGGATAGGGTTTTTTGGCTTGGCTTACACGCGATGTAGGTAGCAGTCCGGGATAGTCGGCGATAATAGCCACTGAGGCGCCATTGCAGCTCGCCTGATAAAATATCCCATTGACGAGCTCCACAGTAATATCCGAATCTTCTTCGAGTCCTGGATCAAAGGCCCTTCCGGGGTCCTCTGGCTGTGGGGAGGGGCTGGAGATTCCTTCTACGACCCTCCTCAATTCCTACTAAAAAATATCAAGGTAAATTATCTTGACGAACAACGCCAGAATGAGTGAAGCGGGGGAAGGAGTGACGACTTACCCAGCTTGGGGGGTTGTACATAGAAAACCCATCCCGCGATTTAATGTGAAGGAATTCTTCTTCTTCTCCTTTATACAAATCGAACAATATCCTCGCTAGAGCAGTGGCGGAGTCCGGACCCTTACGACCACAACGGGTGGCATCATCTTCCCCGTTGTAGTGCCACATGGGCTTCCCCCGATATTGAAGCGGCTGCACTCCCTGCATTATGCATATTGCCATAACCTCGACTATTGTCAGCCCTGACTTGGCCAGTAACTTTATCCTACTCATCAGGAAGTGTATTTCTCTGGTATCCTCCTCTTGGGGGCCCCAAGGGCGCCAACTTCGGCGTGCCCTCGGTGGAGCATTACTAAACTCAGGGAGACCTATCCGGACTGGATCCGGAAGGGAAACGTCATCGACATAAAACCACTCCGAGGGCCAGTTCTCCGGTGCCTTCTTGGGAGTACCGGGTAGGTATCCGGTCTCGGTGATGTGCCATACTTCGGCTCTGCCCACTTGACATATGGATTCCCCCTGGTTGCGAGGGACGAGGCAGAACAACTTCTTCCATAACCCGAAGTGAGCCTCGCAGCCCAGAAATAGTTCACAAAGGGCGACGTATCCTGCTATGTGTAGCACGGAGGTAGGGGTGAAGTTGTGCAATTGGAGGCCGTAGAACTCCAGGAGCCCTCGAAGGAATGGGTGGATTGGAAACCCGACGCCTCTCAGCATATGCGGGATGAAGCATATTCGCTCCCCCGGGGATAGATTAGGATATCTCTCCGCTTGCTCCCCGCCATTATAGGTGGCTAGTCCGGCTCGGACGGGGACCATGAACGCTAGTGGAAGAAACCCTTGGGTCTGCAGCTCTATTAAGCGGCTTTGAGGAATTGAACACTCTTCCCAGTCGCCTGGCTTGGAGGGAGGGTAACGAGGAGAAGAGTTGTGGCGACCGGCCATGTTGGAATGGTTTTTTTCGGAGCATGCTTGCTCGAGGGAAGAGGGTGAGGTTTGGATATGAGAATCCACGTCTCTTCAAATAGACGGTTAGCCTGCCGGACCAGGGGTGGCAAATGCAAAAATGCCTCGGCTCCTCGTATTCGCTCGACACGTGGAGATGGTCATTGTTGAGGCACAAAAGCCGAGGAGTACAACATTGATGGGAAGCCGAACACTGTTCGTTGCAACAGGTACTTTGGAGTATTCGGAGATGGAACCCGCCTTGCAATGCCGAAGACAAAACTGCGCACCGGACTCATCGTCATTGAAGCCTGGTTCAAGGGCTACTGAGGGAGTCCTGGATTAGGGGGTATCCGGACAGCCGGACTATATATTTTGGCCGGACTGTTGGACTGTGAAGATACAAGACTCAAGACTTCGTCCCGTGTCCGGATGGGAATCTCCTTTGCGTGGAAGACAAGCTTGGCGATCTGGACACGGGACGAAGTCTTCTATCTTTTATCTTCATAGCCCAACAGTCCGGCATATGCATATAGTCTGGCTATCCGAGGACCCCTTAATCTAGGACTCCCTCAGTGCCATTGAGAATAATTGAGCATAATATTTTCTAGGAGCTTAGTAGCCTCTCCTAAAGTACTTTTTATAGAAGTGCCTCCTGCGGCCGAATCTAAAAGGTTTCTAGAAGCAAAATTCAATTCGGCATAATTTTTTCGTATAATCATCCACAAATTCAAACCATGTGTAGGGCAATTTCGTATCATCAATTTCATCCTCTCCCAAGATTGTGCAACATGCTCATGATCAAGTTGCTTAAAATTCATAATATCGTTCCTAAGGGAGATGATCTTAGCAGGAGGAAAATACTTAGAGATGAAATCATCTTTACACGTATTCCATGAATCAATACTATTTTTAGGCAAAGATGGAAAACTAAGATTTAGCACGATCTCTAAGCGAAAACAGAAATAGCTTTAACTTAACAATATCATTATCCACATCTTTCTTCGTTTGCATATCACACAAATCAACGAAATTGTTTAGATGGGATGCGGCATCTTCACTAGGAAGGCCAGAAAATTGATCTTTCATAACAATATTAACCAAAGCGGCATTAATTTCACAAGAAACAACATTAATAGTGGGAGCAATCGGAGTGCTAATAAAATCATTGTTGTTGGTATTGGAAAATTCACACAATTTGGTATTATCTTGAGCCATCGTCAGAAAGCAATCAATCCAACACACAAGCACACAAGAAGGAAGCAAAAAAGACAAACGGAAGAGGGGCGAAGAAAAGGCAAATCTTTTCAAAAATTGTTTTAGAAGTGGGGGAGAGGAAAACGAGAGGCGAATGGCGAAAATGTAATGCAAGAGAGAAGAGTTTATGATGGGTACTTGGTATGGCCTGACTTAACGTAGATCTCCCCGGCAACGGCGACAGAAATTCTTCCTGCTACCTCTTGAGCTTGCGTTGGTTTTTCTCTTGAAGAGGAAAGGGTGATGCAGCAAACTAGAGTAAGAATTTCCCTCAGTTTGAGAACCAAGGTATCAATCCAGTAGGAGACAACGCATAAGTCACCGAATACCTGCACAAACAATCAACAACCTGCACCCAAAGTGATAAAGGGGTTGTCAATCCCTTCACGGTTACTTGCAAGAGTGAGATCTGATAGAGATAGCTAAACGGTAAAGTAAATATTTTTGGTATTTTTGGTTTATAGATCGGAAAGTAAAAGATTGCAAAATAGTAGATAGGAAACTAGTATGATGTAAAAGAGAACTTATATGATGGAAAAGAGATTCAGTATAATGGAAAAGAGACCCGTGGGCCATAGGTTTCACCAGTGGCTTCTCTCAAGATAGAAAGTATTACGGTGGGTAAACAAATTACTAACGAGCAATTGATAGAAGAGCGCAAAGTTATGACGATATCTAATGCAATGATCATGAACATAGGCATCACGTCCGTGTCAAGTAGACCAAAATGATTCTACATCTACTTATATTACTCCACACATCGACCGCTATCCAGCATGCATCTAGAGTATTAAGTTCATAAAGAATGGAGTAACGCATTAAGTGAGATGACATGATGTAGAGGAATTAACTCCAGCAATATGATGAAAACCCCATCTTTTTATCCTCGATGGCAACAATACAATATGTGCTTTGTTGCCCCTATTGTCACTGGGAAAGGACACCGCAAGATTGAACCCAAAGGTAAGAACTTCTCCCATTGCAAGAAAAACCAATCTAGTAGGCCAAACTAAACCGATAATTCGAAGAGACTTGCAAAGATATCAAATGATGCATATAAGAATTCAGAGAAGAACCAAATAATATTCATAGATAATCTGATCATAAATCCACAATTCATAGGATCTCGGCAAACACACCGCAAAAGAGTATTACATCAAATACATCTGCAAGAACATCAAGGAGAACATGGTATTGAGAATCAAAGAGAGAGAAGAAGCCATCTAGCTACTAGCTATGGACCCGTAGGTCTGTGGTAAACTACTCACACATCATCGGAGAGGAAATGATGTTGATGTAGAAGCTCTCCATGATCGAATCCCCCTCTGGCAGGACGCCAAAAAGGTCCCTAGATGGGATCTCATGGATACAAAAGGTTGTGGCGGTGGAAAAGTAGTTTCGTGGCTCCCCTCGATGTTTTCAGGGTATAAGAGTATACATAGGTGAAGGAACTAGGTCAGGAGACCCACAAGGGGCCCACGAGGTAGGGGTGCACCCTACCCCCTTGGGCGCGCCCTCCACCCTTGTGGCCGCCTCGTTGCGTCTCGGACTTCATCTCCAAGTCTCCTGGTTTGCTTCTGGTCCAAGAAAGACCATCGCGAAAGTTTCATTCCGTTTGGACTCCGTTTGGTATTCCTTTTCTGCGAAACTCTAAAACAGGAAACAAACAAAAACTAGCACTGGGCTCTCGGTTAATAGATTCATCCCAAAAATAATATAAAATAACATATAAATGCCTATTAAACATCCAAAACAGATAATATAATAACATGGAACAATCAAAAATTATAGATACGTTGGAGACGTATCAAGCATCCCCAAGCTTAATTCCTGCTCGTCCTCGAGTAGGTAAATGATAAAAAACAGATTTTTTGATGTAGAATGCTACCTAACATATTTACCCATGTAATTCTATTTATTGTGGCATGAATGTTCAGATCCGAAAGACTCAAAACAAAAGTTTAATATTGACATAAGAACAATAATACTTCAAGCATACTAACAAGGCAATTATGTCTTCTCAAAATAACATGGCCAAATAAAGCTTCTACAAAATCATATAGTCTGGCTATGCTCCATCTTCATCTCACAAAATACTCAAATCATGCACAACCCCGATGACAAGCCAAGCAATTGTTTCATACCTTGATGTTCTCAAACCTTTTCAACTTTCACGCAATACATGAGCGTGAGCCATGTACATAACAATATAGGTGGAATAGAATGGTGGTTGTGGAGAAGACAAAAAGAGGGAGATAGTCTCACATCAACTAGGGATATCAACGGGCTATGGAGATGCCCATCAATAGATATCAATATGAGTGAGTAGGGATTGCCATGCAACGGATGCACTAGAGCTATAAGTGTATGAAAGCTCAAAAAGAAACTAAGTGGGTGTGCATCCAACTTGCTTGCTCATGAAGACCTAGGGCATTTGAGGAAACGCATCGTTGGAATATACAAGCCAAGTTCTATAATGAAAAATTCCCACTAGTATATGAAAGTGACAAAATAAGAGACTCTCTATCATGAAGATCATGGTGCTACTTTGAAGCACAAGTGTGGAAAAATGATAGTAACATTGCCCCTTGTCTCTTGTTCTCTCATTTTTTGGGCTTCTTTGGCCTCTCTTTTTAATTTTGGCTTCTTTGCCCTCTTTTTTTATTTCCTCACATGGGACAATGCTCCAATATGATGATCATCACACTTTTATTTTACTTACAACTCGAAAACTTACAACTCAATGCTTAGAACAAAATACGACTCTATGTGAATGCCTCCGGCGGTGTACCGGGATGTGCAATGAATCAAGAGTGACATGTATGAAAGAATTCTGAAAGGTGGCTTTTCCACAAATAAGATGTCAACTACATGCTCATGCAAAGCAATATGACAATGATGAAGCGTGCCATAATAAACAGAACGGTGGAAAGTTGCATGGCGATATATCTCAGAATGGCTATGGAAATGCCATAATAGGTAGGTATGGTGGCTGTTTTGAGGAAGGTATATGGTGGGAGTATGGTACCGGTGAAAGTTGCGCGGTACAAGAGAGGCTAGCAATGGTGGAAGGGTGAGAGTGCATATAATCCATGGACTCAACATTAGTCATAAGAACTCACATACTTATTGCAAAAATCTATTAGTCATTGAACGAAGTACTACATGCATGCTCCTAGGGGGATAGATTGGTAGGAAAAGACCATCGCTCGTCCCCAACCGCCACTCATAGGAAGACAATCAATGAATACCTCATGCTCAAATTTGTTACACAACGCTTCACCATACGTGCATGCTACGGGACTCACAAACCTAAACACAAGTATTTCTAAAATTCACAATTACTCCACCAACACGACTCTAATATCACCATCTTCATATCTCAAAACAACCATAAAGAATCAATCTTCTCATAGTATTCAATGCATTTTATATGAAAGTTTTTATTATATCCCTCTTGGGTGCCTATCATATTAGGACTAATTTTATACCCAAAGCAAATTACCATGCTGTTCTAAAAGAATCTCAAAATAATATAAGTGAAGCATGAGAGTTCAACAATTTCTATAAAATAAATCCACCGCCGTGCTCTAAAAAGGTATAAGTGAAGTACCAGAGCAATATTGCCTAGGTCAAAAGATATAAGTGAAGCACATAAAGTATTCTAATAAATCACGATTCATGCGTGTCTCTCCCTAAAGGTATGTACAACAAGCATGATTGTGATAAACAAAAAAGAAAATACTCAAATCATACAAGACGCTCCAAGCAAAACACATATCATGTGGTGAATAAAATTATAGCCTCAAGTAAAGTTACCGATAGACGAAGACGAAAGAGGGGACGCCTTCCGGGGCATCCCCAAGCTTAGGCTTTTGGTTGTCCTTGAATGTTACCTTGGAGTGCCCTGGGCATCCCCAAGATTAGGCTCTTGCCACTCCTTATTCCATAGTCCATCAAATCCTTACCCAAAACTTGAAAACTTCACAACACAAAACTCAACAAAAAATCTCATGAGCTCCGTTAGTATAAGAAAATAAACCACCACTTTAAGGTACTGTTGCAAACTCATTATTTATTTATATTTGTGCAATATCTACTGTATTCCAACTTTTCCATGGTTCGTACCCCCGATACTACCCATAGATTCATCAAAATACGCAAACAACACGCGAAAAACAGAATCTGTCAAAAACAGAACAGTCTGTAGTAATCTATAACTCTCGAATACTTCTGTAACTCCAATTTTTTTGGAAAATTAGAAAAACCTGATAAATTGGTATACCAATCCAGAGAAAAACGAATCATATCAAAATCACGTTTCTGTGAATTTTAAAAACTAATTTACTAGGCGCAAAAGTTTTTGATTTTTAGCACGATCAACACAACTATCACCGTAAGCTATCCTAAAGGTTTAACTTGGCGCAAACACTAATTAAAACATAACCACATCTAACCAGAGGCTAGATGAATTATTTATTACTAAACAGGAACAAAAATCAAAGAACAAAAATAAAATTGGGTTGCCTCCCAACAAGCGTTATCGTTTAACTCCCTTAGCTAGGCATAAAGATGCGAATAGATCTAGGTATTGTCATCTTTGGTATGTAACCCATAAGTGGCTCTCATGATAGATTCATATGGCAATTTAATTTTCTTCCTAGGAAAGTGTTCCATGCCTTTCCTTAACGGAAATTGGAATCTAATGTTACCTTCTTTCATATCAATAATTGCACCAATCGCTCTAAGTAAAGGTCTACCAAGAATAATAGGACAAGTAGGATTGCAATCTATATCAAGAACAATGAAATCTATGGGCACATAATTCCTATTTGCAACAATAAGAACATCATTAATCCTTCCCATAGGTTTCTTAATAGTGAAATCCGCAAGATGCAAATTTAAAGAACAATCATCAAATTCACGGAAACCTAACACATCACACAAAGTTTTTGGAATCGTGGAAACAGTAACACCCAAATCACACAAAGCATGGCATTCATAATCTTTAAACTTGATCTTAGTAGTAGGTTCCCACTCATCATAAAGTTTTCTAGGGATAGAAACTTCTAATTCAAGCTTTTCTTCAAAAGATTGCATCATAGCATCAGTGATATGTTTAGTAAAAGCTTTGTTTTGATTATAAGCATGAGGAGAACTTAGCACGGATTGCAACAAGGAATACAATCTATTAAAGAACAATTATCATAATTAAATTCCTTGAAATCCAAAAGAGTGGGTTCGTTGCTACTTAAAGTCTTGACCTCTCCAATCCCACTTTTATCAATTTTTGCATCTAGATCTAAAAACTCTGAATCATTGGGTGCCTTTTAACTAAAGTGACTCATCTCCAGTCCCATATTTTTCAATATTAATATTGGAAAACAAAGAATCAATAGGATTTACATCAATAACTTCTAGATCTTCATCGTTATTATCATGAAAACTAGAAGAACATGCTTTTACAAACCAATCTTTTTTAGCACACATCTTAGCGGTTTTTTTCTTTACACTCATCAATGGAAATTCTCATGGCTTTGAGAGACTCATTGATATCATGCTTAGGTGGGATCGATCTATGTTTCAAAGAATCAACATCAAGAGAAATTCTATCCACGTTCCTAGCCAAATCATCAATCTTGAGAATTTTTCTTCAATCAGAGCATTAAAATTCTTTTGCGAACTCATAAATTCTTTAACACTATTATCAAAATAATATGGCATCTTATTAAAATTCCATAGGAATTTTTGTAGGAATTACCATAATTATTATAGGAATTACTAGGAAACAGCCTACGACTAAAATTGCCTCTATACGCGTTGTTACCAAAATTGTTCCTACCAACAAAATTCACATCCAAAGATTCATTATTATTCTCAATCAAAGTGGACAGAGGCATATCATTTGGACCAAAAGAAACACTCTTATTAGCAAATAATTTCATAAGTTCATCCATCTTTCCACTCAAAACATTAATATCTTCAATCACATGAACATTTTTACTAGTGGATCTTTCGGTATGCCATTGAGAATAATTGACCACAATATTATCTAGGAGCTTAGTAGCCTCTCCTAAAGTAATTTCCATAAAAGTGCCTCCTGCGGCCGAATCTAAAACGTTTCTAGAAGCAAAATTCAATCCAGCATAATTTTTTTGTATAATCATCCACAAATTCAAACCATGTGTAGGGCAATTTCGTATCATCAATTTCATCCTCTCCCAAGATTGTGCAACATGCCCATGATCAAGTTGCTTAAAATTCATAATATCGTTCCTAAGGGAGATGATCTTAGCGGGAGGAAAATACTTAGAGATGAAAGCATCTTTACACGTATTCCATGAATCAATACTATTTTTAGGCAAAGATGAAAACCAAGATTTAGCACGATCTCTAAGCAAAAACGGAAATAGCTTTAGCTTAACAATTTCATTATCCACATCTCTCTTTGTTTGCATATCACACAAATCAACGAAGTTGTTTAGATGGGATGCGGCATCTTCACTAGGAAGGCCAAAAAATTGATCTTTCATAACAATACTCAGCAAAGCGGCATTAATTTCACAAGATTCAGCATTAGTAGTGGGAGAAATCGGAGTGCTAATAAAATCATTGTTGTTGGTATTGGAAAAGTCACACAATTTGGTATTATCTTGAGCCATCGTGACAAAGCAAGCAATCCAACACACAAGCACACAAGAAGCAAGCAAAAAATACGAACGAAAGAGGGGCGAAGAAAAGGCAAATCTTTTTGAAAATATTTTAGAAGTGGGGGAGAGGAAAACGAGAGGCGAATGGCGATTAATGTAATGCAAGAGAGAAGAGTTTATGATGGGTACTTGGTATGGCCTGACTTAACGTAGATCTCCCCGGCAACGGCGACAAAAATTCTTCCTGCTATTTCTTTAGCTTGCGTTGGTTTTTCCCTTGAAGTGGAAAGGGTGATGCAGCAATGTAGAGTAAGCATTTCCCTTTGTTTGAGAACCAAGGTATCAATCCAGTAGGAGACAACGCACAAGTCATCGAATACCTGCACAAACAATCAACAACTTGCACCCAACACGATAAAGGGGTTGTCAATCCCTTCACGATTACTTGCAAAAGTGAGATCTGATAGAGATATATAAACGGTAAAGTAAATATTTTTGGTATTTTCGGTTTATAGATCGGAAAGTAAAAGATTGCAAAATAGTAGATCAGAAACTAGTATGATGTAAAAGAGAACATATATGATGGAAAAGAGATTCAATATAATGGAAAAGAGACCCGGGGGCCATAGGTTTCACTAGTGGCTTCTCTCAAGATAGCGAATATTATAGTGGGTGAACAAATTACTGCCGAGCAATTGATAGAAGAGCGCAAAGTTATGACAATATCTAAGGCAACGATCATGAACATAGGCATCACATTCGTTTCAAGTAGACCAAAATGATTGTGCATCTACTACTATTACTCCACACATCGACCGCTATCCAGCATGTATCTAGAGTATTAAGTTCATAAAGAACGGAGTAATGCATTAAGTGAGATGACATGATGTAGAGGAATTAACTCAAGCAATATGATGAAAACCCCATCTTTTTATCCTCGATGGCAACAATACAGTACGTGCTTTGCTGCCCCTACTATCACTGGGAAAGGACACTTCAAGATTGAACCCAAAGCTAGGAACTTCTCCCATTGCAAGAAAAACCAATCTAGTAGGCCAAACTAAACCGATAATTTGAAGAGACTTGCAAAGATATCAATTCATGCATATAAGAATTCAGAGAGGAACCAAATAATATTCATAGATAATCTGATCATAAATCCACAATTCATCATATCTCGGCAAACACACCGCAAAAGAGTATTACATCGAATAGATCTCCAAGAACATCGAGGAGAACATGGTATTGAGAATCAAAGAGAGAGAAGAAGTCATTTAGCTACTAGCTATGGACCTGTAGGTCTATGGTAAACTACTCACGCATCATCAGAGAGGCAATGGTGTTGATGTAGAAGCCCTCCATGATCGAATCCCCCCGGTAGGACACCGGAAAAGGTCCCTAGATGGGATCTCATGGGTACAAAAGGTTGCGGCGGTGGAAAAGTGGTTTCGTGGCTCCCCTTGATGTTTTCACGGTATAAGAGTATATATAGGCGAAGGAACTAAGTCAGGAGACCCACAAGGGGCACACGAGGTAGGGGGCGCGCCCTACCCCCTGGGCGCGCCCTCCACCCTCATGGCTGCCTTGTTGCGTCTCCGAATTCATCTCCAAGTCTCCTGGTTTGCTTCTAGTACAAGAAAGATCATCGCGAAAGTTTCATTCCGTTTGGACTCCGTTTGGTATTCCTTTTCTGCAAAACTCTAAAATAGGCAAAAAAAATTAGAAATTAGCACTGGGCTCTCGATTAATAGGTTAGTCCCAAATAATATAAAATAGCATATAAATGCCTATTAAACATCCAAAACAAATAATATAATAGCATGGAACAATCAAAAATTATAGATACGTTGGAGACGTATCACAAACAAACATGCAAATAACAATTAGAAAGAGAGGCAAATAAAAGCAAAACTCTCTCTCTCTCTCTTTCTCTCTCAGCCTATGATCTATACACTTTCTCCCCCTTTCGCAAGAAGTTGCCAAAAAGCTCGAAAATGCATAGTGCTATGCGACACCCTAAGCACGATTTTGGGAGCTCCGGTGTGCAAAGATGGCGTGGAGAGGACAGCATCAGCAAAATCTTCCGCTGATCTCTGAGGAACTGGAGGAGTTGCAACTGGAGGGGCAACTGGGGCCGTGGCTGCAGGTGCTGAAGTGGTAGCTCTTGTGTCACTGGTTGGCACAGCTACAGACCTGTGTGCCCTAGGCACTCTCTAAAATGCATCTGTGGTAGCTCTCCCTCTCCTGTCCTCTGCTTCTTCTTGAAGTTGCTCAACTACAGTCTAAATTTCTGTGTCCTTCAAGTCTAGATCATAAAATTTTGTTTCAATGATCCTCTCAAGACTTCCTTGGTTTTGAGTCTGCGTGGCTAGTCCTTTCTCATTTCCCACTGTGGCCTCAAGCAGAAAGCTGAGCTGATCCTGCTTGGTCTTGAGATTTACAGTTGAGGCATCTGGAACCTTGGAAGTTTTTGCTGCCTCTACTTTCTTTCTCTTCTCCTCAACCTCTATAGATGTAGGATGTGATGCATCCATGATAACAGCATTGTCCTCCAATTCGGGCCTCAGGGGAAGGTGCTCTTTGTCTAGAAGATATGTGCCTGTACCCATCTTGGAGTTGATGAGCATCTGAATGTGTGGGGCATATCCACATGACCTCTTCTGATCTGCTGTAGTCCTCTTAATTATTTCAACAATCAAGGTCATCACTTTGAACTTTTCTAGCACATCAAACATATGCAGCAAGTTGATTGAGTGCCCTCTGATCATCCTGTCTTCTCCTAATTTGGGCAACAAAGTGTACCTCAATATAGTGTTGATGGTAGGCAGCCCTGATAACAGATAATAGATGGAGCCAAACTTGTGTGTCTCCAAGGCAACATCAGGAATTTCCTTGTAGTGTGCCATGGAGTTATGGCCTTTCCTGTGCTGGGCATAACATCTGTGTCATTTTCAGATTCTTCAAGGGCATTGATCAGCTTGGCCCACTCAGCAATGCAGGATTGGTACCTAGCACCTTCAGTCATCCAGACTATCTTGCCATCTGGGTAAAAATGTGCACTTGAATAAAATTGCATCACCATCTCATCATTCCACTTTGTAAGTTCCTGACCAACAAAAGTATGAACTTCATTCGTACTGAAACTCTCATGAACTCCAGGGAAGTAGTCAGCATTGTTATCAATATATTCCTAGTCTACCCATCTCATGTCACTGACTATGGGCTTCTTGTCCAAAAGAACTATCTCATAGTAGTCCCGCTGCTCCTTGGTGTGAAACCTGTAATCCACAATAGTCCTTCTCCTTGTAGCATAGGGGTCTGTCTGTCTCCATAGTCTGAGACCTGCATGTTTTCTCAATTTCATGTTCTCTGCTACTGGATGAGTGTCATCATGATCTAGAATTTTTGGCTTGAGCTTCCTGAGCACTTGGGTCTCAACATCCTCTTGAACTTTAGGCACTGGGGCCTTGTTCTTCTCTATAGCTGAGATATTTCTTGTTGATCTCTTGGGTGTTGTTGACTTTGAAGCTTGAGCAGCAGCAACATCACACTTGGGAGCTGTCTTGGGCTTAGATGGAGCAGCCCTAGACTTGATAGCATCTCCCATCAGCTACTGGGTCTTGGCAAGAGGAGCAATGGTCTTTCCTCTTCCTCTTCATCTTCAGATTCTCTGATCATAGAAGGCTTTCCAATCACTCTGGCCATGGTCTTCTTGACCCTTTCTTTCCTCCAGCAGCCTCTTCTTCTCTTGGTTCAGCAGTAGCTTGAGTTGAGGCTCTGGCTTTGGACACAGGAATTCTCTTGGCAGGTGCTTTCTTGTGCATTCCAGGCTTGGTTGAGGCAGCAGTACAAAATTCCTTCTTGACAACCTTCTTCTTTGAGGTTACTTCCTCAATTTCAAAGTCCACATCCTCTGAGTCTGAGGTTCTCTTCTTCCTTTGCCTGATAGTGGCCTTAGGCAAATTGCTTGGGATGCTTCTGCTACCCTCATCATAGTTGCCGTTTGAGGGACTAGTGCCCTTACTCAGGTTGGCCTATTCCTCTAATCTGTTCTGGCTATCACTTTGGTCCGACATCTCTGACACTGAAAGCTGACCCCATGAATAGATAGGTTGAGATAGAGTAGATGAGCATCACAAAGCACAACCATTTTGCAAAACAATTGAGTCAAAAACTTAGTTTTAGTTTTCTATAGAAAGCATTTCAGAGCTACCGATATTACAAACTCGGTGACACCGAAGCAATTCTGGAGTCTAAATATGCAAGATCGTTCAGATCGAGATGAAGTTCGGTGACTCTGAGTTGCTAGGATTTCATAGAGAGATGAACTCGGTCACACCGATTGGTATGTTTCGGTCAGACCGAAAAATACTTGTGCTATGACTTATGCCAAATCGGTGAGATCAAAATCCTAATATCGGTTGATCCGAGCTGAGTTCAGCGGACACCTAAACCTAAATTTTTGCATAAAATCTAATCTAATGGAGTTTGCAGAGGATAGAGTTGTCTCAACTGTGGCAAGAATATAGGCATTGATCTTTGTGCTCGAAATCGGAGTGGGGATAGCACAAAGGGACGAGTTCATACCCTAACTTGGCGATGAACCCGCTACAGCGACAACGGAGGCAAAGATTCCCATTGACGCGACGAAGACCAGCGGCAGGAGGACACTGACGATGAGGAGACAATCCAGAGACCTTGAGTCGGCAGAGCTGGACATGCGCGGGTGAAGCGTTTGGAGTAATTTCCAAATTTCCAGCCCGTGGGTATATATATCCAGACTCTGTTAGTGTGACCAAGTGGAATGCTTCACTGGCACCGAGATGTAGAATCGCAAGCGGTTGCTGCAACTCGGTGTGACCGAAAAGTTCAAATTGATTGCATCGAGATTAAAACCTAGATCAACTTAATGAACTTGGTGTGACCGAATGGGATGGATCGGTTAGACTGAAATGCGCTAAGAGGTTTTGGAAGTTAAGTCTACGATAGATCAGTGGCTCCGAGTGCTCCTCACTCAAAGGGTCCGAATATGACTTGATCAAACTTTGTGATGTAGCATGAATAGAGTTTGAGACGAGAAAAGCATAGATAGCTAGAGGGAGTACTTAGGCATTCTTGTCCATCCATTTGGCAAAAAGAAAAACCAAACAATAAAAGCAACAAATGGATGTCCTTGAATGGAGAAAATTATGCAACCAACATGCTCACACAATAAGATAGCAAATGAAACATGTAGCAAAGCATGCACAAACACTCTAGCATCTATCAAGCAATTGGCTATGACTAGGTCATCTATATGTGAGTATATTGACTTAGGAGTCAAATTAGAACATTTGATCATATGTCAAACTCATTGTTTAAGCACAAGTGGGGTTACCACTTTTACATAAAGCATTGTTGTGTTCACACCATTAGAGTTCCTTTAGCTCAATTATTTAAGTAAAGCTCCCCCTTGATGTGATATACCCTTTTAGAGGGACGAACTAACCTTGGCTTTTGTTGATGATGACTTCATGT
Organism: Triticum dicoccoides; assembly: GCF_002162155.2. NCBI lineage: Eukaryota > Viridiplantae > Streptophyta > Magnoliopsida > Poales > Poaceae > Triticum > Triticum dicoccoides. The sequence goes on from NC_041383.1 coordinate 541,272,649, forward strand.
ATATGCTGAAGATGTGGATGCTCAATGTTTATGTAGATCATTTGGAGCAATCCATTGGAGTGAGTTTCACTTTCAATACTTACATGGGTTAGTCCCACAAGGAAAAAACAAGGATATCCATAGACATAGAGTGAAGTACACATATGATGATGTCCATGAAAGCATTTGGTTACCTTGTCCCTTCACTTACCAACAAGTGGGTTTGTGACTCCTTGAACTAGTGCAAGTGTGGAAGTTGATTGCACTTGTCCTTGCCAAAATGAGTATGAGTGAAGTATGTTGGTGGAGTCACCCTCAAGAATTCTATAGTTCTTCTTCTTTGGGATCCACATCAACTTGATGGGAATTGTTGGGGTTGTATTAGTACTTGATGAAGTAGAACTTGAAGTAGTCTTGGGAACCCACTTGACCAAGGCCTTAGGAGCTTCTTCAAATGCATCAATATCCTCTTGAAGCTTGTCCTTGCCTTTTAGCTTGTGGTCTTGTGGTGGAATACCATCTTGTTCTTGTGTTCCCTTGAAGGAAGTAGGATCATACTTCTCTCGTTGAGGAACAAACTTCATCTTGGGGTATTGATCTTCTTCCCACTGAACTCCATTGGCATTGAACTTTCGTACAAAACCAACACCTTGATTCTTCCGGTGCCTTCCTTGCTTGCGTACAATTTCCTCAAATTGCTTACTTTCGGCAAGGCTATTGTAAACACCTTTCTCTATAATTCCCTTCAATAAGCTATTTTCTTGCTCAAGTGTAACTTGGCTAAGAGAATCATTAGTGGAATCAAGAGAACGACTAGAAGCAACAATATTGGATTTAGCATGATTATTGTTACTACTAGAAGAAGAATCTTTCTTACTCTTATTTCTAGATTTTACTTCTGGCATGTAAGTAGACAAGAGTAAATGCTTGGCAATGTAAGAACAACTTTTCTTCTGAAGATCATCATTGATTGCTTTTAAAAACACATGCTCTTGCTCTTAGTTGAGCTTTTCGAAGCGTAGCTTCTCACGAGTTTTTAGAAGTTCTTGATGATCCTCCAAAGTAGTTTCATGAGCTAACTTAAGAGTGTTTAGTTCTTTAGTTAGATGCTCAATCTCCTTCTTATCATTGACATTCATTCCATCTCGATTAGCATGATTAATAGCAATTTCATCATAGTTTTCATCACTAGCATTATCAATGAGCAAATCATCATCACCTAGCAAATCATCTTCATCACTATTGAAATCAATATGCTCAGGGTGTGATACCTTAGGGCCTTTAGCCATGAAGCATCTTCCAATTCCTTCATTTGGTGAGTCAAATATGTTGTAGGAGTTGGTTGACACAAGTGCAAGACCGGCAACACCTTCATCTTGAGTATATTCGGAGTCAGAGTGATAACTTCTCTCGGAATGGTTGTCAGAGTCGGAACCGGATACCCATTCACCAACATGAGCTTGATGTCTTCATTTTGTGTAGCTCCTTGATGACTTGTCCTTCCTTTCTGAATCCTTTCTTTTGCGAGAGGGTATTCGTTCATAACAATCATCTCTACTCATTCTCTCTCTTGGAGGTGACTCATCTATTCTACTTCTCCTTTTAGGTGAGTCTTCTTTTCTTTTGTAGGGAGTCGTACACTCATTGGAGTAGTGTCCGAGTCTTCCACAATTGAAGCAATTTCGATCATGACTAGAAGATCTTTTGTCATGGTACGACCTTGACTTGGAGCTTCTCTCTTTGCTTCTACTCTTGTAGAATTTGTTGAAGTTCTTCACCATTAAGCTCAATTCCTCATTGAAGAATTGTTTTTCACTTGATGTGGTAGGAGCATCACATGAAGCTTTATAGGACCACTAGACTTGTTGTGAAGCTCTTCCTTATCCTTGAGTGACATCTCATGAGCAACAATTCTTCCAATGACTTCCGTTAGCTTGAGATCTTTGTAATTGGGCATCATTGGGATCAATGTGCACATGGTATCATATTTTCCATCCCAGGCTCTTAGGATCTTCTTGATGATGAATCTGTCAGTCATCTCTTCACTTCCTAAGCTGGCAATCTCATTTGTGATGAGAGCAAGCCTAGAGCACATTTCAGCGACACCTTCACCATCCTTCATTTTGAAGTTGCAAGTTGACTTTGAAGCACATCCAATTTGGATTCCTTGATGGACTCAGTACCTTCGTTCATATCAATCAAAGTATCCCAAATTTCCTTTGCATTCTCAAGACGACTGATTTTGTTGAATTCTTCAGGGCACAATCCATTGAAGAGGATATCGCAAGCTTGTGCATTGTATTGCAACATCTTCAATTCTTCCGCGATTGCTTCACGATTTGGTTCTCTACCATCAAAGAATTCACCTCGCAAACCAATACACACAATAGCCCAAATGGCAGGGTTATGTCCAAGAATATGCATTTTCATCTATGCTTCCAACTAGCAAAATTAGTACCGTCAAAGTAAGGACATCTACGGTGGTAATTTCCCTCGCTAGACGCCATACTCTCCTAGGTTGTGAAACCAAGGCTATGATCACCAAAGCTATGGAAATCAAGGCAAATGTAGACCAAAGCTCTGATACCACTTGTAGGATCGAATATATGTCTAGAGGGGGGATTAGACTACTTGACCAAATAAAAATCTAGCCTTTTCCCAATTTTAAGTCTTGGCAGATTTTAGCAACTTAGCACAAGTCAAGCAATAAACCTACACATGCAATTCTAAGAGTGTGGTAGTAGAATGTAAAATATTGCATATGAAGGTAAACGGAAGGGTTTGGAGAGGGCAAATGCAATGTAGACACGGAGATTTTTGGCGTCGTTCCGATAGGTGGTGCTATCGTACATCCACGTTGATGGAGACTTCAACCCACGAAGGGTAACGATTGTGCGAGTCCATGGAGGGCTCCAGCACGAAGGGTCCAAGAAGAAGCAACCTTGTCTATCCCACCATGGCCATCGCTCACGAAGGACTTGCCTGACTCGGGTAGATCTTCATGAAGTAGGCGATCTCCTTGCCCTTACAAACTCCTTGGTTCAACTCCACAATCTTGACGGAGGCTCCCAAGTGACACCTAACAAATCTAGGAGACACCACTCTCCAAAAGGTAATAAATGGTGTTGGGAAACGTAGCATGCAATTTCAAAAAAATTCCTACGCTCACACAAGATCTATCTAGGAGATGCATAGCAACGAGAGGGGGAGAGTGTGTCCACGTACCCTCGTAGACCGAAAGCGGAAGCCTTAACTTCACGTGGTTGATGTAGTCGAACTTCTTCTCGAATCAACCGATCAAGTACCGAACGTATGACACCTCCGAGTTCTGCACATGTTCAGTTTGATGACGTCCCTCGAACTCTTGATCTAGTTGAGGTACGAAGAGGTAGACGAGTCTCATCAGCACGACGGCATGGTGACGGTGATGGTGATGTGATCCGCGCAGGGCTTTGCCTAAGCACTACAACAATATGACCGGAGGAGTAAACGGTGGAGGGGGGCACCGCCACTACAAAAAAAGACACATCCGTGACATTTGGGCCGGACGAAATTTTTTCTGTCATACTTATGACACTTCTATGAAGATAATTGTGACAAAACCCGATATCATCATAGATTTGGTGGGCTCCTACTTCTATGACAAAAAATCATGACAGAAAATGGGCTATTCATGCTGGGCGGGCCGGAGACGCAGCTGCATGACATTCTTTGGGCCATCCATGACGGAAAAAACCATGGTAGAAGCGTGGGCGAGGAAAATTTCGGGTAGTTCTCGGTTACGGTGGGTGGTCGGGGGCCGAGTGATGCGCGTTTATCTCGTACACGTACGCGCGTGTGTGCGAGGCGTTGGCTCTAACTGAACCCGAGTGATTGCACTGCAGGCTATGTGTTACTGAACCCGAGCGATCGATCAATGGCTGTTAACTGAACCCGATCGAGCGATTCCTTTGCTACTGCTACTAACTGAAGTCGATCGATGCTGCCTCTGGGATGAACAGTGAGCGTTGCAGGGGGGGGGGGAGAGGTTTGGATGAACAGTGAGCGGTGGTGTTGCCTCTGGATGAACAGGACCCCGATCGACCGAGCCGGTTGGGGCTGGATGAACAGGACCCCGCGGAGGGCTGGATGAACAGGACGACCCCGTGGAGGGCTGGATGAATAGTAGACGGTGGAGGGGTGCCCGTGGAGGTGTGGTTGAACAGTAGCCGGTGGAGTAGCATGCGGTGGAGGCTGGATGAACAGGAGCCCTTGGAGGCTGAAGGGGGTCGACGGTAGCCCGTGGAGGCTGGAGAAGGTCGACGGTGGAGATGAACAGTATCCCGTGGAGTCCCGTGTTGCTGTACGCCGCTCCCCTCCCGATGAACAGGACCCCCATTTCGACCGTAATGTTCCAACACAAGTCCGTTTCGTCCATTTTGCGGTACGCCACACCCCTCCCGATCAATAGGACCCCCGTTTCGACCGTAGGAGGTCCGTTTCCTACGTTTTGCGGTACGCCAGACCCCTCTCAATGAACAGGATCCCGTTTCGAACATGGCCAGTCGAACACAAGGCCGTTTCCTCCGTTCTGCGGTACGCCAGGCCTCGTTTCCATCTCCCGTTCCGTCCAAGCCCTCCCGATGAACACGACGACGCATTCCGTTTCGACCCAGCCGGCTGGCTCCCCATGAACACGACGACTACGTTGTTTCTCCGTTCCGACCCAGCCATGTATACAAGCCCTGGCCATACGTATGCGTGAGTAGGCGTTCAAGACCCCGCCCGTATGTACACATACGTGGCCATATTTTCTTTTTTGCACACTGGCCGCTGTACGTACGTGTACATGCTATGTGTGCGCCTCTACTACGACACATGTGCACCTCTACATCCACCAGTATGTACGTACACGTTCGCGACCAGAATGACAACGCTACGTACGCTTCGACCAGGTGGGTCCCGACTGTCAGGCACTTCCTTGCATGCGAAGATGTAGCTGATGGGTCCCAACAGTCAGGGGGGCGAATCGTTTTTTTGGACGCACTTCCTTGCGTGCGAAGATGTAGCTGGTGGGTCCCAGCAGTCAGGGGGGAAACATTTTTTTCATGAAATACAGTGGCCCGTCCGGTGGGTCCCTGTTGTTAGGTGGAGGTATCATTATTTTTCATGTAATAAGGAGGCACTTCTTTGCTGTGGCCGTGGACCCAGCTGTCAGCCTCTCCACGTACAGTCCACGTCCGATGGAAGTCGTTCCTTGACCATGTTGACCACGCCACGCCAATAGCACCAGGGCGGTGGACTACGGCAAGGCCTAGGAAGGGGACGACGCGGAGTCAGGGAAGACGCGGCAGTGGATTCCCACGCGGAGAGGAGTACGAGGGTCCACTGGTCTGGCTACGGTGTGAGGCTACCGTCGCCACAGAATAACAAGGGGTGTGGGTGAGTAGAGGGATGGCCTGGCCAGCGGTGGGACTAGTAGGAGGCGGTGAGGGCTCTGCGGCATCACAGCCGACCACAGGAGGCAGGAGCATGCGGCACGACTGGCGCTGCTTTGGGCGGCTGGACCAAGAAGACCAGAGGTTGAAGAAGCACTACGGCCGTTGGATGGACATTGTACGGTCACTGGAGCTAGAATCGTTCATATTGACTAAAGTTGACAAAGGCCCCCGTCCCAGTCAACTTAGTAGGCCCACAAGTCAGCCTCCCACCATGGTGGGTCCTAGCTAGCAGGGGGAGTATTCATTTTTTTGTGCATAATAAGGAGGCACTTCCGGTGGGTCTGAGCTGATAGCGGGGGGAACGTTTTTTCACGAAATACAGTGGTCCGTTCGGTGGGTCCCAGCAGTCAGGGGGAAACCTTTTTTCACGAAATACGGTGGCCCATCCTGTGGGTCCCAACAGTCAGGGGGGAAACGTTTTTTCACGAAATACTGGTGTCCCGTCCGGTGGGTCCCTGTTGTCAGGTGGAGGAATACTTATTTTCCATGTAATAAGGAGGCACTTCCTTGCGGCTGCCATGGACCCAGCTATCAGCCTCTCCACGTACTGTACTCTTCCGATGGAATTCGGTCATTGATCACATTGACCACGCCGCGCCGAGAGCACCACGGCGGTGGACGACGGCGAGGCCTAGGAAGCGGACGACGCGGAGCCGGGGAAGACGCGGCCGTGGATGCCCACGCGGAGAGGAGTACGAGGCTTCACTGGTTCAGCTGCGCTGCCCTCGCCGCAGAATAACAGGGGGTGTGGGTGAGTGGAGTGGAGTGATGGCCTGGCCAGCAGAGGGAGTAGTATGGGGGCGTTGAGGCCTCCACGACAGCACAGCCGGCCATGGGAGGCAGGAGCAAGCGGCACGACCGACGCTGCTTTGGGTGGCTGGAGCAAGAAAACCAAAGGTTGAAGAAGCACTACGGCCGTTGGATGGACATCGTATGGTCAGTCGAACTAGAATCGTGCATATTAACTAAGTTGACAAAGCCCTCCATCCCCGTCAACTTAGTAGGCCCACTATACTGGGTCCCAGCTAGCAGGGGGAGTATTCATTTTTGTGTGCATAATAAGGAGGCACTTCCTTGCGTGCGAAGATATAGTTGATGGGTCCGAGCTGTCAGCGACGGTAACGTTTTTTTCACGAAATACAGAGGCCGTTTCGGTGGGTCCCATATGTCAGGTGGAGGAATCATTATTTTGCGCGTAATAAGGAGGCATTTCCTTGCGTGCGGCCGTGGACCCAGTTGTCAGCCTCTCCACGTACAGTCCACTTCAGATGCATGTCAGTCGTTGACCACGTTGACCACGCCACGCCGAGAGCACCAAGGCGGTGGACGACGGCAAGGCCTAGGAAGGGAACACTACAGAGCCAGGGAAGACCCGACAGTTGTTTCCCACGCGGAGGGGAGTACGACTGTATGAGGGTTTACTGGTTCGTAAGTCGTCACAGGAGCATAAGCAGCAGGTGTGGGTGAGTAGAGGGAATGCTAGGCCAGCGATGGGAGTATGGTGGGGTGATGAGGCCTGTGCGGCAACACAGCCGGCCGCGGGGAGGAGGGAGCAGGCAGTCCCGCCGGCGCTTGTTTGAGCGGTTGGAGCAGGAAGAGCAGAGATTGAAGAAGCACGACGACCGTTGGATGGACATCCAACAATCACTGCTTGTGCGTCAACCTTTTTTTTAGGAAAGCCTCAAATCTGTGGAAAACAGCATACATGCCATCTGCCATTATTTCAAATAATTTACAGCCCATTTGCTAATTCTTACGGGTTTTTTGGAGCCCATATTCTTTTTGTTAGCATTACAGCCCATATTGTGGCCACGGTTAAAAAATTATACGAAATTTTGCATATGTCGGTGTGGTCTGAACTTTTTTTAATCCCGAAATTTCGAGTCACATTCAGACTGATTTTAAAAATAAATGTATATCAATATAAAATCCAATAAATTGTCCATGCATAAAAATCAATGCAATTTAAAATCTCGAAATGAAAAAAAAAGACATTTGAAACTAATTGCCGGTTTGATGTGTTTTAAAAATGTATAGCCCATTTCTCATTACTGATAGGCCATTTTCTCAGCCAGCCGAATGAAGCTCTCCTCCTCTTGAAAGATTTGCAGCCCAACAGGCCTGATAAAGCGACTTACTTGACAAATCACAAAAAAACTAGGCTAGCCATTTTCAGAAAGAAAAAAAACTACTGGGCTGGTCCGTGGTAAACATAAAAGAAAAGGCTGTCTAGATAGGCCAGAGTGTCCCGCACAGCCCAGTTGACACCCTGCTTCCGTCTCAAAAACAAATTAGATAAATGCCACTCTAATTATGGCGGTTAATAAAAATGCCACTGCAATTTCCAAACTTTGAAAAATGCCACTGCAATTTTTGCAAACTTTGAAAAACGCCACTGCAGTTTGCAAACTTTGAAAAACGCCACTCTAGACTTCGAAAAATGCCACTAGAAATGGCATGAAATGGCATTTTTCAAAGTTTGTAAATTGCAGTGGCATTTCTCGGAAACACCAGATTTGGAGTGGCATTTATCAAATTAACCCAAAACAAAAATAACTGGGCGAGCTGCTGGGTCCCTGGTGTCAGCCGCTCATTGTGCAATTTTCTCGTTTATTGTCTACGTTGACAATGGCATGGGACCCAGATGTCAGAAATCCACTAGGAGGAGCCATTTTTTATTGTCTTTAAATAAGGAGGCACTTGCTTGCGTACTGCCATGACCTTGGCAGGTCCCTGCTGTCATCCTCTCCACGTACAATCATTTCCTGATTGTGTACGCGTCAACTTGGTAGGCCCACAAGTCAGCCTCTAAACCCGTGGAGGACAAATACAACGCATTTAAACAAAATAACAGGCCATTCCATACGTTCAAACAAAAAGTTCAACATTCAGAGCAAAGTAACAGGTCTGATCCACATATAAAGTACTGAACTTCCACGTTGACAACCATCATAGCCAAGTTAACTATCTACTCCCACTAATACTCTAGTACCGTACAAGGACTAACTTACTCTTAGCTAACTAGACGATGCCAGCCGCCATCTGTGATACACGCTAAATGCCGGCACCGGCATCCTGCGCCTCTCCTCGGACTTGCAAGAGGTGCGATAGGGCGCGTTGCTCGCGTGCGTTGGCCCTTTCCATGCCGGCGTGGTCCACCGAAGCTTCGGCTTCTAAGCGGGAAACCCACTTGATGAGCTAGTAGTAAAAATCGGCGTCACTAACACGTGCGTACCCGACAGCCTGTAGGGATATTTGCCGGGCGCCGGCCTCCATGTAGTCGGACGAGTTGCGGGCGCTCTGCTCATGACTCAGAGCGTCAGTGCGCTGCTGCTCCAAGTCCCGCTGGCGGCGCAAATCAGCGATAGACTGCTCCTCCCCCAGGTGGTCGCGCTCCAACAACTCCTGCTCCTCCGTCAGGCGGTCGCTGATACGTCTCCAACGTATCTACTTTTCCAAACACTTTTGCCCTTGTTTTGGACTCTAACTTGCATGATTTGAATGAAACTAACCCGGACTTACGCTGTTTTCAGCAGAACTGCCATGATGTTGCTTTATGTGTAGAAAAGAAAAGTTCTTGGAATGTCCTGGAAATCCATGGAGGCACTTTTCAGAATTAATAAGAATTTTTGGCGAAAGAATGAAGGCCAGGGTGCCCACGGGCTGTCCACGAGACACCTCCCGACCTCAACTCCAACTCCATATATACCGTCTCGGGGAGAAAAAAATCAGAGAGAAAGTTTCATCGCGTTTCACGACACGGAGCCGCCGCCAAGCCCTAATCTCTCTCGGGAGGGCTGATCTGGAGTCCGTTCGGGGCTCCGAGGAGGGGGATTCGTCGCCGTCGTCATCACCAACCATCTTCCATCACCAATTTCATGATGCTCACCGTCGTGCGTGAGTAATTCCATCATAGGCTTGCTGGACGGTGATGGGTTGGATGAGATTTACCATGTATTCAAGTTAGTTTTGTTAGGGTTTGATCCCTAGTATCCACTATGTTCTGAGATTGATGTTGCTATGACTTTGCTATGCTTAATGCTTGTCACTAGGGCCCGAGTGCCATGATTTCAGATCTGAACCTATTATGTTTTCATGAATATATGTGTGTTCTTGATCCTATCTTGCAAGTCTATAGTCACCTATTATGTGTTACGATCCGACAACCCCGAAGTGACAATAATCGGGATACTTCTCGGTGATGACCGTAGTTTGAGGAGTTCATGTATTCACTATGTGCTAATGCTTTGTTCCGGTTCTCTATTAAAAGGAGGCCTTAATATCCCTTAGTTTCCGTAAGGACCCCGCTGAACACGGGAGGGTAGGACAAAAGATGTCATGCAAGTTCTTTTCCATAAGCACGTATGACTATTTATGGAATACATGCCTACATTAATTGATGAATTGAAGCTAGTTCTATATCACCCTATGTCGGTGTCAAAACCGGAGGATCTCGGGTAGGGGGTCCCGAACTATGCGTCTAGGCGGATGGTAACAGGAGACAAGGGACACGATGTTTTTACCCAGGTTCGGGCCCTCTCGATGGAGGTAAAACCCTACTCCTGCTTGATTAATATTGATGATATGGGTAGTACAAGAGTAGATCTACCACGAGATCAGAGTGGCTAAAGCCTAGAAGCTAGCCTATGGTATGATTGTTCTTCGTCCTATGGACTAAAACTCTCCGATTTATATAGACTCCGGAGAGGGCTAGGGTTACATAGAGTCAGTTACAATGGGAGGAGATCTTCATATTGTATCGCCAAGCTTGCCTTCCACGCCAAGGAAAGTCCCGTCCGGACATGGGACGGAGTCTTCAATCTTGTATCTTCATAGTCCGGGAGTCCGGCCAAAGGTCTTAGTCCGGCCATCCGGACACCCCTAATCCAGGACTCCCTCAGTAGCCCCTGAACCAGGCTTCAATGACGATGAGTCTGGCGCGCAAGTTGTCTTTGGCATTGCAAGGCGGGTTCCTCCTCCGAATATTCCATAGAAGATGTTGAACACCAGGGTAGTGTCCGGCTCTGCAAAATAAGTTCCACATTCCACCATAGAGAGAATAATATTTGCATCAATCGGATCTGCTGACGTATTCCGAGGCGTGACATCATGCCACGGCCAGGCTTTTATTCAGTTTACTGTTCCACCTTAGTGCGTTTAGTGAGGCGGTTTCCTTGGCACGTCTTGTCAAAGTAGAGATCGTGGCCCCTTATTCCGGGATTCTCATCAATACGGGCGTGGGTAACCCAACCGTGACTTAGGTATGACTCCCTAATTGAAAGCGAGTCTGAAACAGTTACGGGGAGGGCTCTTGGTATTCACCTCCTTTATAAAGGAACCAAGGCCCGGCTCCCTTCTTCTCAAACCAATCAAATCCGCCCCTCGCTTTGAGTTCCAACACCCAAAGCTCTAGTTTTAGGCGCTTTGGACTTTTGACGATGTCCGGCTCCGTCCTTCAAGGCCGGTGGATGCCTTCCTCCATTACGGAAGAAGATGTACGAAAGCTGAGAGATCCAGGTATCTAACCGGCGAAATCCCGCATAGACTGCCTACTCAAGGGCAAGCTGTTCCCACTCCCCAGCCCGGTGAAAGCGTGGTGTTCACATCTCACTTCCTTCGGGGGCTAGGCTTCCCGATCGATCCCTTTGTGAGGGGGCTTATGCTTTACTACGGGCTGGAGTTCCACGACCTAGCTCCGGAGTCCATCCTCTAGATCTCATCATTTATTGTCGTGTGCGAGGCCTTCCTCCATATCACCCCTCACTTTGGATTGTGGCTAAAAACTTTCAAAGTGGAACCGAAAATGATCAAGGGCCAGCACGCTGAGTGCGGAGGGGCTATAATAAGCAAGATGGACGACGCTCCATGGCCTGAAGGCTCTTTTCAAGAGGAGCTCGGCTTATGGCAACGGGACTAGTTTTACATCATAGCCCCTAGGGGCACCACATGGGTGTCACCACCTACTTTTCGCTCGGGTCCCCCACCACGGCTGGCGTCATGGGTTAATGAAGGACTTATCTGGGGGCCGCCCAAAGACGTGCCCTTGCTGCAGGGCCGTATTCAAGATCTTCTAGAAAGAGATATCAATTTGATCGTAGTGGCGCAAGTCATGGTGATTCGCCGCACACTGCCCTGCAAACGTTGACCTCTCCGCCTGTGGGAGTTCAATCCGGAGGGACCACGAGTCCTACAACATTTCATGGGAATGACACCCGTGGAGATGTACAAATTGTTCTTCGGATCACAAGCAAGGTGTCCAGATTTGTCCGAGGATGCAGGTCTGAGCTGCAATCGCCCGGATGCTAAAGTAAGTAGCCCCGTATTTGGATACACCATCCATATTTTTATCAAATCTACCCTTTAGCAGAGTTGTCCTTTGAATAGGAGTGGATGGCGAAGGCAAAGCTTATCAGGTGTCCGGCCCCCCTGCCCGAGACCGTGCCAAATCCCATGCTGACTAGGATGCTAGAGGTCGCGCCGTTGGCAGAAGGCGAAGGGGGGAACCAAGGAGCTACCGCCTCCGCGAAGGAGGTCGTTAGGAAGGGAAGAATTGAAAATTCCCCCGACCAGGGAAAGAAAAGGACTGCCTCTGAAGACCCGGAGGTGATAACCTCAAAACGGGGAAAGAAATCTTCGTCAGAGGGTTCGGCACCGGAGAACTCCCCGGCCGAATCTCCCCCTAAAGGGGACCCGCTCTCCCCCGAGACATAAGTGAAGGGAGGGGTTCCATAATGAATCACACTCATGTTTTATTCCTGAGGAAAATAACCGAAACATCATCTTGCAGTTCGGATCTCAACCCTTCTTAGCAGAGCTCATCTTCAGGGGATCTTTGTCCAGAGATGATAGAGAGCGAAACGCCTCCCCTTGTTGCACCGTCTCACGAGGCCGGCGACCCCGAGGTATCGTCCCGGAGGGGTTTTTCAAGTCCAGACCCTGGAAAAGGTCGTCAGGCTAGTCCGGCACCCTCTTGCGCGCCGGCGGAGGGCTGAAGGATCTGCTTGGTAGGGCATCCATCTCAGAAGAACACCGTATGTTGATGGATACGGTGATTGGAAGGATTTCATCCGCGGAAAGCGGATTGTACGAGGCGGAGTTTACTAACAGGCTTTGAGGTAAGTAAAAAGGTGTACCTTTTGGTAGAGCCGCATATTAAATGTGCCCTGTATGAATAGTAGCCCCTAACACTCTGTGTGTCGTCACGAGTGACAGCGCACAGAGGATCATAACCCCAGGTATAATATGTCGCTTATTCCATGAAGGTGGTGAGGCGTTCGGTGGCTAGCCGGACTGATGAATCTGCTGAACTAAAGCGGCAACTTGACGTAGCAGATTCCGACATCACGCTTGTAAATAACCGGCTAGACGAGGCTCAAGGTATGTTCAAAAGACACCCAGTAATAGGAGCTTGATGCTCGGGCCTTATAGATATATGCTTTATGTAGATGGTGCTGCTGCCGTGGAGAACCTTCGGGCGGAACTTGCCCGAGCCAAGGAGCAAGCAAGGAAAAGTGATGTCGCTGCCGTTAAAGTGGCTGAAGAGCTAAAAGCTGAATAGGCTGCTCACTGCCAGAGCAAGAAGGAAATAGCCGAGATGGCCATAAAATTGAAGGATGCTATCGACCGCTGTAAATTTCTTGAACAAGAAGATAGGGCGGCTCAGAAGGACCTTGAAAAGATCACTGCCGAAGCCAAGGATATTCGCTCTGCCATGAGAGCGATGAAGGAGGAGCTGCGTCAGGCCGGAGATATCACGGCTGGAAAGCCTTATATGCTGCGGATGAAGTTCAGAGACCCCAAGTATGTTCCATTAGACGGGCAGTGGAGTGCGGAAAACGCTTATCTGGATTTGGCAGCAAGTGCGGCGGACGCGACCGAACACTTACGCAGTCGAGGTGACCATGAATTGGAAGAGCTTTTTGGTCGCAGTACCACAATCCAGAACACCCACTATCCGTATCTGACCGTTTAGCTGCCTGGGCGGAGCTGAACAGGTTATCCGGACTCACCATGAGGTATGTTGCGAGTCGTCTATGGCCGGAGAAGCCGGAGCCGAAGAGTTATTTTGGCTTGGTGCAGCAGTTCCTTGGTTCGGTGTCGCATGCTAATGCAATGAAGAGGTCGGCGTGCATAGAGGGTGCACAGATGGCTCTTGCCCGTGTCAAAACATACTGGGCAGATATGAAGGCCAGTATTGTTGCGTCCCAGCATTCGGACGAAAGCCGAGTACCTGCCAAGCACTATTTTGAGGAAGTTCTTCCTGGCGCTCGTATAATAGAGTCGCAGTGCTTGAAGGATGTTGTGTTCGAATAGCTTATACTATTTGTAAAACGAATTTTGTTTTTATGAAAAAAGCTTTTTATACTTGTGCTTGCAAGAATCATGATGCCTCCCGTGCAGCCATTTAATGTATATATTTGTATATAACCTGAAAGATGGCAGTCGTTGGCTTCAGCCCCCACACATAGAATGCGGGGGTGTTCGCAAAAAGGCGCCTTTTCACACTTAATCCAACGTCTTGGTCCTACAAAGGAGGTGGTGGCGCGGCGAACTAGGCAACCGGACTATTATGGTTTATCACTTTTACTTAGCCATAGGAGTTTGACAGTGGGGCTACTGAATATCCCCTAGGGGCACTGTGCTCGCCTGAATTCGTGGCGCGAGTGTGCCTTACCGGGAAGCGGCCCTTCGTTAATGCGGGGCAATCCTAAAGATTCTGAAAGTCATCGAGTGGTTGACCAGTCTCGCGCTATATCATGACAGTCAGTTTTCGGCTTTCTCTACTGAGGTGCTCACGTGGCCGAACCGGGGCACAATCGCAGTAGTTCTCCTGGTGCCGCGTTAGCCGATATAACGGAACGTAAGGCAGCTAACACAGGAGCCGAGCAAACCCAACATTTGACCAAAGACATGATTCGGAGCTGATGCATATAGGGCCAAACTCGCGACGCCGAACACTCCCTAAGGTATTCGGTCTTTATGAAGACGGGCCGAAATAGAGCCCTTGGTAAAAAAGCCCCTAGTGTCCAGGTACGTGCAAAAATTCTGGCGTGGCCACATGCCAAGACGCCAGCCTCCTCCTCGGCTATAGAGAAAACCGGGGGATGTTATCAACAAGAGATAGTAAAAAAGGTTTACGCAGGGTCTTAATCTAAAAAGAATCCTTGAAACGGGTCCCTGCTGCACGTCTGTGCCTGTGTCTCCGTTGTGTCGTATCCTGGACGGGCGTAGCACGATGTTCGTGTGTGGAAGAGAGGAACTTAGTAAAAAATAAGCGTGCGAGAAATCTATATCGAAATAAATAAAATATAGTTGGAGCAAGAGTTGAGCCGTATTATCTCCGGGCATGAGCACACGGAGCCCCTTGCACGGGGGTATGCGGCTATTAAGCATGTTTACGCCGGACTCGTCGAGCCGTGTCCGGGATAGTAGGGCTGGATTTGTGGGCGGCTGTCTAGGCAGCCGCACCCTTGCCCGTACTTTGGGGGTCAATTTATGTTCCCCTGTGATGAAATGATGCCCTTTGGGCTGGGCATTTTGAGTGTAAGGGATGCGTAATGCGGTATTGCGTTAAAGCAGGCGAAAGCTTCACGTCCCAGTAGCGCTTGATAGCGACTTACGAATGGGGCGATGTGGAATGTTAGCTTTTCGCTTCGGAAGTTGTCGGGTGATCCGAACGTGACTTCTAACATAAGGGAACCCATACTTGGGGTATCCGGGCCTGGCGTTACTCCTTGAAAGGAAGTGTTGCCGAGGTGGATTATAACTGGGTTTACCCCGAGTTTGCAGACTGTGTCCTGATATAACAGGTTCAAGTCATTGCCGCCGTCCATAAGGGCGTTTGTAAATTGGAGTTCGTTAATAATTGGATTTACGACCAAGGCAGTCCAGCCTGCTTTCTGGTCTCCTCTGGAGTAATCCTGACGATCGAAGGTGATTGGTTGTAACAACCAGTGGGGTTGCTCCTCCGGGGCTGGCTCTACGGCGCGTGTCTCCGTAGGTGCCGTTCTGCTCTTCCCTTTTGTCACATGAAGTAGATTTACTGTCTTGACTTCTTGTGGGAACTTCATTTGTTCTCCGGTGTTCTGCTTGTGGGGTGCATCGTCATCTTCGCTTGGTGTGTCGAGCCCCTTGTGTTCAACGTTGAGTTTGCCGGACTGCTTAAAGACCCAACAATCTCTGTGGGTATGGTTTGCAGGTCTCCCAGGATTGCTGTGGATTTGACATATTTTGTCCAAAATTTTGTTGAGGTTGGATAGCTCGTCCCTATCATCTTTGGGGGCAGATTTTTGTGATTTTGCCGAGAGCTTTTGAATCCGGCGTTTACTGTCGTGCTCATCGGGCTGTTGTCCTTTATCCGGTGCGGTTCTTTGTTACGACGCAGCTTCCCGTTCCCATCTCTGGGTTCGGACGTATTCGGGTCACCGGTGCTGCTTCTTGCCAACCAGCTATCCTCTCCTGCACAAAAGCAGGTCATGAGGCTTGTTAACGCGGCCATTGCTTGCAGCTTTTCTTGGCCGAGGTGTCTGGCAAGCCATTCGTCTCGGACGCTATGTTTGAAAGCTGCTAGGGCCTCTGCGTCCGGACAGTCGACTATCTGATTCTTTTTGATAAGGAATCTGTTCCAGAGCTTCCGAGCTGACTCTCCGGGTGCTGAGTTATATGACTCAGATCATCTGCATCCGGGGGTCGGACATAGGTCCCTTGAAAATTTGCCCGGAAAGCATCCTCAAGCACTTCCCAACTTCCCATGGTGTTTTCGGGAAGGCTTTTAAGCCAATGTCGGGCTGGCCCTTTAAGCTTAAGGGGTAAGTATTTTATGGCGTGGAGGTCGTCTCCTCTGGCCATGTGTATGTGGAGGATGTAGTCCTCGATCCAGACTCCAGGGTCTGTTGTTCCGTCGTATGCTTCTATGTTCACGGGCTTGAATTCGGCTGGGAATTCATGGTCCAGCACCTCATCGGTAAAACATAGGGGGTGTGCGGCGCCCCTGTATTTAGGCGTGCCGTGATGTTCGGGTATTTTTTGCATTGCATCACTCACTGGAGCTTGCTTTCTTGGCCTATAGATGGATCTGGTTGGGCCAGTTTTCTGATGCGAATTCTTGGACGGATCGCGCGCCATATTGAGTGCGGCGTCCTTTGATGCGTGAGATTGATCGTAGGGTCGTCTATCCGACCTTGTGGCTTCCTTATTTTTTGACTGTGGGGGCTTTATGGCCTCTTCATCAAATTCCGGTAGTAGTTTCTGCTTCGGATAGCTCTTTGTGTGACGACTGCTACCGTACTTGTGCGCGGTATTGAGTACTTTGCCCCATCTGATCCTGAGTGCATCTAGCAATTTGCTTGAGGTTCTGCTTTCTCAGGCTTCGCTGTCTTGAGCCTCCGCTTCTGCTTTCTCAGGCTACGTGCAGTGGCAGCGAGCCTTTGCTTGAGGTTCTGATGTTCTAGCAATTTGTCTCGTGTGAGGTCGTCTGGGCTATTATCTTTCCCGGGAATTGGTTGTTCGGATTGTCCGCCCTGTTTGGACGGATGCTCAACGGCATGTTCGTCTTCCGTTGATAAACCCTGCTCTATGGCTGGGTCTTTGTCGAGGTGGGGCTTGGCCTTGCGCTTACGCCGCCGCTTTGATTGTTTTTCGAGGGAGCGATCCCTGGCCGCATCCTTTTGGTCCTCGTTGTCGTTTCTGTTGTGTGTGTCCACCATGCATACATCGTATGATGAGGTGGCTTTCCGGCGCCCTACAGGTGCTGGTTCCTGATCGTCTCCTGTATCGCCGTCCATACCGTCGATATCTTCGGAGTCAAAATCGAGCATGCCGGTTAGATGATCGAAGAAGCCATCGGGCCTAAAGGTGACGACACAGAGGAACTCTCAATGAAAGCACCAATGTCGGTGTCAAAACCGGCGGATCTCGGGTAGGGGGTCCCGAACTGTGCGTCTAGGTGGATGGTAACAGGAGACAAGGGACATGATGTTTTTACCCAGGTTCGGGCCCTCTCGATGGAGGTAAAACCCTACTCCTGCTTGATTAATATTGATGATATGGGTAGTACAAGAGTGGGTCTACCATGAGATCGGAGTGGCTAAACCCTAGAAGCTAGCCTATGGTATGATTGTTGTTCGTCCTATGGACTAAAACTCTCCGGTTTATATAGACACCGGAGAGGGCTAGGGTTACACAGAGTCGGTTACAATGGGAGGAGATCTTCATATCGTATTGCCAAGCTTGCCTTCCACGCCAAGGAAAGTCCCATACGGACACGGGACGGAGTCTTCAATCTTGTATGTTCATAGTCCGGGAGTCCGGCCAAAGGTCTTAGTCCGACCATCCGGACACCCCCTAATCCAGGACTCCCTCACCCTATGTTATAACTATTGCATGAGGAATCGCATCCAGCATAATTATCCATCATTGATCCATTGCCTACAAGCTTTTCACATATTGTTCTTCGCTTATTTACTTTTCCGTTGCTACTATTACAACTACTACAAAAACTCAAAAACATTTATCTTTACGTTTGCTACCGCTACTATTATTATCATACCACTTTTGCTACTAAACACTTTGCTGCAGATACTAAGTTGTCCAGGTGTGGTTGAATTGACAACTCAACTGCTAATACTCAAGAATATTCTTTGGCTCCCCTTGTGTCGAATCAATATATTTGGGTTGAATACTCTACCCTCGAAAGCTGTTGCGATCCCCTATACTTGTGGGTTATCAAGACTAATTTCTGGCACCGTTGCCAGGGAGCATGGCCCTATTATCTGAGTCACTTGGGATTTATATCTGTTGATCACTATGAAGAACTTGAAAGACGCTAAAACCAAGATTTTGCCCTCAACTACGAGGGGAGGTAAGGAACTGCCATCTAGCTCTGCACTAGATTCTCCTTCTGTTATTAGTAAGCTTGCGACACCTAAACCTGCTACTGCTATGAATTCTGATATGTCGCATGTTATTGATGATGTCACTTCTGCTATGCATGATGAAACTACTTCTGTGCATGATACTACTTTGCCATTAGGTGAATTTCTTGATGAACAACTTGCTAGATTTAGGGGGAATGAAAATATTGAAGAACCTATTATTGATGATAGTGATGATGAAGGTCCCCCCAATGATTATGTTTTACCTGTTGTTCCTAAGGGTTATGTTATGCATGAAACAACTGCTATGGAAATTCTTGCTTGCAATGATAGAAATGATCTTAAAAAATTATTAGCTAAATGTAAGCAGCAGTCTCTTAATGCTAGAATGAAACCCAATCCTGCTTTTGCTACTTCACCTATCTGTGTTACTGATAAGGATTATGAATTCTCTGTTGATCCTAATATTATTACTTTAGTTGAATCTGATCCTTTTTATGGCCTTGAATCTGAAACTGTTGTGGCACATCTTACCAAGTTGAATGATATAGCCACCCTATTTACTCATGATGAGAAGTCTCACTACTTATATATCCTTAAGATATTTCCTTTCTCATTAAAGGGTGATGCTAAGACTTGGTATAATTCACTTGCTCCTGGTTGTGTGCGTAGTCCCCAGGATACGATTTATGACTTCTCTGCTAAATATTTCCCTGCTCATAAGAAACAAGCTGCCTTGCGGGAAATATATAATTTTGTGAAAATCAAAGAAGATAATCTCCCACAAGCTTGGGGGAGGCTTCTCCGGTTACTTAATGCTTTGCCTGATCATCCTCTTAAGAAAAATGAAATACTTGTATCTTTTATAATGGACTAACCGATGCTTCCAAGGACTACTTGGATAGTTCTGTTGGTTGTGTTTTCAGGGAAAGAACAGTCGACAAAGCTCAAAAACAATTGAATAATATGTTGACTAATGAAAATAATTGGACTCTTCCCGAGCCAGTTCCTGAAGTAATTCCTGAACCAATTGAGCCAACTCCTGAGCCTATTCCTAAACCCACTCTTAAGAAGAGAGGTGTTTTATTTCTCAGTCCTGAACATATGCAAGAGGCAAAGAAATCAATGAAAGGAAAAGGTATTAAAGTTGAAGATGTTAAGAATTTACCTCCTATTAAAGAAATACATGGTCTTAATTTACCGCCTGAAGAGCCACATTGTCTTGATAACCCGACACAGGTAGTAAAGGTAAATTCTCTCTATAGATATGATAAAGTTGAAGTACCCTCTACTAAATTTCATAGCCCATGCTTAGATGAATTGGATGACTTTATGGCTAGACAAGAAAGTTTTAATGCTTATGTTGGTGGAGAGTTAAAGAATAATGCTTTCGAGATAGGATGCGTAGGTGATAATCTGGCTAGAGTTAAAGATGAACTTCACCGCGTTAGCAAACATGCTTCTATGGTTGCTACTCAAGCTGAGCAAGTACTTAAAGCTCAAAATGATTTGCTTGATGAATTGAATAATAAAAATGACTTTGCTGTTAGAGTGGCTACTAGAACTGGTAGAATGACTCAGGAACCTTTGTATCCTGAAGGCCACACTAAGAGAATCGAGCAAGATTCTCACAGAAACAATTTAGAGGCACCTAGTTCTTCTAAAAAGAAGAAGAAGAAAAACGATAGAACTTTGCATGCTTCTAGTGAACCTACTGTAGACACACCTGAGAATCCCAATGATATTTCTATTTCTGATGCTGAAACTCAATCAGATGATGAACATGAACCTAGTGATAATGTTAAGGATAATGTTCATGTTGATGCTCAACCTAGCAAAGACAATGATATAGAGATTGAACCTGCTGTTGATCTTGATAACCCACAATCAAAGAATCAACGTTATGATAAAAGAGATTTTGTTGCTAGGAAGCACGGTAAAGAAAGAGAACCATGGGTTCAGAAACCCATGCCCTTTCCTCCTAAATCATCCAAGTCAAAGGATGATGAGGATTTTGAGCGCTTTGCTGAAATGATTAGACCTATTTTCTTACGTATGCGCTTAACTGATATGCTTGAAGTAAATCCTTATGCTAAATATATGAAAGATATCATCACAAATAAAAGAAAGATACCGGAAGCTGAAATTTCCACCATGCTTGCTAATTACACTTTTAAGGGTGGAATACCAAAGAAACTTGGAGATCTGGGTGTACCAACTATACCATGCTCTATTAAAAGAAACTATGTTAGAACTGCTTTATGTGATCTTGGAGCCGGTGTTAGTGTTATGCCTCTCTCTTTATATAGTAGACTTGAATTGAATAAGTTGACACCTACTAAAATATCTTTGCAAATGGCTGATAAATCAACTACTATACCTGTCGGTATTTGTGAGGATGTGCCTGTTGTGGTTGCAAATGTCACTATCTTAACGGACTTTGTTATTCTTGATATTCCTGAGGATAATAGTATGTCTATTATTCTTGGTAGACCTTTTCTTAATACTGCAGGGGCTGCTATTGATTGCAACAAAGGCAATATCACTTTTCATGTTAATGGTAATGAGCATACGGTACACTTTCCGAGGAAACAATCTCAAGTTCATAGCATCAATTCTATTGAAAAAGTTCCAACTATCATTTTTGGAGGTTTTGAATTTCCTCTCCCTACTGTCAAGAAAAAGTATGATATTCTTATTCTTGGGGATTTTCATATCCCCGTTGAGGTAAGTTAGTGTTATTCGAAATTTCTCCGGTTCCGTGTTATTCGGAATGAGTTTGTTAACAAGACTTGATCAACCTTGTTAGTGGGTTCATTTTGATGAATCACGAGATGGATGAAACTAGAAGGCACACAACCTTCTGTACCCTCCTTTTACTTTCTGTTATTTAGATTAAATGAAGCAAAAATATTATTATCTGTCTATTTTCTGAATTATCCGTGCATTAAAAAAGTAGTCCAAAAATAAAAGTGCTCCAAATGCCCTGCAAATTTAGTATGATTTTTTCTGGAATATTTGAGGATTTTAGGCACTGAAAACACTACAAAAGGGGCAAGCACGAGGCCACGAGAGAGGAGGGCGCCCCCCTATCTCGTGGGCGCCTGGTGGCTCCCCTCCACTTATGCCAGCACCCACACACTTCATCTTCTACCCAAAAAAAATCCCCATCTAGCTCAAGCCCGAGTTCTAGCTCGTTTTGCTGCGATTTTTGATCTCTTAGCTCAAATCTCCATTCACAAAACTGCTTTGGGAGATTGTTGCTTGGTATGTGACTCCTCCATTGGTCCAAATAGTTTTTGTTCTAGTGCTTTATTCATTGCAAATTTTTGCTGCATAGGTGACCATGTTCTTGAGCTTGCATGTTAATTTTTTTGAGGTCCCAAGCAATTCTAATGCATGATATAGGCTCTAGGCACTTGTAGGAGTAGTTGCTATCAATCTTGTTTAGTTTTATTCACTTTTATTTTGAAGTTACTAAAATTTCAGAAATTTTCAGAAAAAGAAATATGCTTAGAAGAATGTACCAAGGTGGTTCCTCGGCAAAGAAAGGGCCAAGGATTGCTATACGTGAACAAGATGTTAATTTGCCGAGGGACGCAAATGTACGGGCTTGCGAGTGGCCATCCGATGATTTTATGGCTGAAGCAGGTTTCAAGGGGGAATTTTACGCGTATGTGCACAATGCTGAGCTTGAGGACTTCTTACAAGATAAGTGTCCCCAATATTATCAATTGACTGATTCTTTTGTGCAGAGGTACGAATATATTTCTTCGCGTAATTCTCCTAGTGTTGTGTTTGATATTTATGATACATCTTATACCATGGATTTCGAGGATTTCACACCTGCTTGCAAACTCCCACGGTGGGGTAATATTAATAATCCTCCCAAATCTGAAGTTAGAGATTTTCTTGCTAGTATTACTGTGGGAGAATCTAGGGACGTAACACAAGCTACCATAGGGAGCATCCATTTTCCTGCTATACATTACTTTGCTCTCTTTATTGGTAGATGCATTAACGGTAAGGACGAAGTTTGTCACATGTGTGCTCCTGATCTTTGTGTCCTCAAGAGTGCTGTGTCAGGTTATAGAGGTTATAACTTGGGGGCAATAGTTGCACGTAGGTTGCATAATAATAATAAAAAGGGAGATTTCATTGGAGGAATTTATGCAACCCGTGTGGCTAATTTTCTTAATATAGCTCCACGAGAGGGGGGCATGCTTGTACCTCCTATTTATTTGGATAAAGAAGCTATGTTTGATCACAATTTTCTTGAGAGGAATGAACAACTCCTCCATTATCGACTAACCTATGACAGACGCAACGTCGTCCCTGTTACTCTTCATGCTCCCTACCTTTTTGATTATCAGGCAAAAGGAAGATATGTTCTCACCAGGGAAAAAGCAACTGAATATGAGAGGGGAATGGAGGCAGCTCGGCAACACGCTGCCGCTCACGAGGCGGTCGCCTCTGCATCTCAGTACTACCCCGGCTACTCTTATGGATATCAGCCAGGCAGTCATTGGTATTAGACCAACTTAGGCCAAAAGCCTAAGCTTGGGGGAGTACGTATTTCTCACCGACTTTACATTCATGTTCACACACTAGTCGTCAGTGCTCACACTCTTTCATTGTATTATCCTTGTTAGTTTAAATTTCTTTTTCTAGTTTTCTTCTTGTGTGTTTGTTAAACCTTAAGAAAAACCAAAAAAATTTAGTTAGTTTAATTTCCTTGCTTGTAGTAGAAATTAAAATGAAAACCCAAAAAGATTTCTTGTTCTTCTTTTACTTGTTGGGAGCTTTCCCGTGTAAATAGTTTTATTTTCTTTTCTTTCTTTTGGGGGTCGAGAAGACTATATTGAAAATGCTTAGTGGCTCTTATATGCATGATTGTTTATTTAACTTAGAGCCCATATTTCTTATCTTCTCTCTTGAGTTGAATGCTTGCAGATTCCAGCTTAGTCCAATGCACATGCACTCTTATTATTTTACACATCGTTCGGTCGTGCAAGTGAAAGGCAATAATGACGATACATGATGGACTTATTGGGATGAGAAAAGCCGGTATGAACTCGACCTCTCTTGTTTTTGTAAATATGACGATTCATCATTCCTGAGTCAGCTATTATGAAGTAAACATATTTGCAATGACATTTAGAGATTATAGTTTCTTGTGCCATGCTTCATTAGCTATGAGTTATAATGGTTTACCTTGCGTGCCAACATGCTATTAGAATGATTATGATGTGGTATGATGGGATGGTATCCTCCTTTGAATGAATTGAGTGACTCGACTTGGCACATGTTGACGCATGTAGTTGAATTAAATCAACATAGCCTTCATGATATTTATGTTCATGGTAGATTATATCCTACTCATGCTTGTACTCGGTGTGAATTAATTTTAATGCATGTTTACGACTGTTGTCTCTCTCTCAGTTGGTCGCTTCCCAGTCTTTTGCTAGCCTTCACCTGTACTAAGCGGGAATACTGCTTGTGCATCCAAACTCCATAAACCCCAAAGTTGTTCCATATGATTCCACTATACCTACCTATATGCGGTATTTACCTGCCGTTCCAAGTAAATTTGCATGTGCCAAACTCCAAACCTTCAAATGAAATTATGTTTTGTATGCTCGAGCAGCTCATGTTTCAATTAGGGCTGCCTATATCTTCCATGCTAGGTGGGTTATTCTCAAGAGGAGTGGACTCCGCTCCTCATTCACGAGAAAGGGCCGGTAACTGGGCTGCCCAGTCCCATGATCCAAAAAGATCAAAGCAAATCAAAATAATTAAACAAAACTCCCCCAGGGCTATTGTATGTTGGAGGCACTCATTCTTTCGAGCAAGCCATGGATTGATGCTTGTTGGTGGTTGGGGGAGTATAAACCTTTACCATTCTATTTGGGAACTGCCTATAATGCATGTAGTATGGAAGATACAGCCATCTCATAGTTGTTGTGTTGACACAAAAAGTATGCCGCTCAAAATATTATTCAATCTCTATTTTAAAATCGACCTCTGGCACCTCTACAAATCCCCGCTTCCCTCTGCGAAGGGCCTATCTATTTACTTTTATGTTGAGTCATCATCCTTCTTATTAAAAAGCGCCCGCTGGAGAGCACACTGTCATTTGCATTCATTATTATTGGTTTGTATTGGGTATGACTTGACTGGATCTCTTTTACCAGGAATTACAATGTTTAGTCAGTCCTTGATCTTTAAAGGTGCTCTGCATTTATGTTTTGCTGTCTCAGAAAGGGCTAGCGAGATACCATTTTGTTATATCATGTTATGATTATTTTGAGAAAGTGTTGTCATCCGAGTTTTATTATTATAGCTCGCTAGCTGATTATGTTATTGATATGAGTAATGGTGAGACCTATGTGTGATTGTTAGTATGGTAAGTTCATGATATTTGCTGAAACTTGAATGTTGGCTTTTCATGTTACAACAACAAGAGCAACAGAGTTTGTAAAAGTTTTTCTTTATCACTTTCAGTTTATCAACTGAATTGCTTGAGGACAAGAAAAGGTTTAAGCTTGTGGGAGTTGATACGTCTCCAACGTATCTACTTTTCCAAACACTTTGCTACTAAACACTTTGCTGCAGATACTAAGTTATCCAGGTGTGGTTGAATTGACAACTCAACTGCTAATACTAAAGAATATTCTTTGGCTCCCCTTGTGCCGAATCAATAAATTTGGGTTGAATACTCTACCCTCGAAAGCTGTTGCGATCCCCTATACTTGTGGGTTATCAAGACTAATTTCTGGCGCTGTTGCCGGGGCGCATAGCTCTATTCTTTGAGTCACTTGGGATTTATATCTGTTGATCACTATGAAGAACTTGTAAGACGCTAAAACCAAGATTTTGCCCTCAACTACGAGAGGAGGTAAGGAACTGCCATCTAGCTCTGCACTAGATTCTCCTTCCGTTATTAGTAAGCTCGCGACACCAAAACCTGCTACTACTATGAATTCTGATATGTCGCATGTTATTGATGATGCCACTTCTGCTATGCATGATGAAACTACTTCTATGCATGATACTACTTTGCCATTAGGTGAATTTCTTGATGAAAAACTTGCTAGATTTAGGGGGAATGAAAAATATTGAAGAACCTATTATTGATGATAGTGATGATGAAGGTCCCCCCAATGATTATGTTTTACCTGTTGTTCCTAAGGGTTATGTTATGCATGAAACAGCTGCTATGGAAATTCTTGCTTGCAACGATAGAAATGATCTTAAGAAATTATTAGCTAAATGAAAGCAGTAGTCTCTTAATGCTAGAATGAAACCCGATCCTGCTTTTGCTACTTCACCTATCTGTGTTACTGATAAGGATTATGAATTCTCTGTTGATCCTGATATTATTACTTTAGTTGAATCTGATCCTTTTGATGGCCTTGAATCTGAAACTGCTGTGGCACATCTTACCAAGGTGAATGATATAGCCACCCTATTTACTCATGATGAGAAGTCTCGTGGAAAACTAGAGAAACTGAAATTATGACTGTGCCGTCCCGTCCCGTCTGGGTCGCACGCCGGCATGGCAGTGAAACGAGTGCACTCGAATCATCTCCCTCCTTGTCAATAATGATTCCACGGATTTAAAAAGCCCACAACAATTAAAGCACATCTTTTTTCGCATCAGTTAGCTGCCTTAATTACGGCCGGCTGCATGCAGGCACTCAGAATCGCTCGCAGCCAGTATGCGGAGCAGCATGCAACGAGTCGCAGCCGAGGGAACGCATGCAGCCCCTTAAATCGCTGGAATTAATTAGGCTTAACTTCTGCATGCCGTTAATTATTGCCATGCCTTGGTCTTGCTGCTTTGCTCACGGGACTAATAAACCCGGATGGAGGGAGTACCATGGTTGGTGAGAGGTTTGAATTAAGCCCTGCAAACCGGAAAGGAGGTACTAGTACGTGCGTGATCCGCTATTTATTCATGTAGGATCGAGTAGGTCGTTTCTTGAATTGAGCCCTGCAAACCGGAAAGGAGGTACTAGTACATGCGTGATCCACTATTTATTCGTGTAGGATCGAGTAGGTTGTTTCTTGAATTGAGCCCTACAAACCGGAAAGGAGGTACTACGTGTGTGATCCGCTATTTATCCGTGTAGGATCGAGTAGGTAGGATAGTGTAGCTTGTCAGTTTCTTCATAGGTAGGCATTTTTATTCAAAAAACTGCCACTTCGGATCTTGCGTCGCAAATAAAACTGCCAGGAGCGCATTAGTAGGCTAGCTAGTGATCGATCAGTAACTTGTAAACACTGAGTGAACAAAAATAAGTAACTGTTAATGCATCTCAATGATTCACAGATCATATACAAATATGTAGCTCCAAAAGCAAAGATTAGCCACTTCAGATCTTGCGTCGCAACTAAAACTAACTAGTACATTCCCATACATAAGATCAACATGTTAATGCATCTCAATGATTCACAGATCATATACAAATATGTAGCTCCAAAAGCAAAGATCTAGAAAAAACATATGTTCTTCCTACTAACATGGATGCTTCTCTTGGCCAGCATTCAGTACAGACTGAAAGACAAATTTGTTTGTGAAGTCTACAATTTCTCTTGCAAACGTTAGTGGTTTCACCAACAGTTGGAACCATGAGAATGAACCACACATGATGGAGGAACATCCACTGCAATATGATTTGGTCTTCTCTTGATCACACCGCGAGACTATTTTCTGAATACAAACTTTAACTTAGGCAAAATGATGCCCATTGTATAATCAGACCAAAGCAATGAAGCACCTGGTGTTGGCCAATAAATAGTACAATACTACTTTTCTGCAGTCCATGAAGTGACTATCCAATCTTTCTGTGTCTATTTTCAAATGGCACTGCATGCAGTGACTATACTATTCTCTTGTGCAGTTCAACCAAAATTGCGGACACTTTGTTTGTTTGCCAAATAGCAACAGGCAGACATCTCTATCTGCACAAATATCAAGCAGCTAGTAAACATATACCACACCATGTATTTTCAGTTTAAACATGTCTCTTCCGCTTAGCATCTGTCATGTTTTGCACTGGACAATCTGATACAGTTATGTTTTTCCCTGGACAATTTCATACTGAATTGATTTGCTGGTTCAGAGCAGAAATATAGCGCCTATTCTTTATCAGACCAAGGATATCCATGTTTGCAGTGATGGAAGAGGTGAAATCAATACAACCGAAATTGAGCATCCAATCATTGAATCATGTCTTGCACCTCCAATGTAGGTCCACCCTGCCAATAAATTCACATGCAAACCACTAGTATTACTATCTAATGATAGTACAAAAGAGTAGCAAGATAGTAGCAAACCATGTACCTTCGTAATGAACAGCTCATAGTGCCACCAATTGGATATAAAGGTTTGGAAAAAAACATGCTCCTAATGTTGAACCGTTGGACTTTTTGTGCAGTTCCACTAAAATCGAGCATCCCTGTTTGCATAGATATTGAAAGTGTGATTACTATAAAAGTGGCACTAGTTGAAGCATAGACTCACAAATATAAGCATTCCAATTTCTTAATGGGAAAAGGTAGGAAGACTGTTTCTAACCACTTGTTTGAAGGAATAAATAAAGCAATAGCGGCTGATGTCAGGAAGGCATACATAGTTTTGTCTGAAAAATTGAGCCATTCCTGACCTTTCCTCTTCTTTTAAGCATATTTTGTGCAGTTCAACTAAAATAAAATGCCATCACCGCTTTGACAATTTAGTGACACTGTACAAAAGGAAATGACTTAACATTACATCATGATGTCATGTATGTAGTCGACAGGAATTAGAGAAAAACATACAGACCTCCTCCGATAACATAATGAACATTAATTTTAACAAAGGTGTGACTAGCTTTACCAGGATACTTTGAGTGAACTCTACACCCTCTGTTCCTTAATATAAGATGTTTTCATGGTTCAATTTAAAGTACCCAAACGTCTAGTATTTAGAAAAGCAGGTAGTAGTTTTCTTGAGCACATATCTGGGAAAGCTTGCCACACTTTATTTATGTCCATACGCTAATGCAACACCATTCGAATACTACAAATATACACTAATCCAGTGGCTAGTGCAACAATAGAGTAGTTAGTTTATTACAGGGTACAGTACACTGGTTTTACTGAACAAATTTCAATAAACTCTAGCACTGGAAGATTTCTATAAGAATTAACAATACAAATGTAAAGGTAACAAGTTTCAGCATTGGTATACTAGCTGTGCATGAGCATTAAATCAAATACAAAAGTCTGAAGGTAACTAGCATTATTAACTAATGACAGTATAAAAAGATTGCAAACCATGTACCTCCAAGGTAAATATCATTTCGAACTCGGGGGGACCTTAAAAATTGCTATCCCGATCTTGATAATCGATCAAACATAAAAACTCGATCGAACGAATCAAGAGAACAGCCGGAGGAGGAGGTGCCCACTCTTGACCTTTCCTCTTGTCTTCATAATTTTTTGTGCAGTTTAACCAAAATAAAA
This sequence comes from Triticum dicoccoides, assembly GCF_002162155.2. Lineage (NCBI taxonomy): Eukaryota > Viridiplantae > Streptophyta > Magnoliopsida > Poales > Poaceae > Triticum > Triticum dicoccoides. Next base: position 541,301,492 of record NC_041383.1, read on the forward strand.
TGACATCAGCGCCTTAGCATTTTGGTGACACTGTACAAAAAAATTAACTTATCTCATGAAAGTGAGGTATGTAATCTATAAGCATTAACAATGCAAAAGTTTGAAGGTAGTAACAAGTTTCATCGTTGGTATACTGGTTGTGCAAAAGCATTAAAATGCCTTAGCTCGAAAATCTTTATTACATCCACAATCAACAGCTAACCCTGAAATAATCTAGTGACATTAAATAGCATTGCTTAAATTTATCGGTGGCATTAGACTGAGAGCGACATTAGTTAAATGTGGCATCACTTTAGCAGTAGCATTGCTTGACTTGACTGCTCGCGTTATACTAACATCAAAAAAGTGGCAATAAGAGCATGGGAGGCCCATTCGGATAGTGGGCACACCAGTACGATGTACCTCCACGGACGCAGAGTGGTGAGGGAGGTATGGTTACCCATAGCAACAAATATCCAGGCAGCATATGTGGATTATGTCCCATTTTGTTCTCTTTGGCCACCTTTTTCCTATGTGAGGACAACAAACTGATTGATCTGGTCATTCTCTATTACGTTGTCATGCATTTCTACCCTTCTTCAACCAAGAGACACGAGACTCGTTCCTTAGCTACTGATTTTCCCCTTTTCAACCTAGATGCGGGTTCGATGCCTACTCTCTTGGACAGTACAGTCTCCCTTCCTTTTCCTTATTCAACCCAGAGATGGATTAGTCTGCATGAAGTAGGGTTTCCTTTAATAGTGCAAATTATGGTTTTCGTCTGCGTGGCCAGCAGAGCAGAGGATAGCAAATTGGGAAGATGGTGGAGCGGAAAAATATCCACATGCAACGACGTGGCAGATGGGGCAATAGAACAAGGGTATGGTTCGAAAAGAGGTAGCATACCTAAGGGTCGGCGGGAAGTGGCTTCACTCGTGGTCATCGTCCTCCGCACACACTACGACAGCGAGCTTGGGGACGGAGGCCATCCCGCGCGGGCGCTAGGTCTGAGAGGACGGCCTTGTCGTCAGTGCGTGACCTCGCTCTCCGATAACGAGTGCGTCAACGCTGCACGTCCTTTTCTTCCCCGATGGATCTGTGACCACCGGTGAGGAGGGAGAGAGAGGCCGTCTTTTTTAGATCTAGAGAGAGGGTGATAGTGTGAGAAGCAAGTGGGCAGCCCTTAGCAAGAAAGCGCTAAAGCTCCATATGATATATCTTTTTTATACTACTAGTACTGGAGGTGGAGTAGTGGTAGAGTAGTTTATATTTTCTCTGCGTACAGTACCAGTTAGTCGTGCTTCAAAACTGAACGGCACGCCATTAAAAAAATAAAGGTCGATAACTAATGCGGCACCTCGAGCCAACGCGGCCAGATCGCATTTTGCACGAGAAATTACACACCATGTTTCGTTGACATGTGGTCCCGTTCCAACATATCAGTGAGACGACGGCGAGTCCTTTTCTACTAGTATTTCCGAACGGACGTGTAGGCCGGGGCGCCTCTTCGTGAACCGTGGCAAACTGGCAACTGTCCACCGACTCTTCGCCTTTCCCTCTCGATTTGGAAGTGTTGTCGCACGCTCTTCCTCTCCCTCCTCCATTTTCCTTCAGCCCTTCACCCTTTCTTCTGCCATTGTTCGATCGTCTTCTCCATGGAGGGAACAGGTCGAAAACAACCCCGCTATTCTTGCCCCGACCTGAAAGATGACGTGGTGGAGGAACTCATTGATCGGTGTGATGTCATCAGCTCGGCTAGCATGGCAGGTTCGTTCAAGACCATTCTCGACTCAACTAATAACATCATTACAAGGAACCCAAGAGTCAAGGAGCGGTTTGATCTCCCCTATCTTCTTCGCCGTGACCCTGATGACTGGCGCGGGTACGACGGAGGCCTCGCCTTGTGCAAGTTGATGCCGCTTGATAATGATACATATGATGTTAAGATGCCATCGCTTGAGGGTAAGGCTTGGGCAGGCGCAAATGGAGATTGGATTGTTTACATTGGGTCCAACTGCAAGTGGGAACTTGTGAATGTGTACACTCGTGACCAGGTTCCACTTCTAAAAATCTTGGCAGACTTCCCAGAGGTTGAGAACACCGGTATTGTATGCACGTTCAAATACAATCATGGTGACTGTCTTCTACGGAAGAAAGAAATTTGTCGAGTTCCCAACCGCACTCTTGGAATTACAACAACTATGAAGTTGTTGCTATCTTTGACAAGCTTGTTGCCGTCCTTCGTGGTTCGACTGGATGGATATTGCTCAAAAATCAGTTTCTGTACATGGATGAGTACTGTGATGCAATTCAATACGAGGGCCTTGTGTTTGCTGCCACCACTCGTGGCACTGTTTTTGCATGGAATCCTTATGCTTTCGGTACGTTTGTCTTCCACCGTAATTATAATTGTTTCATCCACATGCATGCGGGTTAGCAAGTTTCCCTTTACTAATTAACCTTCTTCTTATGTTTACAAGGTCCTGTGAACATTCCACCACCTATACTTGAAAATTTTTATAACCAAGGGGGAGATGACGATGGTGATGATCACGAGCATGAGGACGAGCAGCGCCCATATACTCTGTGGCGCCTGGCAACTAATTTCGATGGATCACCTCTTCTTGTGTGTATACAGCCCACTGATGATGTTACTACTAAGGAAGCAGGTGTAGTCTCCCATGGTCGCACTCTCCGGACCTATTCCAACACCCGTTGCATGGTATTCGGGATGGATACTAGTGTGCTAGCACCAACTCCTTCTCCCTGGTACAGAATTGATAGTCTTGGAGAAAACTCGCTCTTCCTTGGACAAAACTATTAAATGATGGTGAAAGGCGATCCAACTGCTGTTGACACAACGCTACTACCATTTATGAGAAGCAACTGTGTCTATACCTCGGACATTTGGGTGGTTCCCTACCCTGGTACTGATATAGTAGTCCGTTTCAACCTGGATGATCAGTCCTGCGTTGGTCTCGAGATCGACAATGGATGGCCCGTCCCAGAGAATCACTTGTGGTTCAAAGCAAGCATTTCCAACGCCGAGGAATGGTTGAGTTGAAGTTCATTTCATTGCTTGTTATTTGCTGTGTGATGAAAAGTTTAGTGTTTATAATGTATCCTCGTTGTCGATGTGGGTTGATGGCCTGTTGTATGTAATAAAATGATATGCCTGTGATAAACTTACTAAATTTATGAATTGCTTTCGAGTCGCTTCTCTGAGTGAGTGGTGCGACGAGGCAATTTTTTTTCCGAATACGTCATTGTACGTGCATTGCAACAGGTTATCGGATGAGGCCAATCAACAATAGTAGTACACTATTTGTACTAGGTTCACATGCTTCGCATGTCCGGCGGGTGTTTTTACTGTAGCCATATGTTAATGTGTTCGTTGTATGTAACTAGCACCTCGAATCCTTGATACTAGTACAATATAGTAAGTAGTAGGAGTAGTAGGGTGGCATGGGCCAGAACAAGCATTCACGTCCAGGAGTACGGCACATGCCACCACCACGACATCCATCTGACACCATATTATTTCTTGGAGTCTGTGCTAGAGAAATCTCTTCAACCTCGTCGTTTCTCTAACTTCAGCCATCGTGCGGCGGGCGAGGTGGGGGTTTGCCGATAGTCGGTTTCCTCAACTGCGGTCCCACTTGTAAGGCCAACTCCAACGCACGACCCCAAACGGACCTCCGCTTTGCACGAACTCCAACAATAATTTTGACTAGAAAAGCAAGACCAAAGAAAACAAGAACCACAAGAATACATTTTACTACTCTAGAAGATATCCAACTTCCATAACTGCTCCTGTAAGTTGGATTAGTGCCTTCTCGATGCATTCATTGTTGATCTACGGAGGCTCGATCTTGCGTGCTTCATTCTTCTTCGAGTGTAAAGAAGTAGACGTTGCTTCCTCGCATCTAGTCTCGTGCCTAGCCTCTATTCTAGTAGGAGTATCAACGAGTGCACTAGTCTCATATCTAGCCTCTATGCTAGCTAAAAGTGCTAGAACATCTACTAAAGTGCGCTCTATCAATATATCAATGTACTCTTCTTCCCAATACCAAAACTTGCATCCATTCTACTCCCTCCATTCCACAATACATGCCTTCTATTTGTCAAAATATAGATGTATCTAGACATGTTTTAGTATATAGGTACATCCATTTTGGACAAATGGAGGTCAAGTATTTTGGAACGGAGGGAGTACACAATAAAATTTTTAAGTTAGCACAACTAGTCTAATCCGAGAGCACAACCGAAGATTTGGTCGGGTTCTTCCTCCTTTTGCCGACACGTGGGACATCCAGCATCCAGGTCGTGTCATGCAAGAAAATAGAGTGGTAGTTGAAGCCACGTGATGTGCATCTTGGGTTAAACTATAAATAGAATCTTACTACCCTTGAGTAACTCCAAAAGTGGCCACTGAAGATCTTTATTGGATTTGTTTTTCATCACCAGCATGTCGAGGTGAAAGATGTGCAGGTTCAGTGGGTCCTCTTGCATTTTCACTGACATGTGGGACCGCATGTGAATACACAGATGATGGGCTCCGCGCTTCCGCTGGCTGGCTGAGAAGAGAGATAGAGGAGGGCTGAGCATGGACTCCAGGAAATTTGTTCTACGTACCTCGATATAGGCTCTATATAGTGGGGTGGCATGGGCCATAACTAGCATTCACATCTAGCAGTGCGGCACACGCCACCCACACGAGTCCCATCTGATACCAATTTTCTTGGAGTCCATGCTACAACCATCTCTTCTCCCTCCTGTTTTCTCACCCATCGCGCGGTGGGCGGGGTGGGGGTTTGCCGATAGTCGGTTTGCTCAACTGCGGTCCCACTTGTAAGTGAAAATGCAACACCGCACGCATTCCCCCTTGAGCGTCGTGCCAGACCAACCGTGTGGGAGTGCGACGCGAAAGCGGCAGGCTTTTCCTTTTGAACTCATAACTTGTAAAATTTGGTTCTGCTCCATGGCGCGACCGATAGATAGAAAATAATGATTTTGCCTAGAGTAATGAGACGTTTGGTTCTGGCGCCCTTCATGCATGGAGTACATACGAAAATTATGAAGTTGATGCGAAAGGTAAGATAATTACTAGTGGTACCATATACTACTACATGGATTTGACGGAAAGATAAAAATACATACGGATCCATCAACGACATCCTCACGCCCTAGTGCATCGGGTCACCAACCGACATGTGAGGAGCAGCGGTGTTGGCGGCGAGCTCAGCGTGCTTCAGAACAATGTCGTCCAAGGTTGCCCCGTGGTCCAAGAAGGCCAGTGTCCTATCGTCCTCCTCTTGCATGTAGTAGTCCTTGTGGACGATTTGCGCATATACATGGGTGATTATGTCGATGGTCTCTTGCTGCGCCAGGCACTGCACGGCGAGCGCAACCTCGAGGTGGACATTCTCTGGTGCGACGGCGGGTAGTCGTAGGGCCACCAGTGCATCGAAGAGTTTTTCACCATAGTGGCCATTGAGGGTGGCGGGCATCGCAGAGCCTGGGCGCGTCGGCTGGAGGCGTACGTCAAAGTCGTCCGCGAGCTTCTTGACGACGGTGAACTTGTCGAGGAAACCGATGAGGACCTCGTCGAACAAGGAGACGAAGCTGTTGTCCAAGCGGCCCCTCGCCCCGGTGGCCTCAAGCAATACCGGGAGACGTTCCTCGGTGCCGGGCCGCAGGCCGGTGTCGTGGACCATCTGGCACAGTCGGCTGATGCTCGCGCTCATTGCCTCCATGGGTCTAGCTTAGCTTCTAGTCAACTGATCTTGAATTTTGAGTGATCACTCTTGCCCTTGGTTAGCCTGCGTAGGTGCATAGGATTTCGTACTACTCCTCTACCCTCTACTGCACCTGCCTTTGGTTGTATGATAGGTGGGCTAGCCACCCCTTGGGCCAATGTGTCATTCACCCAAACGCAGTTGCAGTAAGTCAATGCGGTTGCGTCCCCCTCCGCACCGGTGCAGTATAGTCATCTCACCGGACCTCTAGTTGGGGCCAAACAAGAGAAGTTTGATGTTTACTGGTTTATTGGTCCCCTTTGCATTTTGTGCCAAGTTTTGACCTTTGATTTAACTAATAAAATGTTAATGCATGTAAACAAAAATGTTGTGTAAGTCACCTTACGAAAACCAAATAATCCCAAAACACTTAGGCACGGTGCATTAACTCCCTCCTTGTTTCTTATTTCGTGACATATCAACCAATGAGAGATGTGGGCCGTGCATGCTTTCAATGACTTGAGACTACCAAACATGACATGCAGTGTTTAGTTCATTGCATGTAATCCTATTACTCTAGTTAGCAAAAAGACATTAAGTTCTCTCGCCGATAGGAATAAAACACCATGTATTTATTTACAGAGGGAGTAGTACATTTTTTGTGACATGCATTACTAGATATTGCTAGTCAAATACTAAAATCCAGATGGACATGGTAGTACTCCTAAATCCAGACGGTGGTGCTACTAGTACTAGTAGTAGTACTACCAATGTAGTAGGAGTACTAGCACTGTACTACCCGTTGGTCAAATTATTACATGCTGCTCCTCACAGTGAAGTGACAAGACCCTGCGCGGAGATGACACCTGAGTATAGGCGCCGTGTTCGACATACCATAGTCAGCCTCACCGTCTGCAGTCACTATCATCATGGCTGTAGAGCTAGCCTGCTTACAACTAGCCCTGTTCGACATAATTTCCCGTGCGTAGATGCCCGTGCATTGCACGGAACACCAAGATTGGGGGTGGACGGCGTCGGCAGCGGCCATCGTGCCAGATTTTTCCACAACCTTCTAGATGTGGTGGGGAGGAGATAAGGCTGATTGTGAGAGACAAGGAGTTGTTTGTAAATAGGGAACAAGTGCGGGCATCTTTTTGCAAAAATGGAGAAGCTTGGTTTGTATGCGTCAGATCTAGATCCGACAGCTATTGGTGAAAGATGGGAGGCACAACATCATCACCAACTCAGGACCTGTTTGATTCACAGGATTTTGAAAACGCAGGAATAGGACACGGCAATATTACAAGTTTCAAACTGATATTACAAATGTTAGGAGTAATGCTGCACCTACGAAGAGGGAATTACTAGGAAGTTTACGTAAGAACTTTTGTTACTTTAGGTGGATGCAGCATTATCGTACAAACTAAAATCCACCGCCCTGACAGTCACTAATGGGCAAATAAGTTTTCGAGTCTCTGGCCACTTGATGTTTCAAAAACAAATTCAGCTTCTGTGGAGCCTTTGTCATTTAGGCTTAGACGCTTGCGGTGATCCGCACGAAATTCATTGTTGCGCTAGAGAACGCCAAACCTCATTACCTTGAGCACACTTGCCTCCAGAACAAAGAACCTGGCCAATTTAATCTCAGATGTGCTGCCTCGGTAGTTGATCAAATCAATTTTTGTAAGATGGAGATCTAGGCATTCGATGAGATTGTTATAGTGCAGCACATTTTTCACTTTCGGGTCTTTTTTTATCTGCAAAAGAAGAGAACATATTAGAGCAGCTGGCTGTATAAGATTGCCGTGTCATCAAGAGGTACCAATATCATTCGCTCATACGATAGTGAAAGCACAAGTGCTCCTTGCATGATTTTGGTAATTAATGTCAACATATCTCTTGTTGGACTAACACTTTTACCTAGTATGTTTCAGATAAGTTCAACAATGAAGTGGCATGGACTAGAGGATGTGGAACCCCTTCAAGATGCTAAGGACAAAGGATTGGCTCATGCTCCAAGAACAAGACTCTACATTTTCTATTTTAGTGATCCAAGATCACATTGAGTCTATAGGAAAAGCCAATACTATCAAGAAGGGATGAGGTGTTGCTTAATGGCTTGCTTGCTCAAAGTGCTTAGTGATATGCTCCAAAGCCCTCAACTACCTTCTCACATCCACATATGACCCAAACCAAAAGTCCAATGATGTCTACTACACAACCTTCTTCTTGTAGACGTTGTTGGGCCTCCAAGTGCAGAGGTTTGTAGGACAGTAGCAAATTTCCCTCAAGTGGATGACCTAAGGTTTATCAATCCGTAGGAGGCGTAGGATGAAGATGGTCTCTCTCAAGCAACCCTGCAACCAAATAACAAAGAGTGTTTTGTGTCCCCAACACAACCAACACAATGGTAAATTGTATAGGTGCACTAGTTCAGCGAAGAGATAGTGATACAAGTGCAATATGGATGGTAGATATAGGTTTTTGTAATCTGAAAATATAAAAACAACAAGGTAACTAATGATAAAAGTGAGCATAAACGGTATTGCAATGGTAGGAAACAAGGCATAGGGTTCATACTTTCACTAGTGCAAGTTCTCTCAACAACAATAACATAGATAGATCATATAACAATCCCTTAACATGCAACAAAGAGTCACTCCAAAGCCACTCATAGCGGAGAACAAATGAAGAGATTATGGTAGGGTACGAAACCACCTCAAAGTTATTCTTTCGGATCAGTCTATTCAAGAGTTCATACTAGAATAATACCTTAAGACACAAATCAACCAAAACCCTAATGTCACCTAGATACTCCATTGTCACCTCAAGTATCCGCGGGCAAGATTATATGATATGCGTCACACAATCTCAGATTCATCTATCCAACCACCACAAAGTACTTCAAAGAGTGTCCCAAAGTTTCTATCGGAGAGTCAAGACGAAAACGTGTGCCAACCCCTATGCATAGGTTCATGGGCGAAACCCACAAGTTGATCACTAAAACATATATCAAGTGGATCACGTGAATATCCCATTGTCATCACAGATAAATACGGCAAGACATACATCAAGTGTTCTCAAATCCTTAAAGACTCAATCTGATAAGATAACTTCAAGAGGAAAACTCAATTCATCACAAGAGAGTAGAGGGGGAGAAACATCATAAGGTCCAACTATAATAGCAAAGCTCACGATACATCAAGATCGTGCCATAGAGAGAACATGAGAGAGAGAGAGATCAAACACATAGCTACTGGTACATACCCTCAGCCCCGAGGGTGAACTACTCCCTCCTCGTCATGGATAGCGCCGGGATGATGAAGATGGCCACCGGTGATGGGTTTCCCCTCCGGCAGGGTGCCGGAACGGGCTCCCGAGAGGTTTTTGGTGGCTACAGAGGCTTGCGGCGGCGGAACTCCCGATCTATCTTCGTTTTCGATGTTTTTAGGGTACGTGGACTTATATAGGCAAAAGAAGTCGGTCAGGGGAGCCTCAAGGGGCCGAGGAGATAGGGGGCGCGCCCAGGGGGGTGGGCGCGCCCTCCTATCTCCTGGCTTCCTCGAGCCTTCCCTGGCTTGAACTCCAAGTCCCCTAGATCATATCCTTTCCGAAAATCATGCTCCCGAAGGTTTCATTCCGTTTGGACTCCGTTTGATATTCCTTTTTCTTCGAAATACTGAAACACGCAATAAAACAGCAATATGGGCTAGGCCTCCGGTTAGTAGGTTAGTCCCAAAAGTAATATAAAAGTGTATAATAAAGCCTGTAATCATTCAAAACAGATAATAAAATAGCATGAATGCTTCATAAATTATAGATACGTTGGAGACGTATCAGCATCCCCAAGCTTAATTCCTGCTCGTCCTCGAGTAGGTAAATGATAAAAGAAAGAATTTATGAAGTGTGAATGCTAGCAGGTGCACAAATTTGATCAATGATAATTTCAATCACCTTTTCTAGCATGATTATATGTCATAACAGTAGTTCATCTCATAAAACTTCTCAAGATCAAGTAACAAGCTTATTCACATGTTAAAGCATAGATCATAAACTTTCTTGAAAACTAGCAAACTATGTTCTTAGTCATCATACAATTGCAATTCATCTTATTTTCAGGAAGGGTCTGTGTCAGAGCTTTGATTTAGCAAACTCCACATACTCAACTACCATATAGTCTTATACAATTGCTAACACTCACGCAATACTAATGGTTATGGAGTTTTAATCGGACACTGAGAAAGATAGGGGCTTATAATGTTGCCTCCCAACATATTCACCTTTGGGTGATGTCAACGATAATAGTTCATGCTAATTTACATCCAATTGGATATATATATATATATATATCAGGATCTTTCCAACACGAAGTGCTTGCCAAAGGATAAAATGAAAAAGGGAAAGGTGGAGATCACCTTGATTCTTGCATAAAGTAAAAGACATAAAGTAAAAGATAGGCCCGTCGCAGAGGGAAGCAGAGGTTGTCATGCACTTTTAGGGTTGGATGCACAAAATCTTAATGCGAAAGAATGTCACTTTATATTGCCTCTTGTATATGGACCTTTATTATGCAGTCTGTCACTTTTATTGCTTTCATAACAAGATCGTATAAAGCTATTTTCTTCACACCAATAGATCATACATATTTAGAGAGCAATTTTTATTGCTTGCACCGATGACAACTTACTTGAAGGATCTTACTCAATCCATAGGTAGGTATGGTGGACTCTCATAGCAAAACTTGGTTTAAGGATATTTGGAAGCACAGGTAGTATCTCTACTTGGTGCAAGGAATTTTTGCTAGCATGAGGGGGAAAGGCAAGCTCAACATGTTTGAATGATCCATGACAATATACTTCAACTGAGATGTGAGAAAACATAACCCATTACGTTGTCTTCCTTGTCCAACATCAACTCTTTAGCATGTCATACTTAATGAGTGCTTACAATTATAAAAGATGTCTAGGATAGTATATTTATATGTGGAATCTCTCTTCCTTCAATATTCTTTCATGAATTGTTCAAATGACCAATACAATGCTTGCTAACCTTCAATAAATTTACAACCTCTACTTCTTAGATGTGAAGTCATTACTCCCCATGGGGTAAGCAAATGAGACATATATAATTTCAGATTTATGACAATCAACTCATTCAACAATTTACTCATAGGATATAAGTGAAGCACACGAGTGAAAGAAAAACTACTCCAAAAAGATATAAGTGAAGATCAATGAGTAGCTAAATAATTATGTAACTATGTGAAGACTCTCTCTCATTAAGGAATTTCAGATCTCAAGTACTTTATTCAAACAACAAGCAAAGCAAAACAAAATGACATTGCAAGGATAGCACAACTCATGTGAAGAAGCAAAAACTTAGACTCAACCGATACTAACCGATAATTTTTGAAGAAGAAAGGTGGGATGCCTACCGGGGCATCCCCAAGCTTAGATGCTTGAGACTTCTTGAAATATTATCTTGGGGTGCCTTGGGCATCCCCAAGCTTGAACTTTTGTGTCTCCTTAATTCCTCTCATATCATGGTTTCTCTATTTCTCAAAAGTTTCATCCACAACAAACTCAACAAGGACTCGTGAGATAGGTTAGTATAAACCAATGCAAAACCTTAGCATTTTCTACTGTAATAAATCACTAAAATTATTATTCAACATTTCATACTAAATTCCTCTGCATATTTAATACTCCTATCCTCAAATAGAATCATTAAACAAGCAAACATATGCAAACAATGCAACCATAACAGCAATCTGCCAAAACAGTATAGTCTGTAAAGAATGCAAGAGTATCAATACTTCCCTAACTCCAAAATTATGAGAGAAAATTCCCACTGTAGTAAATCTATCAGAGCTCATTATGCAAAAGGTTTCATCATTATATCATTCTCTAACTTTTCTAGGGAATTTTTCAACAGCGGTAAACTTTCTGTTTTCAAACAGCAACATGTATGCTAGCAAAATAAGCATAGTAAAGGCTATGCTTGACATTTTTATTCAAACTAAAGATGAAAAAAATTATTCTAAATAACATCAATCAAATACTAACAAACTAAAATGATGCTCCAAGGAAAACATGTATCATGTGGTGAATAAAAATATAGCTCCAAGTAAAGTTACCGATGAATGAAGACGAAAGAGAGGATGCCTTCAGGGGCATCCCCAAGCTTAGGCTTTTGGCTATTCTTTAATATCTTGGGGTGCCATGGGAATCACCAAGCTTAGGCTCTTGCAACTCCTTATTCCATAGTTCATCGAATCTTTACCCAAGACTTGAAAACTCCACAACACAAAACTCAACAGAAAACTCGTAAGCTCCGTTAGTATAAGAAAATAAAACCACCACTTAGGTACTGTTAATGAACTCATTATAAATTCATATTGGTGTAATATCTACTGTATTCTAACTTCTCTATGGTTCATACCCTCGGATACTAGTCATAGATTCATCAAAATAAGCAAACAACACATAGAAAACAGAATCTGTCGAAAACTGAACAGTCTGTAGTAATCTGTATCAAACATATACTTATGGAACTCCCAAACTTCTACCAAAATAGGAAGTCCTAAGAAATTCGTGTACCAATCGAGATAAAAAAGAATCATATCAGAAGCATGTTTATGTGAATTAACAAAACTAATTTACTGGGTGCAAAAGTTTCTGATTTTCAGCAGGATCAACACAACTATCACCGTAAGCTATCCTAAAGGTCTTACTTGGCACTTTATTGAAACAAAAGCTATAAGACATGATTACTACAGTGGCATAATCATGTGAACACACAAAAACAGTAAGCATAAATATTGGGTTGTCTCCCAACAAGCGCTTTTCTTTAATGCCTTTCTAGCTAGGCATGATGTTGACAATGATGCTCACATAAAAGATAAGAATTGAAACATAATGGGAGCATCATGAAGCATATGACTAGCACATTTTAAGCCTAACCCGCTTCCTATGCATAGGGATTTTGTGAGCAAACAACTTATGGGAACAATAATCAACTAGCATAGGAAGATAAAACAAGCATAGCTTCAAGATTTTAAGCACATAGAGAGGAAACTTGACATTATTGCAATTCCTACAAGCATATATTCCTCCCTCATAATAGTGTTCAGTAGCATCATGAATGAATTCAACAATATAACCAGCACCTGAAGCATTCTTTTCATGATCTACAAGCATAGAAAATTTACTACTCTCCACATAAGCAAATTTATTCTCATCAATAGTAGTGGGAGCAAACTCAACAAAATAATTATCATGTGAGGCATAATCCAATTGAAAACTAAAATCATGATGACAAGTTTCATGGTTATCATTATTCTTAATAGCATATAAGTCATCACAATAATCATCAAAGATAGCAACTTTGTTCTCATAATCAATTGGAACCTCTTCCAAAATAGTGGATTCATCACTAAATAAAGTTGACACTCTTCCAAACCCACTTTCATCAATATAATCATCATAAGTAGGAGGCATGCTTTCATCATAATAAATTTGCTCATCAAAACTTGGGGGACAAAAAATATCATCTTCATCAAACATAGCATCCCCAAGCTTGTCGCTTTGCATATCATTAGCATCATGGATATTCAAGGAATTCATACTAACAACATTGCAATCATGCTCATCATTCAAATATTTGGTATCAAGCATTCTATAGATTTCTTCTTCTAGCACTTGAGCACAATTTTCCTTTCCATCATACTCATGAAAGATATTAAAAAGATGAAGCGTATGAGACAAACTCAAATCCATTTTTTTTGAAGTTTTCCTTTATAAACTAAACTAGTGATAAAACAAGAAACAAAAAGATTCGATTGCAAGATCTAAAGATATACATTCAAGCAGCAACGGTGCCATAAAAGAACTTAATTGACGAGGTGTGAGTGCCGCTTACCTAGCCTCCCCGGCAATGGCGCCAGAAAAGATCTTGATGTATACTACACAACCTTCTTCTTGTAGACGTTGTTGGGCCTCCAAGTGCAGAGGTTTGTAGGACAGTAGCAAATTTCCCTCAAGTGGATGACCTAAGGTTTATCAATCCGTAGGAGGCGTAGGATGAAGATGGTCTCTCTCAAGCAACCCTGCAACCAAATAACAAAGAGTGTCTTGTGTCCCCAACACACCCAACACAATGGTAAATTGTATAGGTGCACTAGTTCGGCGAAGAGATAGTGATACAAGTGCAATATGGATGGTAGATATAGGTTTTTGTAATCTGGAAGTATAAAAACAGCAAGGTAACTAATGATAAAAGTGAGCGTAAACGGTATTGTAATGGTAGGAAACAAGGCATAGGGTTCATACTTTCACTAGTGCAAGTTCTCTCAACAATAATAACATAGATAGATCATATAACAATCCCTCAACATGCAACAAAGAGTCACTCCAAAGCCACTCATAGCGGAGAACAAATGAAGAGATTATGGTAGGGTACGAAACCACCTCAAAGTTATTCTTTTGGGTCAATCTATTCAAGAGTTCGTACTAGAATAACACCTTAAGACACAAATCAACCAAAACCCTAATGTCACCTAGATACTCCATTGTTACCTCAAGTATCCGTGGGCATGATTATACGATATGCATCACACAATCTCATATTCATCTATCCAACCAACACAAAGTACTTCAAAGAGTGTCCCAAAGTTTCTACCGGAGATTCAAGACGAAAACGTGTGCCAACCCCTATGAATATGTTCATGGGCGGAACCCGCAAGTTGACCACCAAAACATACATCAAGTGGATCACGTGAATATCCCATTGTCACCACAGATAAACATGGCAAGACATACATCAAGTGTTCTCAAATCCTTAAAGACTCAATCCGATAAGATAACTTCAAGAGGAAACCTCAATTCATCACAAGAGAGTAGAGGGGGAGAAACATCATAAGATCCAACTATAATAGCAAAGCTCGTGATACATCAAGATCGTGCCATAGAGAGAACACGAGAGAGAGAGAGAGAGAGAGAGAGAGATCAAACACATAGCTACTGGTACATACCCTCAGCCCCGAGGGTGAACTACTCCCTTCTTGTCATGGATAGCATCGGGATGATGAAGATGGCCACCGGTGATGGGTTCCCCCTCCGGCAGGGTGCCGGAACAGGCTCCCGAGAGGTTTTTGGTGCCTATAGAGGCTTGCGGCGGCGGAACTCCCGATCTATCTTTGTTTTCAATGTTTTTAGGGTACGTGGACTTATATAGGCAAAAGAAGTCGGTCGGGGAGCCTCGAGGGGCCCAGGAGACAGGGGGCGCGCCCAAGGGGGTGGGCGCGCCCTCCTATCTCCTGGCTTCCTCGAGCCTTCCCTGGCTTGAACTCCAAGTCTCCCGGATCATATCCTTTCCAAAAATCATGCTCCCAAAGGTTTCATTTTGTTTGGACTCCGTTTGATATTCCTTTTCTTCGAAATACTGAAAGAGGCAATAAAACAGCAATATGGGCTAGGCCTCCGGTTAGTAGGTTAGTCCCAAAAGTAATATAAAAGTGTATAATAAAGCCCGTAATCATTCAAAACAGATAATAGAATAGCATGAATGCTTCATAAATTATAGATACGTTGGAGACGTATCATCCAACTCGGCCCTACCGATTCTTTCTATCCGGCGCCACCAAGTTCAGTTATCATAGCCATTGCCACAAACCCTAGGCAAATTGGTCTCACCGATAGGGATCTCGGTCTCACCGAGATGGGATTGTAGTCTCTCTGTGTATGTACATTACCAAAATCGGTCCTACCGAGTTTCTGTAATCGGTCCTACCGAGATTACAATGCAAACTCTCTGTTCCTCTTCGTAACATTTCGGTCTTACCGAGATGAGCGAATCGGTCCCACCGAGTTTGCCTGACCAACCCTCTGTGTGTCCATTACCAAAATCGGTCTCACTGAGTTTTTATAATCGGTCTCACCGATATTAAGTTATGCCCTAACCCTAATCATATCGGTCCTACCGAGTTGCATGTTGGTCCCACCGAAAATCCTAACGGTCAGATGATTTGCTAAATCGGTCCGACCGAGTTTAACGATTCGGTCCCACCAAGATTGGTAAGTTGTGTGTAATGGTTAGATTTTGTGTGGAGGCTATATATACCCCTCCACCCACTCTTCATTCGTAGAGAGAGCCATCAGAATGTGCCCACACTTCCATTGTTCATTTTATGAGAGAGAACCACCTACTCATGTGTTGAGACCAAGATATTCCATTCCTACCATATGAATCTTGATCTCTAGCCTTCCCCAAGTTGCTTTCCACTCAAATCTTCTTTCCACCAAATCCAAATCCTGTGAGAGAGAGTTGAGTGTTGGGGAGACTATCATTTGAAGCAAAAGAGCAAGGAGTTCATCACCAACACACCATTTGTTACTTCTTAGAGAGTGGTGTCTCCTAGATTGGCTAGGTGTCACTTGGGAGCCTCTGACAAGATTGTGGAGTTGAACCAAGGAGTTTGTAAGGGCAAGGAGATCGCCTACTTTGTGAAGATCTACCCTAGTGAGGCAAGTCCTTTGTGGGCGACGACCATGGTGGGATAGACAAGGTTGCTTCTTCGTGGACCCTTCGTAGGTGGAGCCCTCCATGGACTTGCGTAGCCATTACCCTTCGTGGGTTGAAGTCTCCATCAACGTGGATGTACGATAGCACCACCTATCGGAACCACGTCTCAAAAATCTCTGTGTCTCCAAATTGCCTTTGCACACTCCAATCCCATCCCTTTACATTCTTGCAAGTTGCATGCTTTACTTTCCGCTGCTCATATACTCTCTGCATGCTTGCTTGATATGTATTGTGATTGTTAAACTTGTGCCAAAACTCCACTTCAACTTAAAGAAATTAAAAACTGCATCTTTTCTCACTTAGTGTCTAATCACCCCCCCCTCTAGACACCTCTTCTTGATCCCTTCAATTGGTATCAGAGCTTTGGTCTCCATTGCTTTGGTTTAAACACCATTGGAGGAAGGTGGATGAGTCTACTTTGGGGAGTCTTAGACATAGAGTGTCTATACTTGATGGAGAGTATTTTCATAAGTGGAAAAATGAGATGCTTGTGATTTTCAATGAATATCATTTGAACAAGTACATTGCTAGCCCTTGTGCACCTCATGTTGATCCTATGCATCCTACCCTTGATGAGTCAATTGACATGATTCGCAATCTTAGAACTGTTAATCTTATCACTAGAGGCTTGCCTAGAAACTTAATTGGATGTTTACCTACTCTTAAGTGTGCCTACACCATATGGAAATTTCTTGAGGAACGTTTTCCAAATTATTCCTTGAAAAATCTAGATGAAATTATCCATAAGTCTATTGCCTTGAGTAAAATGAAATCAAATGATCCTATGTTTGGCGGTTGTCTATTTGAGCTTACAAACCTTATGTGTGCCAAAGGAGATATTGGAATTATTAATGATATTATTTTCGAAGCTATTAAAATCCATAAATAAGATCATTGTCAAACTCACTCTAACGAATCACCCTCTCTAGGATTTGATCCACCACATGAAGATGTTGAGCATCGATACTATGATGAGGATGATGATAGTGACTTTGATCTTGATGATGCAATGAGACACTTTGGTATTATGGCAAATCTTCGGGGATATATGGCAGGAGGAAAGGAATGGTTTCTTGATAGTGGATGTACCGGTCACATGACCGGAGATAAAGATATGTTTCATGAGCTTGCTGAAAACGACGGTCCTCGAAAGTATGTCATGTTCGGTGACAACTCAAAGGGTAAGGTGGTTGGCCTCGGTAAGGTGGCCATATCACATGATAGCTCCATACAAAATGTCATGCTCGTTGAATCTCTTGGATACAATTTACTTTCAGTATCTAGACTTGGTGATTTCGGTTTTAATGTCCTATTTACTGAAGTAGATTGCCAAGTGTTTTGTAGAGATAATCATAAAATGGTCTTTACCGGTATACGTAGAGGTGATCTTTACATTGTTGATTTCACTAAAAAGGATCAACCTAGAACTTGCTTCATCGCTATATCCTCTAAAGGTTGGTTATGGCATAGACGATTAGGTCATGTGGGCATGCAAAACCTTGACAAGCTTATTAAAGGAAATCATATCCTTGGCGTTAACAATGTCATATTTGATAATGATAGACTTTGCAACGCTTGTCAAGCAGATAAACAGGTTGGAGGAAGGCATCCCGTGAAGAACATCATGACCACAAGGAGGCCACTTGAGCTACTTCACATGGATCTTTTTGGTCCCAATGCTTACAAAAGTCTCGGTGGAAATTCTTTTTGTCTAGTTATAGTTGATGATTTTTCAATATTTACGTGGGTGTTCTTTCTCAATGATAAATCGCACGTCCTCTTCGAAAACTTCTCTAGGAAGGCCCAAAATCAATTTGAAGTGAAGATCAAGAAGGTTCGCAGTGACAACGGAACGGAGTTCAAGAACGCAAATGTGGACACCTTTCTTGACGAAGAAGGGATTTCACATGAGTTCTCGGCTACGTACACACCTCAACAAAATGGAGTTGTTGAGAGGAAGAACCGGACACTCATCAAAATGGCGAGAACGATGCTTGATGAGTACAAGACGCCAAAGCATTTTTGGGCGGAAGCGGTTGAGACAGCTTGTCATGCAACAAATCGCTTGTATCTTCACAAGCTACTCGCCAAGACGGCATACGAGCTCCTCACCGGTAACAAACACCAAGTTGGATACTTTCGAGTATTCGGCTCAAAGTGCTACATTCTTGATAAGCATCATCGTTCTAAATTTGCTCCTAAGTCTCATGAAGGTTTCCTACTTGGTTATGGCTCAAACTCTCACACTTACTATGTCTACAACAATTTCACCCGAAAGGTTGAAGAGACGGTAGATGTGAAGTTTGATGAATCTAATGGCTCACAAGTAGAGCAACTGCCAATTGATGTAGGAGACGAAGACCCCTCGGAAGCAATCCAAGACTTGTCTATTGGCAAGATTCATCCAACGGAGGTGAAGGAGAGTACCTCGCCCGTCCAATTGGAAGCCTCCACCTCACGACAAGGTGAACCAAGAGTTGATACGGAAGCATCCACAAGTGGGACACACCAAGATGAAGAAAACGAGGAAGTATACCAAGATGAATGTCAACAACCTCCTTCTCCACCATGACAAGAGAACGACAATGTCAACAATGAAGAAGGCCAAGAAGAAGAACAAGATGAAGAAGATGTTCAACCAAGATTCAAGCAAAAGCTTTCACGAGTTCGAACAAGAATTGCTAAAGACCATCCCGTCGAGCAAATCTACAATGATATCCAAACCGGGAGAATCACTCGCTCTAAAACTTGTTTAGCTAACTTTCATGAACACTATTCATTCATCTCTAGCATCGAACCTATGAAGGTTGAAGAAGCATTGGAAGATCTGGATTGGATAAACTCTATGCTTGAAGAGCTACACAACTCTGAGAGAAATCAAGTTTGGACATTGGTTGAGAAGCCCGATGTCGGTGTCAAAACCGGAGGATCTCGGGTAGGGGGTCCCGAACTGTGCGTCTAGGCGGATGGTAACAGGAGACAAGGGACACGATGTTTTTACCCAGGTTCGGGCCCTCTCGATGGAGGTAAAACCCTACTCCTGCTTGATTAATATTGATGATATGGGTAGTACAAAGTTGATCTACCATGAGATCAAAGATGCTAAACCCTAGAACCTAGCCTATGGTATGATTGTTCTCCGTCCTACGGACTAAAACCCTCCGGTTTATATAGACACCGGAGAGGGCTAGGGTTACACAGAGTCGGTTACAATGGTAGGAGATCTACATATCCGTATCGCCAAGCTTGCCTTCCACGCCAAGGAAAGTCCCATCCGGACACGGGACGAAGTCTTCAATCTTGTATCTTCATAGTCCAGGAGTCCGGCCAACGGTGATAGTTCGGCTATCCGGACACCCCCTAATCTAGGACTCCCTCAGTAGCCCCTGAACCAGGCTTCAATGACGACGAGTCCGGCGCGCATATTGTCTTCGGCATTGCAAGGCGGGTTCCTCCTCCAAGTACTTCATAGAAGATTTTGAACACAAGGATAGTGTCCGGATCTGCAAAATAAGTTCCACATACCACCATAGAGAGAATAATCTTTACACAAATTCAATCTGCTGACGTATTCTGCGGCATGACGTCACACCATGGCCAAGCCTTTATTGGAATCGTTTTTACTGTCCCACCTCAGCGTGTTTAGCGAGGCGGTTTCCTTGGCACGTCTTATCAAAGCGGAGATCGTGCCCCCTTATTCCAGGATTCTCATCAATACATGAATGGGTAACCCAACCGCGCCATTGATTACAGCGCTTGGGAGATAAGCGAGTTTTACCAGGCTCGTGGGGGACGCATAGCTTCGTCCGTCCATATAAGGGGATAAGGATCCACCTTTTCACCTATGCCTTCTTCCTCCTTTGCTCATCCATTTCCGCGCACTCGAGCTCCAGCGCCCAAGTCTGCACATCTCGCCTCAACCTTCCCCATCCATGTCCGGAGCGGGAGGCAAGTGGATGGCCTCCTCCGTCACGGAGGGGCACATCAAAAAGTTGTGGAAAGCCGGATACCTGCACAATGACATAGCGCATCGGCTTCCAGATGAGGGGCAGCTCGTCCCCACCCCCAGGTCCCATGAGAGGGTGGTGTTCCTTCCCCATTTCCTCCGCGGACTGGGCTTCCCACTCCAGCCATTTGTCCGGGGGCTCATGTTCTACTACGGCCTGGATTTCCATGATCTGGCCCTGAATTTCATCCTCAACATCTCAGCGTTTATCGTTGTGTGCGAGGCCTTCCTCCGCATCAAGCCCCACTTCGGCTTATGGCTGAAGACCTTTAATGTCAAGCCGAAGGTAGTGGGCGGCCAGCAGGCAGAGTGCGGAGGCGCCATGGTGGGCAAGATGCCAACATCATATGGCTCGAGGGCTCCTTCGTGGAAACCATCAAAGGGTGGAAATCGGGGTGGTTCTACATCACCGAGCCACGTGGCCCTGAATGGGCAGCGGCCCTCGAATTCCGATCTAGCATCCCCACACGGCTCACCTCCTGGAAAGAGAAGGGCCTGACATGGGGTGATTTGGAAGAGCTGACCGGACTCCAAACCTACGTCCACAACTTTGTGAACAAGAAGATCAAGCTCGTCAACGTAGTCCAGGTCATGCTCATCTGCTGGATCCTCCCGTGCCAACAACGGGCCTTCAACTTGTGGGAGTTTGATTCGGCATAGCACCAAACCTTGAGCAGGCTCTTCGACACTACGTACGAAGATGCCTGGAAGGTGCTGTTCAAGGGCGCCGAGGTTCCCGCATCCGCTACCAAAGATCGCGGATTCAGCTTGCAGCGTCAAGCCGGCGAGGTAAGCTATTTTACCCTTTACAGGACACTTGTTTTTCATAGTTTGACTCTATGCGGGATCTAAACTCTCTTACCTTTGACAGGCCTGGCAGAAGAAGTCCGGGCAGGTTAACTGTCCGGCTCCCTTACCAGAAGACCCAGCGGACGCCCGATTGACGGGGTTGCTGGTTCCGGCACCTCACGTGGTGCCGGATAAGAAGGCCAAGAAGAAGAAGGCCACGGGAACCCGAAAGAGTTCTCGGCATCTGGTGTTATCGGACTCATCGTCCGATGACTCTGAGGCGGACTCCTCCCGCGAAGACGAGGAGGAGAAAAAAGAGGCTTCTCCCCCAGCAGGGGAGAGAAGAAAAGGAAGGCCTCTCCAACTGGGGAGGCCGGAGGGTCCAAGAAGGGAAGGACCCTTCCTCCGGACTACTCCACCAACACCGACGACGGAGAAGAGGAGTGGCCACCGAGGGCTAAGCCCCTGGCGACATCGTAAGTGTCTGGATACCAGACTAATTCATGGCGTTTCGTTTGTCGCATAGAATCTCCTAACACTGAATACAACCTTGCAGCCCGCCCAAGGACGGGCTCGACATTTCAACGAGCGGCTCCCTGGCTCCGTCGGACGTGAATAGCACTTCACTTCCGGCCGCCTCCTCTCCACGCACTGCTGATGACGCCGAGGTGGGGTCCCAAAAGGGGCCCAGCCAGGAGGAGGAGGTCCCGGAGGTGCCGCAAGGCAACCTCCCGGACTTTGGGCACAAGGGGGATCAAACCCCAAGGGGTTCTAAGTCCGGCCCTAGGCCGGACTCCGCACCGGAACCTTCAGTGGTTCCGGAGTCCTGCAGGCGGCCCCTTCGTAAGAAGGGTAAGACTGCGATGGCGGTGGCCTCCATCCAACCGGAGGCACCGGATAGCTTGCTGGAGGCACTTAACAGCGCCTCCATCGACGAGGAGCACCGCATTATCATGAGTGCGGTGATCCAGAAAGTTCAGTCCGCCAAGAGCGGGCTGACTGAAGCATGTACCAGCCTTCTAGCAGGCTTTGAGGTAAGTTTTTAAGATATGTAAGAATATTACCGCATGAGCAGTCTGACCGGACTTCAAACCTGCGTCCAAAAACTGGTGAACAAGAATCTCAAGCTTGTCAACGTAGTCCAGATCATGCTCATCTGCCGGATCCTCCCATGCCAACAACGGGCCTTCAAATTGTGGGAGTTTGATCCGACACAACACCAAACCTTGCGCAAGCTCTTCGACACTACGTACGAAGATGCCTGGAAGGTGCTGTTTAAGGGCGCTGAGGCCCCCGCATCTGCTACCGAAGATCGCGGATGCGGCTCGCGGTGTCAGGCCAGCGAGGTAAGCTATTCTACCCTTTTACGGGACTCTTGTTTTTCATAGTCTGACTCTATGTGGGATCTAAACTCCCTTACCTTTGACAGGACTGGCTGAAGACGTCCGGGCAGGTTAACTGTCCGGATCCTTTGCCAGAAGATCCAGTGGACGCCCGCTTGACGGGGCTGCTGGTTCTGGCACCTCACGTGGTGCCGGAGAAGAAGGCCAAGAAGAAGGCCACGGGAACTCGAAGGAGTGCCTGGCGCCAGGTGTTGTCGGACTCATCATCCGACGATTCCGAGGCGGACTCCTCCCGTGAAGACGAGGAGGAGGAAAAAGAGGCCTCTCCCCCAGCGGGGGGAGAGAAGAAAAGGAAGGCCGCCCCAGCTGGGGGGCCGGAGGGTCCAAGAAAGGAAGGACCCTTCCTCCGGACTTTTCCACCAATGCCGACGATGACGAAGAGGAGTGGCCCTCGAGGGCCAATCCCCTGGCGAGATCGTAAGTGTCCGGATTCCAGAATAACTCATGATTTTTCATTTGTCGCACAGTGTCTTTTAACGCCGAATACAACCATGTAGCCCACCCAAGGACGAGCTCCCCGCTTCGTCGAGCGGCTCCCTGGATTCGTTGGATGTGAATAGCACTTCACTTCCGACCGCCTCCTCCCCTCGTAACGCAAACGACGCCGCGATGGAGTCCCAAAAGGGGCCCAACCAGGAGGAGGTGGTCCTGGAGGTTCCGCAAGGCGACCTCCCGGACTCCAGGCGCAAAGGGGTCAAAACCCTAGAGGGCTCTAAGTCCGGCACTCTGCCGGACTCCGTACCGGAACCTACAGTGGTTCTGAAGTCCGGCAGGCGGCCCCTTTGTAAGAAGGGCAAGACTGCGACGCCGGTGGCCTTCGTCCAACCGGAGGCACCGGATAGCTTGCTGGAGGCGCTTAACGGCGCCTCCATCGACGAGGACCACCGCACTATCATGAGTGCGGTGATCCAGAAAGTTCAGTCCGCCAAGAGCGAGATGACTGAAGCCTGTACCGGCCTTCTAACAGGCTTTGAGGTAAGTTTTTAAGATATGTAATAATATTACCGCATATACAGTAGCCCCTGATGCTTAGTTCGGTGTTCGGAAAGAAAAGCCGAGCTGAGGATCTAAAAAGATATACGCAGGAGTCTAACATAAATATGTCAATATGGGAATGCAGGCTGCGCTGCTGACCTCTGCCGCACTAACTGCGGAGGTCAATGCATTGAAGGAGAGCCTCGAGCGGTCCGAGAACAAGCTCGGCCATGCCAAGAAGCAGCTCGAGGACAAGGAAGGTAAGTAATACCTTATTAAAGTAATACCTTATAGAAAGGATTTGGTTGCAAAAAATGACAGGAATAACGTGAGTATTGCAGGGGCCACGAACAAGGTGGCGACCCTGAAGGAAGCGGTGTCCAAGGCCGAAAACAGTGCGGTCGCGGAGCGCACCGAGCGAGAGAAGCAGGAGGCGCGGGTGGCGGAGGTGCGGCAAGAGCTCCAGGCTCTCGTGGAAAAACACGAGAGTTTGGAGCATGACTCTAAGACTCGAGAGTTCGAGCTCGCCTTGGCTCTTGAGAGTGCCAAAGCCGCTAAGGCCGAAGTCCAGAAGGCCCTCCAGGAGATTGAGGCGATAAAAAAGATAGCGGCGGGTAAGGCATTCTATATGCAAAGCAAACATGTAAAAGTGAATTATCTGTTACTTACCCGAATCCGGAGCTCTCCAGGAGCGTTCGCAGATCTGCCCTGTAGTGTGTCCGATGCTGCCGCATTCTACGGAAAAGGTGTTTTGGTCTCAATATGCTGAGGCCGGACATCCGGTGCCCCTGAGCGACCAGCTGAAGCAGCTGGTCGAGCTCCACAAGGTGGACGAACAGGACATGAAGGGCCTCATAGTTCGACTATGGCCTAAAGAAGCCATGCTTGGGAGCTACTTCGGTCTGGTGCGGCGGCTGGTGGACGCCTGTCCATGGATTGAAGTCATCAAGTGCTCCATCTGCAATGAAGGTGGCCGTCGGGCCCTTGCCCGTGCTAAAGTGCACTGGGGCAAGATGGACGTCGAGAAGCTTGTGACAGACGCGCCATCGCCGGGCAAGGAGTATTGCAAGCCCGAGATGTACTATGAGGGCGTCCTGAAGGGTGCCCGCCTTATAGCGGGTGACTGCTCCAAAGATGTAATTTTTTAGTAGACTCGCATTTGTTATCCTGTACGCTGAAAACTTTGTTCATATGCGCTAAGCAATGCTTGTTAATTTAAAACATTACCTTCTGTGCGGCCGTTTATCAAATTTGAGAGATGGCGAGTCGTTGGCTTCAGCCCCCATGCCACGAGTGCTGGGGTGTTCGGGATAAACTTGAGCGCTCTTGTTCCCATTCTTGGGTCCTTGGAGGGAGGCATTCAACACGACGAACAAGGCAACTGGACTATAATGCTTGAACACTCTCACTTAGCCATAGAATTCTGTAATTTTAAATTTCGGCGAAGCCCCTGGTATTCAGAAGACCGAGTTCGGGGCGCTATCCATGCCTTGGCCGGACAATGCCGACTCCTCGCTCTAAGCGGCATGAGTCTTTAGGGACCCGAAAAACCTCTCGAACAGCGACCGGCTCTCACCCTATCATGACGGTCAGTTTTAGCTTTCTCCACTGAGGTGCTCAACCCAGCTCAACCGGGGCACAATCGCAGTGGTTCTCCCAGCGCTACCTTAGCCGATATAGCGGAACGTAAGGTACCAAAACATGGGAGCCGGGCAAACCCAACTATTGACCCAAGACATGATTCGGAGCAGATGCATATAATGCTATAAGTTCGGAGTGCCGCACTTGTGAAAGTGTTCGGACTTATCACACCATGTTTTGGGGTACTTAAGCCCCTGGTGTATTGACCGTACCAAGTTGTACGGATGCAACATGTCATAGATGAACATTTATGGAAAAAAAGGAATGCAATAATAAGCAGAAGCTATGTATTGCCTATTCAAAAGATACTGCAATGAAAGCAGAACGATACAAATAGTGCGATAAGCAAGGGATGGGACTATTTAACATGTCCCCCTCCAAGGGTAGGCTGCGGGATGGTATGTAAAACAGGTATACTGCTCGTAATAGAGACCACCTGGACACTCGACGTAGCTTTTCTGCTTCCCTGGCTGTTGCATCGTGAGTTCGGCGATTCTACTGTCGGACAGGGCTTCTGGAAAACGGAGTCCTAAGAATAAGAAAAAAAAGAATGACATAATTGGGAGCCCCTGGTGCGGTTGAGCCGCACTCTGGGCATGCCGTGGTCAGCCCCCCCCCCTATGCCCATGGTATCTCCAGAGCGTAGTTATGTACGCGTGGTACTGGTTTCACGATTTCGCGAGGGCTGGGGTTGGGGCCGCATTGCTACGCGTGCTCGGAACGTGCCAGGCGGTCTTGTTGTAGGTTACTCCGGGCGCGCTTGACGGTGTCCGGACGTTTAGTAGTCGGACTCGAGAATTGCCTTAAGAGGCTGCTTTGTACTTCCGCCGCGAGGGCCGTCGTATGCTTCTCCGTTCGGAGAGAGCGTTCGGTGTTTACATTGACCGTGATTACTCCTCGAGGTCCCAGCATCTTGAGCTTGAGGTATGCATAGTGCGGCACCGCATTGAACTTTGCAAATGTGGTTCGTCCGAGCAGTGCGTGATAGCCGCAGCCGAACGGGACTATGTCAAAGATTAATTCCTCGCTTCGGAAGTTATCCAGGGATCCGAAGACCACTTCAAGTGTAACTAAGCCTGTACAGTTGGCCTCTACACCTGGTATGACGCCTTTAAAGGTCGTTTTTGTGGGTTTAATCCTTGAGGGGTCTATGCCCATTTTGTGCACTGTATCCTGGTAAAGCAGGTTCAGGCTGCTGCCACCGTCCATCAGGACTCTAGTGAGGTGAAATCCGTCAATGATTGGGTCAAGAACCAATGCGGCGAATCCGCCATGGCGGATGCTAGTGGGGTGGTCCCTTCAATCAAAAGTGATTGGGCGGGAGGACCACGAGTTGAACTTTGGGGTGACTGGCTCCATCGCGTATACGTCCCTTAGTGGACGCTTCCGCTCCCTTTTGGGTATGTGGGTTGCGTATATCATGTTCACCGTCCGCACTTGTGGGGGAAAGCCCTTCTGTCCTCTATTGTTCGGCGGTCAGGGCTCCTCCTCATCATCGCCATGCAGCCCCTTGTCGTTGTTTTCGGCATTTAACTTGCCTGCCTGCTTGAACACCCAACAATCCCTGTTGGTGTGGTTGGCTGGTTTTTCAGGGGTGCCATGTATCTGGCACGAGCGGTCGAGTATTCGGTCCAAACTGGACAGGCCCAGAGTACTTCTTTTAAATGCCTTTTTTCGTTGACCGGGTTTAGAGCCTCTGAATCCAGCATTAACTGCCGTATCCTCAGTATTGTCGCCGTTAATGCGGCGCTTGTGCTTGTTGCGACGCGACCTGCCATTGTTGTCCTTGGTATCCGAATTACCAGGGCTCTTGGTCATGTTATTGCTATGAGCTAGCCAGCTGTCTTCTCCCGCGCAAAAGCGGGTCATGAGTGTCGTGAGGTCTGCCATGGATTTCGGCTTTTCCTGTCCTAGGTGCCGGGCAAGCCACTCATCGTGGATGTTATGTTTGAAGGCTGCAAGGGCCTCTGCATCCGGACAGTCAACGATTTGATTTTTCTTGGTTAAGAACCATGTCCAGAATTGTCTGGCCGATTCATCTGGCTGCTGAATTATGTGGCTTAGGTCATCGGCGTCTGGTGGTCGCACATATGTGCCCTGGAAGTTATCAAGGAATGTGGCTTCCAGGTCTTCCCAACAACCAATTGATTCTGCAGGCAAGCTGTTGAGCCAATGCCGAGCTGGTCCTTTAAGCTTGAGTGGGAGGTATTTGATGGCGTGTAGATCATCACCGCGGGCCATGTGGATGTGAAGGAGATAGTCCTCGATCCAAACCGCAGGATCTGTTGTGCCGTCGTATGATTCAATGTTTACGGGTTTGAAACCCTCGGGGATTTGATGATCCATTACTTCGTCTGTGAAGCATAGTGGGTGTGCGTCGCCTCTGTATTGGGCTATATCACGACGCAGCTCAAATGAGCTTTGTCTACTGTGTTCGGCCCGGCCGGAATTGCTGTATCCGGCGTGACGGTTGTCATCACATGTCGTGGGGCGCCCACGCAATCCGTAGATCGATCTTATTTGCCTTGCCTTGTCCTCCAATATGTCTCGCAAGTCTGGCGCATTTCCCCATGGCTTTGTACTTTTCGAGCGACGCCGGGGTGCGGCTTTAGTGGAGGGCCGAGAGGCCTCTCTATCGCGTCCACGAGGTGGCCGGTCGGCCGCGTCATGCACTGGTGATGCAGGTTTGGGTGCTTCCTCCTCTAATTGGGGTAGCAGCCTGCGTTTTGGGTAGCTCTTGGAGGGGCGATCGAGTTTGTACTCTTCGACTGCAAGGACTTCGGTCCATCTGTCAGCTAGCAAGTCTTGGTCAGCTCTAAGCTGCTGCTGCTTTTTCTTGAGGCTGCTTGCCATGGCATAAGCATGCGCTTGAAATGCTCTTGTTCGATGGGATCCTCGGGCACGACAAATTCGTCGTCGTCGAGGCTTGCTTCATCTTTGGAGGGAGGCATATAATTATCGTCCACTACCTCTCTGTCTGCCGCTCTACCATGAGGGCTGGCTTCTCCCTCCTCCTGTGCTGAATCCTACTGGAGGGGGTTGTCTTCGGCACTGTCCGGGGTATTATTATCTCACGTGCCGGAATCACCGTTTTTGCTATGGCGGGATTTAGAGCGGCGCCGCTGACGCCGGCGCTTGGGCTGTTTCTTGGAGAGGTTATCCTCCGTTTTTCCATTGACATTCCCATCTTTTGGGATGTCCACCATGTATATGTTGTATGACAAGGTGGCCGTCCAGTGCCCTGTAGGCGCTGGATCTTGGTTGTCTCCTGCATCGTCGTCCATACTGTCGATGTCTTCGGAGTTGAAGTCGAGCATGTCGGTTAAATCATCGATAGTGGCTACAAAGTGGGTGGTGGGTGAGCGTTGAATTTCTTCGTCGTCTGCATCCCAACCTTCCCGACCATAGTCCGGCCAGGGCTCTCCTGATAAAGAGAGAGACTTTAGTGAGTTCAGGATGACGCCAAAGGGCGAGTGCTGAAAGATGTCCGCGTCAGTGAACTCCATAACCGGCGCCCAATCGGATTTGATTGGCAGGGGCGCGGGAGGTTCGGAGTCCGGAGAGGAGTCCGGCCCCTCGGAGTCACGGGCTTTGCAAAGGACAAGGATGGTGTTCGGCTCAATCGACGTAGAGATCATAGCCCCCTAGGCGGTGTCCAGCCACTCGTCCTCGATCGGCGAAGTCGGCTCCGAGCTAAGGGTCGGAGCAGACGCTGGCGCGGCCTCTAGGGCATTGTTCGGCGGCAGAGCTAGATCATACCCATCGAGACAGTGCGGCGCGCTTGGCTGTGGCTCGAATCCGTCGAAGATCAAGTCTCCACGGATGTCAGCCATGTAGTTCAAACTCCCAAATCTGACCTGATGCCCAGGGGCGTAGCTTTCGATCTGCTCCGGATGGCCAAGTGAATTGGCCTGCAGTGCAAAGCCGCCGAATATGAAGATCTGTCCGGGGAGAAAAGTCTCACCCTGGACCGCGTCGTTGTTGATGATCGAAGGAGCCATCGGGCCTAAAGGTGATGACACAGAGGAACTCTCAGTGAAAGCACCAATGTCGGTGTCAAAACCGACGGATTTCGGGTAGGGGGTCCCGAACTGTGCGTCTAGGCGGATGGTAACAGGAGACAAGGGACACGATGTTTTTACCCAGGTTCGGTCCCTCTCGATGGAGGTAAAACCCTACTCCTGCTTGATTAATATTGATGATATGGGTAGTACAAGAGTAGATCTACCACGAGATCAAAGAGGCTAAACCCTAGAAGCTAGCCTATGGTATGATTGTTGTCCGTCCTACGGACTAAAACCCTCCGATTTATATAGACACCGGAGAGGGCTAGGGTTACACAGAGTCGGTTACAATGGTAGGAGATCTACATATCCGTATCTCCAAGCTTGCCTTCCACGCCAAGGAAAGTCCCATCCGGACACGGGACGAAGTCTTCAATCTTGTATCTTCATAGTCCAGGAGTCCGGCCAACGGTGATAGTTCGGCTATCCGGACACCCCCTAATCCAGGACTCCCTCACCCGACAACAACCACAACATCATCGGTACCAAATGGGTGTTTCGCAACAAGCAAGATGAAAATGGACAAGTGGTTCGCAAGAAATCACGTCTCGTCGCCCAAGGCTACACTCAAGTCAAAGGTATGTACTATGGTGAGACTTATGCTCCCATTGCTAGACTTGAGTCCATTCGCATCTTACTTGCCTATCCTAATCACCATGATATCACCTTGTACCAAATGGACATTAAAAGTGCTTTTCTAAATGGTGAAATAGAGGAGGAAGTTTATGTTAAGCAACCTCCCGGCTTTGTTAAGAAACGTAATCATGTTTACAAACTTCACAAAGCTCTTTATGGTCTTAAACAAGCTCCTAGAGCATGGTATAAATGCTTGACCAAGTTCCTTATTGAAAAAGGCTTTGAAATTGGAAAAATTGATTCTACTCTTTTTACTAAAAGGGTTAATGGAGAACTATTTGTGTGCCAATCTATGTTGATGATATTATATTTGGTTCAACTAAC
Source organism: Triticum dicoccoides (assembly GCF_002162155.2). Classification (NCBI taxonomy): domain Eukaryota; kingdom Viridiplantae; phylum Streptophyta; class Magnoliopsida; order Poales; family Poaceae; genus Triticum; species Triticum dicoccoides. The sequence continues at coordinate 541,331,628 of NC_041383.1, forward strand.
CCTCACTTTAGTGAAAAGTTTGGAAGGCTAATGTCGGAGAAGTTTGAGATGTCGATGATGAGTGAACTGAAATTCTTTCTCGGTTTGCAAATCAAGCAAACTAAGGAAGGTACCTTTGTCTCTCAAACAAAGTACACCAAGGACTTATTCAAGAAGTTCAATATGCAAGAATGCAAAGGTATGACTACACCCATGCCTACTAGTGGACATCTTGATTTGACCAAAGATGGTGAACCGGTTGATCAAAAGGTTTATCGCTCTATGATTGGTTCATTGTTATATCTATGTGCTTCACATCCCGATATTATGCTAAGTGTGTGCATGTGTGCACGATATCAAGCCGCCCCTAAAGAATGTCATCTTAAGGCCGTGAAAAGGATAGTGAGATACTTAATCCATACACCAAATTTTGGCATTTGGTATCCAAAGAGGGCCTCTTTTAATCTTGTTGGCTACTCCGACTCGGACTATGCCGGTGACAAGGTTGATAGAAAGTCCACTTCGGGTACTTGTCAATTTCTTGGTAGATCTCTTGTGTCTTGGTCTTCCAAGAAACAAAACTCGGTATCCCTATCCACCGCCGAAGCGGAATACATTGCTGCTGGTTCATGTTGTGCTCAATTACTTTGGATGACCCAAACTCTTAAAGATTATGGGATATAAGTGAAACATGTTCCGTTACTTTGTGACAATGAATGTGCTATCAAGATTGCTCACAATCCCGTGCAACATTCTCGAACTAAGCATATTGAAGTTCATCATCATTTCATTCAAGATCATGTTGCCAAAGGGGACATTAATCTTAAGCATGTTTGCACTGATAAGCAATTGGCGGATATTTTCACTAAACCACTTGATGAGAAAGTTTTTTGCAGGTTAAGAGGTGAATTGAACATCATTGATGCTACAAACTTGGAGTAGGAATTCCATTTGATACATGCAATACATGAGCCTACATGCAATACATGAGCCTATGACTAATCCTTGATATTTCTCTTATGATGATAATCTTATGTCTTGGATATATTTGCACCTTGCATGTTATCTAACCCATGTAGGTACTTGGATGAACCTAAATCTATGAGATTGCAACTCACTCACATCTTGAGCAATCTTTACATCACCAAGTATCTACACAACGGTGGTTGAAGACAAGGAAGCACGGAACCATTCAAACATATCCTTTGACAAATTTGTTATTGTTTATCATGATTGTCATTTTGGGTACACAAGTGATCTTCCTTGCAAAAACTAACCCATGTAGGTAGATGAACTCAAATTCCAAGTGGTGCTCCCAACTCTTGATGAGCTACATCAACCTTGAGCAACCCACATAAGTTCATCTACTTGATCATGATCAATACCACCACCCAAGGTATGTTATTCCATCTTAGAGAAGCTTTACTCCAAGTCATGAGTCAAAGCAACTCGACAAGATGTGAATACATCAAGATGCTTAAACGAAGAATGGTAACCCCATTTTGAGCTTAAACGATGAGTAGGACCTATGTCAAGTGATCTCACTTGACTCCTAAGTCAATATACTCTAACATAGGTGACCTTTGTCGCCGACCAATTCTAGATGAAGTTCTCTTGAGTTCCTTTTTGTGCTCTTGCATTTGTCTCATGCATATTTGTTACTCCTTTCAAAAAAACTTCATCTAGATTTCTTTTATGTTTCTTCTCTTTTATCTTCTGTTCTGCATTCCCTGCATCCAATTCATTGCAAATCTTTTAGTTAATTCCTTGCAAATCCTTGTGAGATCTTACTTGTCTAGTGAGCCGAGGTGACAAGTGTTTTCTCTGTGATGAACCGGTCACACCGGTCCATTGCCTTCGGTCCAACCAAAACCTCTCGGTGCAACCGAAGCATAAAACTCGGTGCCACCGATTTCACAATAGGAAAGACAGCTTGCCACTTGTTTCTGCATTCTTTTTGATCCAGCTCCATTCAATGAATCTTGTCCTCTACCAGCATCATATTCAAGTTGCTGCTTCGTTCTGTGACTCAAGGACCATACCCATCGTGAAAAAATCCAGAAGAACCCTTCTTGGAAGTTGATGTCAAAGGGGGAGAAAGAGATCACATCAAAGCTTAATCATATCTATAGGGGGAGAGAATACTCAAGGGGAGAAAGAGTAATCATCAAGGACCCCAGATGCTTGGTGTTCAAGAGGAGAGAACTCACATGTCTTTAAGAGGGGAAAGACATGTTCATATCTGGTTGCATTAGCTTTGTTTTCTTTCTTTGAGCTCTGATTTTCTGTTCCCTATCTTCTCCCAGTATCCTATGCTAGCCAGGGGGAGCAAGACATCTAAGGGAAGGAAATCCTTGAATTCATTGCATATCTTTACCTTTGGGGACATGTATATGTTCAATGTGGTACTTATTACTCACTCTACATGTCATCCCAGTCTTGGTTCTCTTGTGGTTTCTTTTGTTTGCTCCGACCAGTAGGTGTATCTGTGTTATCTAACCTTGTTTACGTAGGTTCATTCCATCCTAAAGCCAACTCAAGACCACAAGGTAAGCATATGCATCACAGTCATGTGTATGAGGAATTCTTGCTGATGTACATACTGTTTGCAAGAAGGACTCATGGGCATGAAGGTACATTTCTCATATTCACATCTTTTGCTCTAATGCATATAGCCAAGATACATGTAACACATTGCTTACTCTGTCATGCTTATGCATTCACATGCTCCTATATTCCATATTCACATGATTGCATATATGTAGGGGGAGCCTATGCATGTTACATGTCTTTCCAAAGCTTTACTTGTTATTCTCTATTTCTTTATCTAAAGCTTTGATGTATGTTGCCATCAATTACCAAAAAGGGGGAGATTGAAAGCATAAGTGCTCCCTGGGTGATTTTGGTAATTAATGTCAACATATCTCTTGTTGGACTAACACTTTTACCTAGTATGTTTCAGATAAGTTCAACAATGAAGTGGCATGGACTAGAGGATGTGGAACCCCTTCAAGATGCTAAGGACAAAGGATTGGCTCAAGCTCCAAGAACAAGACTCTACATTTTCTATTTTAGTGATCCAAGATCACATAGAGTCTATAGGAAAAGCCAATACTATCAAGAAGGGATGACGTGTTGCTTAATGGCTTACTTGCTCAAAGTGCTTAGTGATATGCTCCAAAGTCCTCAACTACCTTCACACATCCACATATGACCCAAACCAAAAGTCCAACTCGGCCCTACCGATTCTTTCTATCCGGCGCCACCGAGTTCAGTTGTCATAGCCACTGCCACAAACCCTAGGCAAATCGGTCTCACCGATAGGGATCTCGGTCTCACCGAGATGGGATTGTAATCTCTCAGTGTATGTCCATTACCAAAATTGGTCCTACCGAGTTTGTGTAATCGGTCCTACCGAGATTACAATGCAAACTCTCTGTTCCTCTTCGTAACATTTCGGTCTTACCGAGATGAGTCAATCGGTCCCACCGAGTTTTCCTGACCAACCCTCTGTGTGTCCATTACCAAAATCGGTCTCACTGAGTTTGTGTAATCGGTCTCACCGACATTAAGTTATGCCCTAACCCAAATAATATCGGTCCTACCGAGTTGCATGTCGGTCCCACCGAAAATCCTAACGGTCACATGATTTGCTAAATCGGTCCGACCGAGTTTAACGATTCGGTCCCACCGAGATTGGTAAGTTGTGTGTAACGGTCAGATTTTGTGTGGAGGCTATATATACCCATCCACCCACTCTTCATTTGTGGAGAGAGCCATCAAAACATGCCTATACTTCCAGCATTCATTTTCTGAGAGAGAACCACCTACTCATGTGTTGAGACCAAGATATTCCATTCCTACCATATTCCACTCAGGTCCGACTACAAATGGCCCATCAGATTTATGGGCCGTCAACAGGCTGAAAGACACACCGGACCGGAAATTAACCCAACATTTAAATGGGTCGCTAAAAGGCCGAAAGATGTACATCCTGAAAATTGGCCCATCCATTGAATGGGTCGTTAACATGCCAAAATCTCATCGGGCCGATATTGAGCCCAAATATATAGCAGGCTGTTAACGGGCTCGAACTGACGATGGGCTGCAATGGTGTCAAATCTTTAACAGGGCGTTTTCGGGCCGAATTGCCACATCTCGTATGGGCCGTGGGCTTAAATGGACCTGACACAAGTAGGCCTTATATGGGCCGGCCTGCTAATTTTTACTTGGCCGGCCTTTTTCACCGGAATGGGCCACTGTTTGGTCGTGCCATGTGTCGACCTATCATAGGTGCCTCCTGTCCAATAAGTGGATGACATCTGTCCCAACGGTGAGGCAACACGTGTTTCCTGCGGCCAATGATGATTTTACACGTGGAAAATCCCCATTGGTCTGGGCTGTTAACGGGTTATCGGATCCAAAACTGGACTCGATAGCTTAACAGCGTTCCGTTATGCTGGATGCCACGTGTCGGTCACCCTTGACGAAAGCACTTCTATGACGCACGATTTATCGTCATGGAAGTGGACACTTCCGTGATGATAATTTTGGTAATGTCATGGAACACTTCTACGACAACACAGGTATGACTAACTTGATTCTATCATAAAATCATCATGGATGTACATGCATGACAAAAAACGCGACCTACTATGACAAACACGTATCATCACGGAAGTGTATTTTTTTGTAGTGCGCACATGGCTAAGAAACAACGGTTGTGCTTTGGGGTGCCCCATGCCCCCGTATATAAAGGAGGAGAGGGGAGCAGGCTGGCCCTAGGGGGCGTGCCAAGTGGGAGGGGGTCCTACTAGGACTCCCAGTCCTAGTCGCCCCCTTCCTTTCCAACGGAGGGGGAAAGAGGGAAGTGAAGGGAGAGAGAGGGATAAGGAAAGGGGGGCGCTCCCCCTCCCCTTTGTCCAATTCGGACTCCACATGGGGGGTGCCACCTCCTGCAGCCTGCCTCTCCTCTTCACTATGCCCCATGAAGCCCATTACTTCCCCCCGCGCGGGGGGGGGGGGGGTCCGTTAACCCCTCGGTACTCCGGAAAATACCCGAACCATTCCGGTGTCCGAATTTAACCTGCCAATATATCAATCTTTTGAAGGAAATATGCCCTAGAGGCAATAATAAAGTTATTATTTATTTCCTTAAATCATGATAAATGTTTATTATTCATGCTAGAATTGTATTAACCAGAAACTTAGTACATGTGTGAATACATAGACAAAACATATAGTCCCTAGTATGCCTCTACTTGACTAGCTTGTTAATCAAAGATGGTTATGTTTCCTAACCATAGACATGTGTTGTCGTTTGTAGAACGGGATCACATCATTAGGAGAATGATGTGATGGACATGACCCATCCGTTAGCTTAGCATTATGATCATGTCAGTTTCATTGCTACTACTTTCTTCATGACTTATACAAGTTCCTCAGACTATGAGATTATGCAACTCCCGAATACCAGAGGTGTCGGATTTCGAGTTCCGGCAGACCCTCAAGGTTCGAACACTGGGGTGCGCACAGTGATCACACCTCCAGCCTACCCATGTCTCACCGCCTCGCCAGGATCTAAAACTACACGAAGAACAACACAAGGGACACGAGGTTTATACTAGTTCGGGCCACCATTGTGGTGTAATACCCTACTCCAGTTTGTGGTGTGGTGGATTGCCTCTGGGGCTGACGAAGAACAGTACAAGGGAAGAATAGCCTCGCGAGGGTCTGTTCTTGGCTGGGGCGATGAACTGCTAGGGGAGTTCAGTCGCCTCTCTTTCTCTCTCTCTATGTCTCAGATGTGGATCCGATCCCCCCTACCATGTGGGTGGCTAGTCCTATTTATAGGCGAAGGCCCCAGGCCTCTTCCCAAATATCGAGCGGGAAGGGCACCAATAATTGGCCATTTTGAAGGGGAACATCTAGTACACTTATCCTGACTAAAGTTGGTCCTCGCCTGCCAATGAACCTGACGATGACGCCGGCTTGGGCTCCACGATGACCTTCGTCCTGCCGTCTTGCTGGTCTTGGTCTTGTTGCACTGAAATGGTTGCCTTTGCTTGATACCCTCGCCTGCGCTGGCCCCCTTTGCACTAAAGAGGAAACAAGGACTCTGCGCAGGCCGGAGCCCGCCTAGCGCCCGCCTGGCCTTGGTTGTCATGGCTTGCGTCACAGGCACCTCGTGAGGTACCCCGCCTTGATCTCTCCGCCTCCTCACGAGCCAGCCTGACGAGGCCGTGCCCGAGGAAGCCTCCTGTCATCCGCCCCGCGAGGCTTGGCCCCTCGTGAGGGTCTTGAGCATATGTTGATGAAGATGGGCCGTACTGGGTCACTCCTGGAGCCACTCCGCAAGCCGCAGGCAGGGAAGTCTGGGTACCCCCGTTCCCAGAACGCCGACAGTAGCCCCCGGGCCCAAGGCGCGCCGAACTTGGCTTAGCAGAGAAGCGAAGGGGCAAGTGCGAAGCGCCACGGGCCCCAATAGCCTGCGACCTTGGGCGCCGCGTGGCGGTTGATTTGACGTGGGCATCCTGGCTCCCCCACGACGCCTCGGCAACTGCACGAATTGACAAGTCCCTGCATGCAAAACGGGTCATGATTACCTGCGATCGTGGAGGCCGATGGTTGGCCTCCCTCGGCTATATGTACGGAACGGCATGAGCCCTTCCAGTTCACCCCTTCTTGCTACTCCCCTTCTTCCTCTTCGTCCTTGCTCCTTCCTGCGCCAATGGCACCGATCCGTCGGCTTTCTGCCAAAGAGAAGGGGAAGGCCCCCGGAGAGGGTCCCGTCTCGCTTCCTCTGAAGAAAAGGCTCGTCTCTTGCCATGGGGAAGGGGGTGCTTGGCAGGAGGTGTCGAGGCCGTGGTTTGAGCGGCCGCCGCCTGGATTCCCATTGCCCCTATACGCCCGGATCAAGGATCTTGAAGGCGCAGGCGCCGAGCGGCACCGCCAGAGGCGCCGTCACCGCCGGCGGATCACGGCAGTGTGCGTCATTCCTCCTGGAGTTCATGTTGTGGGTTCTTCTCGCGAGCTCGTGCTTCACGCCGCGACGCCTCCTCGGTCCTGGATTCGCCTCCCTCCTTCCTTCGCCTTTGAGATCCCGCCGAGGGGGCCTATCGAGCTTTGGCTGCAGCATGCTGACTGTAGTTCCCCTCCGACCGAAGCGGAGGTCGAGGTCGTAGCTCCGGGAAGGATCTACCTGACCCGTGGCTGGGGCGAGATCGCCCGGGTCGGCAGGACGGGTGGCGCCCTCGCAATCTACCTCGAGTACGACGGCGCCTCCCTGATGTTCTTCAAGGTCTTTGACGCGGAGGGACGCCGGCTGGAGTGCTGCCCTGAGAGAGGCGGCCGGGCCCCTGCTGTGGCGAGTACTAGGCTCGCCGATCGCTTCCCCAGCAGCTCCTCAGGCAGCATAGGCGTCGAAGGATCCAGCGACTCTGCCGAGCTCTTCGCGACCCCGGAGACGAGCGATGAAAGCTACGAGCCCCCGAGCTTGCGTCGCTCTCGGAGCAGGGCGGGCTCGTCAGGCCGCCGTCACCACTGATCTGTATGGGGTTGGCACCGGTGACTGACGGCCCACTGTTGATGATGGCGTCTCTTGCGGAGGCGCGTGTAGTTAGCACTCTTTAGGATTTGCTCCTTTTGTTCCCTGCGAGGAATCGAAGAACACACCCCGTGGGGGTTGGTAAGGTGCCTGTAGTTCCATTTGTTAATATGATCCTTATCATGAAGCTGTGAGCGGTGCTCATCCCGTCTTAGCTTAGTCCCTCCTTTCGAACCTCGCGAGGACTTGACGCTCTGTGCTGACAGGTCCCGGTCCCAAGGCAGGCTTCAGCCGTCGCTGGTATGCCAGGTCACGATGCCGTGGTCAAGGCCAGGAGGTGAGCGGCCCGGGGTCCAGTAAGAGCCCCTGAGTCGTGATGCTCAGGAGGTCCCCTTTAGCGCTCAAGCAGCCATCGCTCGGTGAGAAAGGAGTGCGACATCGCCAAAACGGAACTGCATTGGGTGCGAGGTCGGTGCTGCGATAGCTAGTGTTTCCGGAGGATGACTTATCTTGGGGGTCAGAAACCACTCCTTGGCACGGCGCCGGGCCCATGCATTGACAGCCAAGGAGTCGCCTAGCGAGGTCCCCACGTGCCTCTTCCCTCTCGCCTTTGCTCCCCCTCGTGCTCTATGTCCTCAGGTCCCGGCCCTCGAGAGGGCTCAGCCGTCTATGGTATGCCAGGTCGCGATGCCGTGGACAAGGCCAGAAGGTGAGGGCTGGAGAGCCAGTAAGAGCCCATGAGTTGCGATGCTTAGGTACCCCCCCCCCTTTAACGTGCAAGCGGTTCGCGTGGACTAGAGCGAAGGAGACACTGCGGAGGCCTCGCCCGACGCTGCTCCTTGAAGCGATCCTGCGAGTTCATCATGAGAAAAGCGGGGGTTTGCCGTTACAATTGCCGGCCAGCTGCTGGTTTCTCTAGGAAGGTGACGAGGCACTGAAGGCTTGGTGAGGTGGTGCTCTGCAGGGTTGCCGCGGCTAGAGCTCAGCCATCCAGGTTTATCAACGTTGCAGGGACGGACCCATGCGCAAGCGTCGTGCCGTGAGGGAGAAGCTCCGTCAGTTGGTGTCAATTGAGCAGGCGATTAGGTCAAGCACGTTAATCATGAAGGAGCAAATCCATTTAGATAGATGCAAAAAAAGATGATCACCACTGGGTCGGGCCCGAGCGACTTTGGGGATGATGCAGCCCGAGGGGCGCCCCCGATAAAGTAAGCTGAAAACATGAACTAAAGGGATACATGCCGCAGGGACGGACCCATGCGGCCTGGGAATGATGCAGCCCTGGGGGGCGCTCCCAGCTGAAAATGAAACTCGAAGGATGTCACTTGATGATGCTGAAGATGTAGGGATGCTGAAGTAGCGGACGGCGTGCGCTGCGGGAGACGATCTTCATGAGCCCCCAGGCCCAGGGGCCTCGGGAGGCTCCGGAGGCGCTGGCGGCTCCTCGCGGACCATCTCCATCTCTGCTAGGACTTCTGAGTGCCTAACCGCCTGAGCCTCCAAGATGTTCCTCATGAGGCGCTGACGCACAGCAGCCGCGTTTGGCAGGCCATAAGGCATGCGAACATAGCTGTGGGGTGGACCTTCGCAGCGTCCCACGCGTGAGGGCCAGAGGCGCTCCTGAGAGGCGGCTCAGTTGAGTCCTGGTATGTCGATGCAGAGGCGCAGCCCGCCATCCTTGCTTGGATGGGGAGCTACGGCGGGTAAGCGGCGGCTGCCACTCATGACTCTTGACTCCTGCAGCTCTTGAACGATCTCGCTGATGAACTCGTGAGGGTTTGGCCCTCCTTGCCTTGCTCCTTCTTGAGGGAAACGTGCTTTGAAGAACGCCTCCAAGTGGTGCCCGAGTGCCTCCCTCATGATCCTAGCAAAGTCGATGGCCCTCCAGGAGAGAGCCCCCGAGCCTTGCTCGAGGAGGGCGTTGGGCACGCCTTCCTATGCGATAGAAGGAGGTGCCCCCTGAACAGGCACGGACCCTGAGGGGCCTGCCTCCCGAGGGGTCGGGCCAGGCGATGTCTTCTTCTTCTTAGGAGCATCCTCGGGAGGCCTCCCGTTCCTGTGATCTGGGTCTTCAATTGATGCGGCTTGGAAAGCACGTTCCAGAGAACACACGGCATCTCTCTCTTCATAGGGCACTATGATGACCCCACCGCTTCCTGGCATCTTGAGGACATTGTAGCCGTGATGGGTCACGGACATGAACTTGGCCAGGGCTAGGTACCCGAGGATGGCATTGTACGGCAGGCGGATGTGAGCGACATCAAAGTCAATGAGCTCGATGCGGTAGTTGTCGCGCTTCCCGAAGGTAACAGGAAGGTGGACCTGCCTATCAGAACCGTGGAACCATCAGTGACTCCTGAGAAAGGATTGGTTGGCTGCAGCTGATTGTATGGCACTTGGAGATTGTTGAACGTCTCCATGGATAGGACATTGAGCCCTGCTCCACCATCGATGAGGGTCCTGGTGACTTGCACATTGCTGATGATTAGGGAACGAAGCATCGGGAGGACTCCTGCTGTGGCCGCGCACTTGAGCTGATCCGCTGAGTTGAACGTGATAGCGCACGCTGACCACCTGAGAGGGTGTGTGGCCTCAAGCTTGGGGAGGACTGCATTCACTTCGCGAGCAAACTGCTTGAAGATGTGCTGAGAAGTCAGGGCTTGTGCGCCGCCCAAGATGCAAGCGATTGCGCGTGGCTCCTGGAAGCCTCCATCCCCCTCGTCCTGGTGATGGTCTTCATTCCTCCTCGGCTGTGGTGGCAGAGGAGGGACGCCCGTGTTGCCTTGTGGATGATCCTCGCGAGGCTGATCCCTCCAAGCCCCCTCATGAGGTGGGTCCCTCCAACCTCCCTCACGAGGCTGGTCCTGCCAGCGGTCCTCGCGAGGTCGGTCACGCCACCCTTAGCGAGGGCCACGGTCTTCCCATCATCCTCCACCACTTCCTCCTCCTCGGCCATAGCCCCTGTCGCTGCGCTCGGGGCATCGACCGGCACGCACATCTCGCACGTCCCCGAGCTCTTGGCATTCATTGGTGTTGTGGGTGTGGAGGTCATGGTACAAGCAGTACCGGCTGCGCTTGGATGACTCAGGTTGATCCCTGCCTCGCTTGGTGTCCGGCTCTGCCGCAAGCACGGCAGCCCCCTTGCGCTTCACGTCCTTGGCCTTGGGCTTCTTCTCTTCTGGGTCGGCAGCTGGCAGCTCAAGGAGGGAAAGGCGCCCCTCCTCAGCCCTAGCGCACTTGGTCGCCAGATTGAACAGCTCCAGGGAGGTGCACAGGTCCTCATCAATCGCGAGCTCCTCCTTCATCTTGACGTCACGCACGCTGTCGGAGAAGGCTGAGATGATGGCCTCCTCAGACACCTTGGGGATCTTAAGGCAAGCACTGTTGAAGCGCTGGATGAACTTCTGCAGGGTCTCTCCCGACTGCTGCTTGATGCGGCGCAAGTCGCTCTTGGCCGGGGGTCAGTCGCGGGTGCCTTGGAAGTTGGCGATGAATCGGGTGCACATCTCATCCCAGGAGGATACCGTGCCAGGAGCCAGGTTCAGGAGCCAGGTGCGGGCGCCGTCCTTGAGCGCCATGGGGAACCAGTTCGCCATGACCTTCTCGTCCCCGTTGGCGGCTTCGATGCCCAGCTCGTAGAGCTGGAGGAACTCAGCAGGGTCAGCCGTGCCATCGTAGCGCGGGGGCAGGTCTGGCTTGAACTTGCCCGGCCAGGCCACACTACACACCTCGACGGAGAAGGCATGGCAGCCTGCAGTGGCCGCGGGAGCCCTTTGGTGATGGAGAGCTTAATCTTGCGGGTCTCTGTGCGCTGCAGCCAGGTGCAGCGCGGGGTCTTGATGCACTGGAGCAGGAGCGCGTTCGTGCCGAGCTGGTGCGGGGAGCACACGGGCGGCCTCTTGGGGACGAGGGATCTCTTGGCAGCTCTTCTCTTGCTGTGCTGGCACCGGACGGAGTGGGTTCCGCCCTGGGGCCATGCGCCTTGGGGCCAAGGCGCCTTCTTGAGGGGGAGGCGGCTGAGGTGCCTTCTTGAGGGGGAGGCGGCTGAGGCACCCCTGGAGCTTCGTCGTCTGCGCATGGCGGGGCGCGGTGCAGTGAGAGGGATGGTGCGGGGGAGCCCCCAGCGGCGCTGACAAGCTCGGTGATGTGGGCGAGCTACTCGTCGTAGAGGTCGTCGACGAGACGGTAGTGTAGGAGCTCCCGCGCCAGGAGCAGTGCGGTGTGCGCGTCCGTAGGAGCGCGATGGGCGTGGGACGAGGAGCCGACCGGAGTCAATGACGGGGTGGCGGTGCGGCCTTCCCGCCGCACTAAAGGATGCAGGGACGATGCCTGCTGCTCGTTCCCCGCCGGGCCGGTGGCAGCGTTGACGGCAGGCGACGGGGAACAGCGGGGGTGCCTGCCGACGAGGGTCGTCTGGGCGATGCCAGTGGCGAGAGCGGCCCGGCGCTCGGCGCGGGCTCGACGAGCGTCTGACATGGATGCGACGGGCGGCAAAACACGAGGCGACGGAAGGCGGATTCCAGTGCACCCCTACCTGGCGCACCAAATGTCGGATTTAGGGTTGCGGCAGACCCTCAACATTCGAACACTAGGGTGCGCGCGGAGATCACACCTCCAGCCGACCCATGTCTCACCGCCTCGCCAGGATCTAAAACTACACGAAGAACAACACAAGGGACACGAGGTTTATACTGGTTCAGGCCACCATTGTGGTGTAATACCCTACTCCAGTTTGTGGTGTGGTGGATTGCCTCTGGAGTTGACGAAGACCAGTAGAAGGGAAGAACAGCCTCACGAGGGTCTGTACTTGGCTGGGGCGATGAACTGCTAGGGGAGTTCAGTCGCCTTTCTTTCTCTCTCTCTCTATGTCTCAGATGTGGATCCGATCCCCCCTACCATGTGGGTGGCTAGTCCTATTTATAGGCGAAGGCCCCGAGACTCTTCCCAAATATCGAGCGGGAAGGGCACCAACAATTGGCCATTTTCAAGGGGAACATCTAGTACACTTATCCTGACTAAAGTTGGTCCTCGCCTGCCAAAGACCCTGACGATGACGCTCGCTTGGGCTCCACGATGACCTTCGTCCTGCCGTCCTGCTGGTCTTGGTCTTGTTGCACCAAAATGGTTGCCTTTGCTTGATACCCTCGCTTGCGCTTGCCCCCTTTGCACCAAAGAGGAAACAAGGACGCTGCGCAGGCCGGCGCCCGCCTGGCGCCTTCCTGGCCTTGGTCCTTATGGCTTGCGTCACGTGCACCTTGTGAGGTACCCCGCCTTGATCTCTTCGCCTCCTCACAAGCCAGCCTGACGAGGTCGTGCCCGAGGAAGCCTCCTGTCGTCCGCCCTGCGAGGCTTGGCCCCTCGCGAGGGTCTTGAGCATATGTTGATGAAGATGGGCCGTACTGGGCCACTCCTGGAGCCACGCCGCAGGCCGCATGCAGGCAAGTCTGGGTACCTCCGTTCCCAGAACGCCAACAAGAGGAACACTTTGTGTGCTACCAAACGTCACAACGTAAAAGGGTGATTATAAAGGTGCTCTACAGGTGTCTCTGAAGGTGTTTGTTGGGTTGGCATATATCGAGATTAGGATTTGTCACTCCGTATTTCGGAGAAGTATCTCTGGGCCCTCTCGCTAATACTCATCACTATAAGCCTTGCAAGCATTGTAACTAATGAGTTAGTTGCTGGATGAAGTATTACGAAACGAGTAAAGAGACTTTCCGGTAACGAGATTGAACTAGGTATGATAATACCGACGATTGAATATCGGGGAAGTAACATACCGATGAAAAAGGGAACAACGTACGTTGTTATGTGGTTTGACTGGTAAAGATCTTCATAGAATATGTAGGAACCAATATGAGCATACAGGTTCCGCTATTGGTTATTGACCGGAGACGTGTCTCGGTCATGTCTACATAGTTCTCGAACCCGTAGGGTCCGCACGCTTAACGTTCAATGATGATTTATATTATGAGTTTATGTGATTTGATGACCAAAGGTTGTTCGGAGTCCCGGATGAGATCACGGACATGACGAGGAGTCTCGAAATGGTCGAGACATAAATATTGTTATATTTGAAGGTTATATTCGGACACCGGAAGGGTTCCGAAGTGTATCGGATATTTTTCGGAGTACCGGGAGGTTATAGGACCCCCCTCCACCGGGGAGTCAATGGGCCTTAATGGGCCCTAGTGGAGATAGGAGGCAGCGGGCAAGTGGTGGGGCGCGCCCCCTTTAGGCCCAAACCGAATTAGTTTACGGTTTGCCCCCCCCCCCCTTTCCTTCTTCTCTCCTCCTCCTTCCTCCTTCTCCTAATAGGAATAGGAAAAGGGGGGAGCCATACCTACTTGGAGTAGGACTCCCCCCCTTGGGCGCGCCACCCCTTGGCCGGCCTCCTCCTCCCTCCCTCCTTTATATACGTGGGAGGGGGGCACCCCATAGGCACACAAGTTGATCAAGTTGATCTTTTAGCCGTGTGCGGTGCCCCCTCCACAGATTTCCACCTCGGTCATATTGTCGTAGTGCTTAGGCGAAGCCCTGCACCGGTAACTTCATCATCACCGTCACCATGCCGTCGTGCTGACAAAACTCTCCCTTGACCTCAGCTGGATCTAGAGTTCATGGGACGTCACCTAGCTGAACGTGTGCAGATCGCGGAGGTATCGTACTTTCGGTACTAGGATCGGCCGGATCGTGAAGACGTACGACTACATCAACTGCGTTGTCATAACGCTTCCGCTTTTGGTCTATGAGGGTACGTGGACACACTCTCCCCTCTTGTTGCTATGCATCTCCTAGATAGATCTTGCGTGATCGTAGGATTTTTTTTTGAAATTACCGCATTCCCCAACATCTTTACCTCTCGACCATTTTGAGACTCCTCGTCATGTCCGTGAACTCATCCCGGACTCCGAACAATCTTCGGTCACCAAAACACATAACTCATATAATACATGTCGTCATCGAACGTTAAGCGTGCGGACCCTGCGGGTTCGAGAACTATGTAGACATGATCGAGACACCTCTCCAGTCAATAACCAATAGCGGAACCTGGATGCTCATATTGGTTCCCACATACTCTACAAAGATCTTTATCGGTCGAACATCAGTGTCAACATACGTTATTCCCTTTGTCATCGGTATGTAACTTGCCCAAGATTCGATCATTGGTATCTTTATACCTAGCTCAACCTTGTTACCGGCAAGTCTCTTTACTTGTTCCGTAATGCATCATCCTGCAACTAACTCATTAGTCACATTGCTTGCAAAGCTTTATATGATGTGTGCTACCTCTTGAGCACTGTGTTGGTTTTCCCTTGAAGAGGAAAGGATGATGCAGCAAAGTAGCGTAAGTATTTCCCACAGTTTTTTAGAACCAAGGTATCAATCCAGTAGGAGGCTCCTCAAAAGTCCCTCGTACCTACACAAACAAACAAGAACCTCGCAACCAACGTGATAAAGGGGTTGTCAATCCCTTCACGGTAACTTGCGAAAGTGAGATCTGATAGAGATAATAAGATAAGATAAATATTTTTGGTATTTTTATAATATAGATTGGAAAGTAAAGATGTAAATAAAAGATAGATGGGAAACTTATATGATAAAAGATCGACCAGGGGGGCATAGGTTTCACTAGTGGCTTCTCTCAAGATAGCATAAGTATTACGGTGGGTGAACAAATTACTATCGAGCAATTGATAGAAAAGTGCATAGTTATGAGATTATCTAGGCATGATCATGTATATAGGCATCACGCCTGCGACAAGTAGATCAAAACGATTCTGCATCTACTACTATTACTCCACACATCGACCGACTCCTGCCTGCATCTAGAGTATTAAGTTCATAAGAACAACGTAGCGCATTAAGAAATATGACATGATGTAGAGGGGTAAAATCAAGCAATATGATATAAAACCCATCTTTTTATCCTCGATGGCAACAATATAATACGTGCCTTGTTGCCCCTGCTGTCACTGGGAAAGGACACCGCAAGATTGAACCCAAAGCTAAGCACTTCTCCCATTGCAAGAAAGATCAATCTAGTAGGCCAAACCAAACTGATAATTCGAAGAGACTTGCAAAGATAACCAATCATACATAAAAGAATTCAGAGGAGATTCAAATATTTCTCATAGATAAATTTGATCATAAACCCACAATTCATCGGATCTCGACAAACACACCGCAAAAAGAGTTACATCAAATAGTTCTCCAAGAAGATCGAGGAGAACTTTGTATTGAGATTCGAAGAGAGAGAAGAAGCCATCTAGCTAATAACTATGGACCCGAAGGTCTACGGTAAACTACTCACAACTCATCGGAGAGGCCTTTGAGATGATATAGAGGCCCTCCATGGTCGATTCCCCCTCCGGCGGAGCACCGGCGAAGGCTCCAAGATGGGATCTCACGGATACAGAAGGTTGCGGCGGTGGAAATAGTTTTTTCGTGGTGCTCCCAGATGTTCTCGGGGTACGTGGATATATATAGGAGGAAGAAGTAGGTCGGCTGATCCACGAGGGGCCCACGAGGGTGGGGGCGCGCCCTCCTGCCTTGTGGCTTCCTCGTCTGCTGCTTGACGTCCACTCCAAGTCTCCTGGATTGCGTGTGTTCCAAAAAGATCGCTCTCGAAGGTTTCATTCCATTTGGACTCCGTTTGATATTCCTTTTCTTCGAAACACTGAAGTAGGCAAAAAAACAGCAATTCGGGCTGGGCTTCCGGTTAGTAGGTTAGTTCCAAAAATGATATAAAAGTGTAAAGTGAAGCCCATAAACATCCAAAACGGGTAATATAATAGCATGGAACAATCAAATATTATAGATACGTTGGAGACGTATCAAGCATCCCCAAGCTTAATTCTTGCTCGTCCTCGAGTAGGTAAATGATAAAAACAGAATTTTTGACGTGGAATGCTACCTAGCATAATTCTCAATGTAATTTTTCTTTATTGTGGCATGAATGTTCAGATTCAAATGATTCAAAATAAAAGTTTATATTGACATAAGAAATAGTAATACTTCAAGCATACTAACAAAGCAATCATGTCTTCTCAAAATAACATGGCTAAAGAAAGTTCATCCCTACAAACTCATATAGTTAGGCTATGTTTCATTTTCATCACACAAAAATACTCCCATCAAACACAACCCCGGTTTCAGCCAAGCAATTGGTTCATACTTTTTAACGCGCTTCAACCTGTTTCAACTCTCACGCAATACATGAGCGTGATCCATGGATATAGCACTATGGGTGGAATAGAATATGATGATGGAGGTTGTGTGGAGAAGACAAAAAAAAGGAAGTCTCACATTGACGAGGCTAATCAACGGGCTATGGAGATGCCCATCATTTGATGTCAACATGAGGAGTAGGGATTGTCATGCAACGGATGCACTAGAGCTATAAATGTATGAAAGCTCAACAAAAGAAACTAAGTGAGTGTGCATCCAACTTGCTTGCTCACGAAGACCTAGGGCATTTTGAGGAAGCCCATCGTTGTAATATACAACCAAGTTTTATAATGAAAAATTCCCACTAGTATATGAAAGTGACAACATATGAGACTCTCTATATGAAGAACATGGTGCTACTTTGAAGCACAAGTGTGGAAAGAGATAGTGACATTATCCCCTTTTTATTTTCTTCTTTTTTTGGGCCTTTCTTTTTTTTATTTGGCCTTTTTTTCTTGGCCTTTCTTTTTTTTCTATTTGGCCTTTGTTTGCTTATAAGGGACAATGCTCTAATGATGATGATCATCACACTTCTATTTATTTACAACTCATTGATTACAACTCGATACTAGAACAAGATATGACTCTATATGAATTCCTCCGGCAGTGTACCGGGATGGGCAATGAATCAAGAGCGACATGTATGAAAAATTATGAAGGTGGCTTTGCCACAAATACGATGTCAACTATTGTTGGTGTACTAAAGTAGGGGCACTCCTTTCTACCCCTTATTTGTGCGCGGGCAGTCAGAGTCGCGCCTGCGGCCACACTTAAGCAGGGCAGCCACAAGAAATCAAAGCCACAAGATGGTCAAAGCAACACCAAGACACAAAGAGCAAGAAGGCAAGGTGGACTCCCCCGGCAAGACCCTTGCCGGGGCGGCCTCCACAGCCCCAGCAAGGACCTTGCCGGGGCAGCTTACCCAATGCCAACGGAATGCGCCACCCTTGAGCCCCAGGTTTAACAACGCCACCAACCACGTTGGGACCAAGACTCGGGAGGCGCCTCTGTGATGGCATGCAGATCTTTGTGAAGACAAGAAACACTCCAAATCAGATGAGGATTAGAAGATGGTGAACCTCGGCGAGATCCTCACCAAGGAAACTCACAAGACCTCCGGCGAGATCCTTGCCGGGGACAACCACAATGCCACGGCAAGACCCTTGCCGGGGCCCCGGCAAGGCCCTTGCCGAGGACATCCGCGGGACCAAAGCCAGGCCCACGCCCGCCAAGTCTCCACCACCGCACCCATGCAGCTGCCAGCCCACCAGCTAGGCAGGCACCTGCGTGTAGACATGAGGCTTCCAAGCCAACTCAATGCATGCCTACGCGGTGGCATGCAAATCTTCATGAAGGCCCTACCACCGTGCCACCTCAGCAGCCTGCCAACCTACATGGCGTGGACCGCCTCGCTGGCCCAGGCGCGTGTCAAAGCAGGGCGAAGTGGCGGTAAAGTAAGGGGGACACCTAAGGGGTGCATTAAATGCATCTTGTCCCGTAATGGCAAGCGATAAGCTTAGCCACAGTACACCGATGCCACCTCTTGTGTGCCACTATGGCGATCCCCTTGACTATAAAAGGAGGCCCAAGGCATCCAGGAGAAGGATTCGGACCCTTGGACAAGTTACACTCATTGTAGCTAGCTCAAGAACTCCAAGAACACGGTTATACACACAAAAGCAGGACTAGGGTATTACGCGTCCTCGCGGCCCGAACCTGGGTAAACGATCCGAGTGCTTGTTCTGACTGTTGATCCCGCTCTTCTCACGACCCCGCGCCCCACAACCATAGTACGGATTCTTGTGATCCCATAGGTGTCTTTCTCCACAGACATCTTTGGCGCGCCAGGCAGGGGTGCGCAGTAGTGAGAATCTGGTTTAGCTGGTCGAACAGCTCTTCGTCGCCATGGCTTCCAAGGAAGAAGCAACCAAGCGAGCAGCACCGTCAGCAAATGCGACAAGCGTTTGCGCGACGACAAGAAAACTAAGTCATTCAAAAATTCTGAGTAATTCCTTTTTATATAAGGTTATCTTCCTCGAAGATCTTTTCTTTGTATAAGAAACCTGCACGCAGTGGGGCCCTTCCATTATTGGCAACACCCTTGGTCTATTTCGAGTCTGCTCAACAAATCGAGCGGTTGCATCGAGAATGGCAGGGCGGCCTTCCGCTATTGGCAACGCTCTCATTCTGTCTCGAGTCCGCTCGACGGTTCAAGAAGCCGCGCTGAGAACGGCAAGGTGGTTCGCACAACAGCAAGCACACCCTGTCGGCTACTAAAGGATCCGTCCTTCAAAGCACTGCGGCTTGGGTTCACGTGCCGGCAAGCCTGTCCAGTTGGCGTAGGGTGGACATACAAGGAGGGGTTGAATAGGGAAAACCATGCATCAATTTAAAACACTGCAGAGTAATATTACATCAATTGTTGTTGCGGTTCTAACTAAAGATATGAATTGTCTTGGTAGTGAACTGACATACTCCCAGGAAAAGCTCGAACGACCTTCAACAAAAGGGTACCTGTACCCGAAACCCGGGTTAATAAAACTGAGAAAATTAACTCGGAAAGAAGTTTTTTGTAAGCTCCGTTGGGCATATTAGGGCTATACGGATTCGAACCGTAGACCTTCTTGGTAAAACAGATCCCAATGATAACGAGTAGGCCCAAATAATTCGATTGGGGTCCCCGCAGTGGCAGCTATAAACGGGGTGCCTAATCCCGGCACTGGCCCTCAACCCTCTGAATTCCGCCAACGCGGCTGATGATGGGCTCGATGCGCTCCTCGAGCACCGAGAGGTCTGCATCGCCCGGCAAGCTATCCAGCGTGGCGTTGAAGTCAAGTTCGGGGTTCTAGTATGCCAGCTTGGTGAGGACCTTGGTCATGGCACCCCGGCAAAGTGTCTGGGCCTCGCTGGCCAGGGAGCTCGCCCGGTTGGAGGTCGAATCGTTCCAGGGCTCCAAGAGCACCCTCGAAGAACAGGGTCAGCTTGGCATTGCGGCTCGTGCTTGGTTCCGGGGCATACCTCACTTATGGCATCCCCATGCCGGCCAACTGCTTGGTGATCCTGTTGGCGACGTCGGTGAGGCGGCTGATCCAGAGGTCCTCACCCTTCATGAAATCTGTGTGGTTGGCGGTGTCATTCTTCCGCAGCTACCTCTCCTCCGCCAGGCTGTTGGTCAGAGCTCCCTCCCAGGCCTTGGCCTCCGTGAGCGTCTTCTCAAGACCCTCCAGCTTCAGCTTCAGGTCCTTGATGGAGTCGTTGGCGCGGGCGAGCCGCTCGGCCTTGGTGAGGGCGTCGTCCTGCGCCACCGTTAGGGCACAGCTGGCCGTGTCCCTCTCCTTCGTCAGCTGATCGGCCCTGGCCTTCAGGCTGTCCCACACCGCCTCCAGCTCCTTCACCTTGTTGTCATGGGCCAGAGCTTGGGCATCGAGCGCTTCCTTGTGCTTATGCTCCAGCTCACGGGTCCGCGCTGCGACAAGTTC
Organism: Triticum dicoccoides; assembly: GCF_002162155.2. Taxonomy (NCBI): domain Eukaryota; kingdom Viridiplantae; phylum Streptophyta; class Magnoliopsida; order Poales; family Poaceae; genus Triticum; species Triticum dicoccoides. The sequence goes on from NC_041383.1 coordinate 541,351,863, forward strand.
TCGACCTCCTCGTCCTTGCCGCGAGTGCGGCGGCAAGCGTCACCTCACGGGCGACGAGGTCCTCCTCCTGGGAGTCCATCTCGGCCTAGCGCTGGGATTGGCTGGCCTCGGCCTTGGAGGCCTCCTCCTGGGTCTTCTCGATGTCGGCCTGCTTCAGGAGAATCTCCAGCTCGTGCTGCGCCAGCTGGCCTTGGGTGGCCTTTAGCTCCTCATGGGCCTGGTGGAACCAGGCCTGCGCCTCGGCGATGCACTTCCCGACGTCCGCCTTCGCCTGGCCCGCCATCGCCTCCCTGGACTTTGCCTTGTCCAGGCGGGCGCGATGGAGCGCCTGCAGCTTCCAGAAGCTGGCGCCCATGGCCCAAAGAAGCTGCTCCTTCTGGGTGCCACCGCCACCGGTGCTCGGTTCCTTGACGACCTCGAGCCCGGCGACGGTGAGCACTTTGTCATCAAATACCTCCCCCTCGGTCGGCGCCCTGGTGCTCGCCGTCCTAGGGAGGTGGACGAACAAGTCATCGCTCACCTTCAGATATTTGCCAGAGCCGGAGGCAGCGGACGAGGAGGGTTGGTCGTCAACCACCTCCTCCTTGGTGGCGGCCTTGTCGGCCTCCCCGGCAGCGGCCTTGCCGGCATCCTCCATAGCGCCCTTGCCGGACCCTCGGCGGCAGCCTCCTCGGACTCTTCGGCAAACCCCTTGGCGGCATCCTCGACCGTGGTCTCAGCGGCCACCTCGGCTGCGACCTTGTCATCCTCGGCCATGGCATCCGTAGCGACCTCCTTGACGATGGTGTCGGTGTCCTCCTGGTCCACCGGGGGGGGATCTGGATGCCGAAGAAGAAAATGAGGCAAGGCCAAGATTCAAAAAAAAGAAGAAGGGTAAGGGAAATCAGGCGACTCACCCCTGCTGGGCTGAGAAGAAGTCGCTCCCTCCCCGCCAACGTATGTTGCCGGGATGGGGCCACCGGTGCCCAAGTATACCTCCTCCTCCTCCATGCGCATGGGCTCAGTGTCTGGCACCGTTGTCGGGGACGCACCTCGGGGCGGTGTGGTCGACGGGGGCAGCGTGGTGGGGGTGGCCCTTGGTGGCTCCTCCTACTGCTGCTCTCCTGCTGCAGCCACGGCAGGTCAGTACCAAAGAGCCACACCCCGGCGCACGTTGATAGGGGGTAGGTGGTGAACGCACACTGGGGGCTGAGCCAGGGGCTGCATCGCGGGCTGCTATCCGGGCTGCTCTCCACCACCAGCGGCGCCTTTGAGGTACTCACCGGGGGCTGCCTGCCCGTCGAGGCCTTGGCCCTCTTTGCTGCTCGCTGGGCTAGCGTCTCCATTTCCCTGCAAGAACAAGTTAAATCAAGGAAGGCGGCACGATTAGTGAGGATGGAAACAATGAGGGGCAGAGTGCTTACTCGTCCTCCACCTCCTCTTCTGCTGCCTTCCTCTTCCTCCTCGGGCTGAGGGACAAAAAGTCGTAGGCCACATCCATGCCGGCGTTGGCAGGAGGAGGGGATGGCGATGGAGTCCGGTAGCGTTTGGATGAAGAAGAGGCGGTCGTCTTCTTCTTCGCCACCGCGGCCTTCTTCTTCGCCACCGCGGCCTCCTTCTTCGCCGTCACGGCCCTCATCACGCGCGCGGCTTCCCCCCGAACCCCTCGCCGCAGCTCGGCCCTGGCAGATCGGACCGGCTCGCCAGAGCTGGCCCGATGCAGGACACGTCCCTTCTTCGTACCCGAGGGATCGTCAGCCTCGGCCTCCTCCTCGGACGATTCCTCGGCCACGTCCTCGGTAGGGGGGCCTCGGTGCTGGCGCCACCCGCCTCCCTGGCAGATCTCACCCACTCGGCGAGCTCCTTCTCTTCTGTGGCCACAGCGGCCTTGTTCTCCATGCCGCCGGCGTCGCCGGCCAGCCTGGCGAGCTCCGCCTCCACCGCTCTGGCGGCGATGTAGTCTAGCTCTTCCTGGGTGGTGTCCTGGATGAGCAGGGGCTCATCATGATCAAGTTCTTTGACCAAGTTGGCGAAGAAATCCTCCACCTCACGTGCCGGGGGCTCGACCAAGGCCGGGTCGAGACCGTGCGCGTTGAAAACCGGCATCATGGCGAGGATGTCAGCCTGCCGAGTGTTGTTGCTCAGCGAGACCACTCCGGGCGGCAGCCCGAACAAGGGCCCCTTGACGACCTTTCCAGACTTCGCGGCCTTGCCGGTCCTCTCCACCTTGACGTCGGCATACACGTCGAGCTGGAAGAGCCTCCGGCAATACCAGGAGTGCCCCAGCACCGTGAGGTTGTGCTTCAGGCCGGTGCGGAGCCTCATGATGTCGGCCGCGTTCCTGAAATCCCAGGCCGACCTCCCCTTGTTGTGCAGTGGAGCGATTCGACGGTGGATGAAATCCGCCGCAATCATCTCAAGGGTGAGCCCGGCCTCGGTGAGGCGGCGAATCCTGGTGGTGGTGATTGAAAACTTCTTGTTGTTGGGGTCGAGGTCGCTCCAGTCCGCGCCACGAAGCAGCGGCTCCTGACAAACACCCCAGTAGAACTCCGGTGGGTTCTCCTCCATAATCCAGCACCACCGGCCCCGCCACTCCTCCCACCTCTCCTTCGTGGCACCCTCTGGGTAGGCGCCTTTCTCTTGGGCCCTCGGGATCCAGGCAACGGTTCCAGAAAGGGCGCCCCCGGGTTGGACGCGGGGGGAGAAGTAGTGGCGGAAAAGCGTCGTGCTTGGCACCACCCCGGCGAAGCCCTCGCAGAGGTGGGCAAAGCACACCAAGCACGCCACCGCATTCAGCGTAAGGTCCAACAGATGGAAGCCAAAAGTGCACATAATGTCATTGAAGAAGTCGGAAAAAGGGGACAGAGCCCGCAGAAGAAGAAGTCGACGAAGAATGGGTACCGTTTTGGGCCACCCTTGTTGCGATCC
>NC_041383.1:541355101-541358285 GCF_002162155.2 Triticum dicoccoides
CCCACAAAGGCTTGAAGTAATCCTTGAGCTCGAAGATGTCGACAGACAACGGGATGAAATAGGCGGACTGCACCCGCCGCGCCGCCGCCTCGCTCTCTGGCGTCTCCTTCTCCCTCGTGTCCTTGGCTACACCCTTGCCCTTCCCAGATTTAGGCGCCATGGCGGCTGGGAAGAGAGCGAGGGATTGAAGGCAGTGGGGGCGCAACAGCAGTGAGCGGGATCTTGAAGAGGAAGAAGATGAGGACAACGATGTCAAGGTTGGGGAAAGCACAAGGGGTAAATGAGCCGCGCGCCCGCGGTTATTCCTTTTTATGGGGAAGACGTGGGCCGCCTCTTTCCCATTTATTGCGACGTGATGCATGCCTGCAGCGACCGCCCCGCGCATGCCCCCCACGTCATGCATGATCCTGACGTCACGCATTCAATGCGGGTCGTGGGGAAGTGCAGCGGACGAAAAGTTACCGCGGTAAAAACCGCCCCGTCTGCCCGTGCACCGTCTTGGGCCTAGCCCAACAACGCGTTGCCCTTATGTGTGGCCCAGGCCCGGGGGCTCCTATCGGTGTACTAAAGTAGGGGCACTCCTTTGTACCCCTTATTTGTGCACCGGCAGTCAGAGCCGCGCCTGCAGCCACACTTAAGCAGGGCAGGGACAGGAAATCAAAGCCACAAGACGGTCAAAGCAACGCTAAGACGCAAAGAGCAAGAAGGCGAGGTGGACTCCCCGCGGCAAGACCCTTGCCGGGGCGGACTCCACAACCCCGGCAAGGACCTTGCCGGGGCAGCTTACCCAACGCCAGTGAAACGCGCCACCCTTGAGCCCCAGGTTTAACAACGCCACCAACCACGTTGGGACCAAGACTCGGGGGGCGCCTCCGTGATGGCATGCAGATCTTTGTGAAGACAAGAAACACTCCAAATCAGATGAGTATTAGAAGATGATGAACCTCGGCGAGATCCTCGCCAAGGAAACTCACAAGACTTCCGGCAAGATCCTTGCCGGGGACGACCACAACGCCACGGCAAGACCCTTGCCGGGGCCCGGCAAGGCCCTTGCCGAGGACATCCGCGGGGCCATAGCCAGGCCCACGCCCGCCAAGTCTCCACCACCGCACCCATGCAGCTGCCAGCCCACCAGCTAGGGAGGCACCTGCGTGTCAACGTGAGGCTTCTGAGCCAACTCAGCGCATGCCTACGTGGTGGCATGCAAATCTTCATGAATGCCCTACCACCGCACCACCTCAGTAGCCTGCCAGACTACATGGCGCTGACCGCCTCGCGGGCCCAGGCACGTGTCAAAGCAGGGCAAAGCGACGGTAAAGTAAGGGGGACACCTAAGGGGTGCATTAAATGCGTCTTGTCCCGTAATGGCAAGCGATAAGCTTAGCCACAGTACACCGATGCCACCTCCTGTGTGCCACTGTGGCGATCCCCTTGACTATAAAAGGAGGTCCAAGGCATCCAGGAGAAGGATTCGGACCCTTGGACAAGTTACACTCATTGTAGCTAGCTCAAGAACTCCAAGAACACAGATATACACACAAAAGCAGGACTAGGGTATTACGCACCCTCGCGGCCCGAACCTGGGTAAACGATCCGAGTGCTTGTTCTGAATGCTGATCCCGCTCTTCTCATGACCCCGCGCCCCGCAACCGTAGTAGGGATTCTTGTGATCCAATAGGTGTCGTTCTCCACCCACAACTACATGATCATGCAAGGCAATATGACAATGATGATGTGTGTCATGATAAACGAAACGGTGGAAAGTTGCATGGCAATATATCTCGGAATAGCTATGGAAATGCCATAATAGGTAGGTATGGTGGCTGTTTTGAGGAAGATATAAGGAGGTTTATGTGTGATAGAGCGTATCGTATCACGGTCTTTGGATGCACCGACGAAGTTTGCACCAACTCTCAAGGTGAGAAAGGGCAATGCACGGTACCGAAGAGGCTAGCAATGATGGAAAGGTAAGAGTGTGTATAATCCATGGACTCGCATTAGTCATAAAGAACTCATATACTTATTGCAAAAGTTTTGTTAGCCCTCGAAGCAAAGTACTACTACGCATGCTCCTAGGGGAAGGGTTGGTAGGAGTTAACCATCGCGCGATCCCAAGCTCCACACATAAAGGCAGGCAATCAAAAGAGCACCTCGTGCAACAAATTTGTTACACAACTTTTACCATACGTGCATGCTACGGGACTTGCCAACTTCAACACAAGTATTCTTTAAATTCACAATTACCCAACTAGCGTGACTCTAATATCACCACCTCTATATCTCAAAACAATTATCAAGCATCAAATTGATCATAGCATCCAATTCATTTCCTATGATAGTTTTTATTATACCCAACTTGGATGCCCATCATTCTAGGACCAATTTTATAACCATAGCAAATACCATGATGTTCTAAAAACTATCAAAATAATATAAGTGAAGCCTGAGAGATCAACAATTTCTACAAAATCACCGCCGTGCTCTAAAAAGTATAAGTGAAGCACTAGAGCAAAAACTATCTATCTCAAAAGATATAAGTGAAGCACATAGAGTATTCTAAAAATTCCAAATCATGTGTGTTTCTCCCAAAAGGTGTGTACAGCAAGGATGATTGTGGTAAATTAAAAAGTAAAGACTCATATCATACAAGACGCTCTAAGAAAAACACATATCATGTGGTGAATAAAAATATAGCTCCAAGAAAAGTTACCGATAAACGAAGACGAAAGAGGAGATGCACTACTAGGAAAAGGGCTATAGATAGCATTGACACTAATGGCGCACCAGGGAAGTAGTGCGCCACTACTATATACTTATGGCGCACCGGTTGGTGATGCGCCATTAGTGTGGAAGACACTAATGGCGCACCACACAAAAGGTGCGCCACTAGTTATAATTTTTTTTTCATTTTTACATACATACTAATGGCGCATCAGACCGAAGTGCGCCAGTACTAGTTCTAACTAGTAATGGCGCACCAGACAGGGAGTGCGCCAGTACTGAATTTTTTTATTTTTTTTTTTGCAAAACTACTAATGGCGCACCGCCGCTGGGTGCGCCATTAGTAAGCCCCCCCCCACTCCGCCTATTCCCCTCCCTCCCTTCCTCCCCAACCATATGCCGCCGCCGCACCTGCACGCCCCATCCGTCCCCTCCGTCCCCTGCCACCGCCACCCCGACCCCT
>NC_041383.1:541358758-541362848 GCF_002162155.2 Triticum dicoccoides
CCCCCGCGCCGCCGCCCCCACGCCCCCGCGCCCCGAGCCGGAGGAGGAGGACCAGGAGGAGGACGAGGAGGAGGAGGAGACTGCTCCCAGTGCAGCCTCGCCGTCGCCAGGGAGAGCGGGGCAGCCTGCTCCACCACTGCGGCCACTCCGGCCGGCGACCGCGCGGCGTCCTGCAGCGAGGTGCTTCCCTTCGCCCCACCCCCTCTGCATTCTTCTCCTGCTCCCTCCCTGTTCGCCGCACCCACCCGCTCCCCCTTTTCACTGCGGGACCCCCTCCAGCCCGGCGACCGACAGCGATTCAAGGCGGCGGCGGCAGCTGCCAGCGAGGTTACTCCCGCACCACCTCGTCGCTCGTCCCATCCGCTTGCCAGATCCTAGGTTTTGGCCCCCAGTTTGCATCGTACGAGCGAACCCTAGGTTTTGTACACTTGCTGACTTACATAACCAAGCATTATATAAGGATCACAAAGTAAAATTAAGAAACCCACACAATACAAGTACTTCTGCAACCTACAAAGTCTCAACTTTGCTCTGTATTTCTGTAACCTACAGAGTCTGAACTTTGCCATACAAGTACTTCTGCAGTGTCACATTTTCAGCACTGACCTCTTTCCAAATGAAATACTAGTTGGGGATAGCAAAGGCCATGAGCTGCTTTTGCTAAGGGCTGGTGGCAACCCTGTCTAACTCTCAGTTCATTCTTAACTGCTTTTGCTTAGGGTTGATCAGTTGGTAAACTGACAGACGATTTTTCATTTCTAGAACCTAAAATCAAGTCTACATTCTTGTTGTATGACTGAATCCATGGGTGCTGGCTTGAGAAATTAAGCTCCCCAAGCCCACAATAGTGCAACCGCTTCTACTTGATATATATATATATGTGTGTGTGTGTGTGTGTGTGTGTGTGCTAGCTCTAGTCTACAGGAGTAGTGTTGTGCCTCTCAAGGCCATACTCATTTCTGTTCCTCAGGAAAGAACGGAAAAAGAGGAAGAAACTCACATGTGCAACCTGCAAAGACTGAACTTTGCTCTGCACTTCTGTAGCTACCTTTTCTTTCAGCACTGACCTCTTTTCAAATGGAATATTACTTGGGAATAGTAAAGGTCTTGAGCCGTAGCCAGTGCTGGCAACAGCCCTGTTTCACTTTGCCTTCCAGATAATCAATTTATTGTTTGTATATAAACTCTGTGAGATAACCAAATGACCATAAACACAATTTCATGATAACCAAAATTTGAAAGAAATGCTTTTCCAGGAAATCAATTTATTGTTTGTATATAAACTCTATGAGATAATCAATTGTTGTTGGTCCCTTTGTATGTCAAAACTGTATGTCAAAACTCAAAACTGAAAAACTATCAAAACTACACATGCTAAATTTTCCATCAGACTGTGTCTACATATTGCTGTCAAAATATCATAGTAATGATCATCTAGTCAGATGTGTGCACAGATTGCTGTTACATGTTCATTTTGGTCATTTAGTGAGATAATGGTCATTTTGGAGATGCCATATGAAGATTTTAGGGTCATTTTGGAATAATGGTCATTTAGTAATGCGAAACATTGACTATTACTATGGCAAGTATTGTGTCAAGTACTCCATGTGTTTTTGTTGGCAGTTTATCATGAAATTGTGTTTATGGTCATTTAGTAATTCAGTCAAATATTGTCTCAAATCTGTGGAGTACTGGAACTGGGACTAGTAGTATTGTGTCATTCTCTTCTCTTCTCTGAAACTGTAGCATTTCAGTTTAACAGTGGATCTCTGTGGAACTGTGTAGCATTTCAGTTTAACAGTGGATCTCAAAATTGGATGCTCCCGACGTGCCAGCAGCGGAGTGGCTCCCGACCTAGGTGTTAGAGGTGCAGCATATGTGCAATTTTGACCACTGACTATAACAAATTGTTTGAAATATAGACCACTATGTGGAGGAATAACTCTAGTGAGTGATTCTTGCTATGGGGAGGGACAGTGATAACATATTAAATAGATTGATTGTTCTTACATTTTAGTGATAACATATTAACATTCTTGCTATGGGGTGGGACAGTGATAACATTTTAGCTAGATAGAATATATGCACATTTGGTCTGCTTCTGCTAGTTTTGATGTTTCCCGTCTTCCGTTTACGACAAGAGATTTGTCTATAGAAAAGCATATCGGCAGCTGTTCATGTATTGTTTGGACTAAAGAATCCTCAAGTCCTCCGGATATATGTTTGAATGCTAGATGGTTCATGCATATTTCTGTCTACTTCCTCTAGAATTAGATGGATGTATATATGTCTATCTACTTCTTCTAGAACTAGTGTATTACCAAGATTCCAACACTATTTATGCAATATCCAAATTGAAAATACCAAGTAGCATTTTGCATTCTCTTTCAGATTCAATGTGACTAGAATTCACTTGTTCTTATATGGGTATAACTTCACTTGTTTTTAGGCTAGTGTAGGGTGTTTGCTTCATTCTGTCATCATTTGTAACTATGTCACAAATAAATTGTTCCTTCTTCTTTATTTGACAAGTAATGGCTGTTGATAAGCTGAGGCATGGATTAAGCTGTTTCTTCGCTCTGAATTACTTGTGATGCCTCTGAATTACTTGTGATCACATTGAGAAAGACTTGTAAAGATGATGATCATCTTTTACAGAAAAAAAATTCTGATTTTGCTAGTTTGCTCGGTTTTGTCTCCGACCATCGTGTCGTGATGATTGTGCAGGTACCCCGAGAGGCCCTTGAATTTGCCGGAATGTCGATTAACTTCCGTTCCGGCAAATTCGGGTACTCCATATGTCCTATTTTCAGCAAAGGTCATGCTGAAAATCTCCGTGAATTTTAGCATGACTTTGCTAAAAATAGGACATATGGGGTACTTGCGACTAATGCATGTTATCATGCATGTTTTATGATCTGTTGTAAGGGTACTAATTGGTCTCTTATGCTTCTTATCAGAGATGGCGGGAAGCAGCCACCGCCGCTCTGCGACACCGCAGTACGAGTTGGATGCTTCCGAGTTCTTCACTATCATACTTGAGACTTCATTATCATCCATGACGCAGGTATATAAAACGAGAGATCTCCCCTTCACCCATCTCATTATGATATCTGTTGTTTGCTACATCACTCGTTGTCCCAAACTGCAGAGGCTGCCTGACAGTTTTATGAACATGCTGATGGGTGAAGATCCGCCAAATAATGTGAAGCTGCGACAGGCCGGCAGCGGGTTTCGCAGGTAGTGGGATGTGGAGTTGGTGATCAAGGAGGGCCACATGTACTTGTCTCGTGGGTGGGAGAAGTTCTACCGTGCCTACGACCTGCGGCTGGGGTACTTCCTTCTCTTCAGGTACGACGACGACGCCACCATGCTCATCGTGAAGGTGTTCAACACGACTATGTGTCGCATGCGCTACACTGACAATGATGATGCCGGTACGTTCTGCCTCTTCTTATTCCTCTACATTTGGCTTTGTCTCACATCGATTGTTAACGGTCATTGTTGCATTTTGGATAGGTAATGGGAGCAGCAGCAGCGACACTGGCAACAACGATTCTGGCAGCAGTGATTCTGGCTGTAGCGAAAGCAGCAGCGATTCTGGCTGTAGCGAAAGCAGCAGCGACTCTGGCAGTAGCATAGACAACAAGAAGTATGATCCAGACTAGAGTGCGGGAGAAGAGGAGCAGAGTGGGGATGAGGAGCTGTAGGATGACGATGGGCATCAGGCTGAGGATGACCTAGCGCTGGTGGTGGCTGACCAATGGCAAGAGATGGTGGTGGCTGACCATGGGCAAGAGATGGTGGTGGCTGACCATGGGCAAGAGATGGAGGTGGCTGAGGATGACCTAGCGATGGTCGTGCCTGAAGGTGGCCTCGCGATGGTGGTGGTGCCTCACAATGACCATGCACCGGTGGTGGCGCCGGCGATCCCACAGCTGGGCGACATGACCACGCAAATTGTGGTAGAAGACTACATCCCACTGCCTCCACTGCCTCCACCGCCTCGCCGCTCTTGGCGCATCAGGCTGAGGAAGGAGAAGGAGAAGGAGAAGAACAATGCATGAGAACTGAACTTTGTCAGGTATGT
>NC_041383.1:541363150-541389571 GCF_002162155.2 Triticum dicoccoides
ATATATATATATATATATATATATATATATATATATATATATATATATATATATATACTTAGTTACCTATGTTATGTCTAATATGCTTAGTTTCCTATAGATTAGCTTCATTTTACCTAAGTTGGCTCTAATATGCTAACTTAGAGCTTAATTATATGCTTAGTTTCCTATAGGTTAGCTCCAAAATAACTTATGTTAGCACAAAATGATCAAGTTTACGTAATAAGCTTATAGTCTTCTTCTTATTCTTCTTCTTTTCCAAAATGACATAGGTTAGCTTCATTTTACCTAAGTTGGCTTTAATATGCTAACTTAGAGCTTATATGCTTAGTTTCCTATAGGTTAGCTCCAAAATAACTTATGTTAGCACAAAATGATCAAGTTTACATAATAAGCTTATAGTCTTCTTCTTATTCTTCTTCTTTTCCAAAATTCTTCTTATTCTTCTTCTAGTGTTCTTCTTCTTCTAGTATTCTTCTAGTCTTCTTCTTCTTCTTCTTCTAACTTGTTTATCATTTTGCAGATTTGATTTAATTCACGGAAGCTTGCATGGATGGAGTGCTTATTTTCCATTTGTGTTTTTATTTTGTATCAATGTGAAACTTTTGTTAATTGATGGATAACGGTGTTGGATGAACAATGTGAAACTTTTGTAATATGTAACGATGGAACTATGTGTTGGCTATGTATGTATATATGATGGAACTTGTGTGTTGGCTATGATTGTTATATGGATGCTTGTTGTATATATATGTGTTGGATTTCTCATATGTGAAATAGTGACCTGACATTAAGAAAAAAAATTAAAAAATTGTTACTAATGGCGCACTACCATGTGGTGCGCCATTAGTATAGCAGACACTAGTGGCGCACTATGGGCAAAACTAATGGTGCATTGCGTGGTGCACCATTAGTACACTAGATACTAATGGTGCACCAGTGGTGCGCCATTAGTAAAAAATACTAGTGGCGTGATACTAATGGCGCACCGGTAGTGCGCCATTAGTAGGCAAAACCGATGCGCCATTAGTAGGCCTTTTCCTAGTAGTGATGCCTTCCGGGGCATCCCCAAGCTTAGGCTTTTGGTTGTCCTTGGATTATCTTGAGGTGCCATGGGCATCCCCAAGTTTAGGCTTTTGGTTTTCCTTGGGTTATCTTGGGGTGCCATGGGCATCCCCAAGTTTAGGCTCTTGCCACTCCTTATTCCATAGTCCATCAAATCTTTACCCAAAACTTGAAAACTTCACAACACAAAACTCAACAGGAAATCTCATAAGCTCCGTTAGTGCAAGAAAGAAAAACCACCACATAAGGTACTGTAATGAACTCATTCTTTATTTATATTGGTGTCAAACCTACCGTATTCCAACTTCTCTATGGTTCATACCCCCCGATACTAGCCATAGATGCATTAAAATAAGCAAACAACACACGAAAAATAGAATCTGTCAAAAACAGAACAGTCTGTAGAAATCTGTAACTTTCGAATACTTATTGAACTCTAAAAATCCTAAAAAAATAGGAAGTCCTGGGCAATTTGTCTAATGATCTAATGAAAAACGAATCAACTAAAAATCATGTTCCTGTGATTTATTAAAATTATTCTTGTGCGTGCAAAAGTTTCTCGTTTTCAGCAGAATCAAATTAACTATCATCGTAGGTTATCCTATAGGTTCTACTTGGCACAAACACTAATTAAAACATAAAACCACATCTAAACAGAGGCTAGATGAAATATTTATTATTAAACATAAGCAAAAAGCAAGGAACAAAAATAAAATTGGGTTGCCTCTAAGTATTGCCATCTTTGACATTCAATTAAACGCCCTTAGCTATGCATAAAAGCGAGAATAGATCTAAGTATTGCCATCTTTGACATTCAATTCATAAGTGGCACGCATAATAGATTCATAAGGTAATTTGACTTTCTTTCTAGGGAAGTGTTCCGTGCCTTTCCTTAATGGAAATTGGAATCTAATATTCCCTTCCTTCATATCAATAATTGCACCAATCATTCTAAGGAAAGGTCTACCAAGAATAATAGGACATGAAAGATTGCAATCTATATCAAGAAAAATTAAATTTATGGGAACATAATTCCTATTTGCAACAATGAGAACATCATTAATCCTTCCCATAGGTTTCTTAATAGTGGAATCCGCAAGGTGCAAGTTTAAAGAGCAATCATCAAATTCATGGAAACCTAGCACATCACATAAAGTTTTCGAAATCGTGGAAACACTAGCACCCAAATCACACAAAGCATAGCATCATGATCTTTAATTTTAATTTTATTAGTAGGTTCCCACTCATCATAAAGTTTTGTAGGTATAGAAACTTCCAATTCAAGTTTTTCTTCATAAGATTGCATCAAAGCATCAATGATATGTTTGGTAAAAGCTTTATTTTGACTATAAGCATGAGGAGAATTCAACACGGATTGCAACAAGGAAATACAATCTATTAAAGAACAATTATCATAACGAAATTCCTTCAAATCCATAATAGTGGGTTCAATGATATGTAAAGTTTTGACCTCTCCAATCCCACTTTTACCAAATTTAGCATCAAGATCTAAAAACTCCGAATCATTGGGACGCCTTTTAACTAAAGTTGACTCATCTCCAGTCCCACCATTATCAAGATTCATATTGCAAAACAAATATTTAATAGGGGACACATCAATAACTTTTAGATCTTCATCATTATTTTCATGGAAACTAGAAGAACACGCTCTTACAAAGCAATCTTTCTTAGCACGCATCCTATTGTTCTTTCTTTGCACTCATCAATGGAAATTCTCATGGCTTTGAGAGACTCATTGATATCATGCTTAGGTGGAATAGATCTAAGTTTCAAAGAATAAACATCAAGAGAAAGTCTATCAACATTCCTAGCCAATTCATCAACTTTAAGCAATTTTTCTTCAAGCAAAGCATTGAAATTCTTTTGAGAGATCATAAATTCTTTAACACTATTTTCAAAATCAGAGGACATTTTATTAAAATTTCCATAAGAGTTGTTGTAGGAGTTATTAGAGGAATTACTAGGAAAGGGCCCAGGATTAAAGTTTCCTCTATACGTGTTGTTACAAAAATTATTCCTACCAACAAAATACACATCCATAGATTCATTATTATTCTCAATCAAAGTATACAAAGGCATATCATTAGGATCAATAGGAGCACTCTTAGTAGCAAATAATTTCATAAGTTCATACATCTTTCCACTCATAACATTAATCTCTTCTATCACATGAACTTTCTTACTAGTAGATCTTTCGGTGTGCCATTGAGAATAATTAACCATAATATTATCAAGGACTTTAGTAGCTTCTCCTAAGGTGATTTCCATGAAAGTGCCTCCCGCAGCCGAATCTAAAAGATTTCTAGAAGCAAAATTCAATCCGGCATAAATTTTTTGTATGATCATCCATAAATTCAAACCATGTGTAGGGCAATTGCGAATCATTAATTTCATTCTTTCCCAAGATTGGGCAACATGCTCATGATCAAGTTGTTTAAAATTCATAATATCGTTTCTAAGAGAGATGATCTTAGCGGGAGGAAAATACTTAGAGATAAAAGCATCTTTGCACTTATTCCATGAATCAATACTATTTATAGGCAAAGACGAAAACCAAGTTTTAGCATGATCTCTAAGTGAAAATGGAAATAACTTCAATTTAACAATATCATTATCCATATCTTTCTTCTTTTGCATATCACACAAATCAACAAAGTTGTTTAGATGAGTAGCAGCATCTTCACTAGGAAGGCCGGAGAATTGATCTTTCGTAACAAGATTCAACAAAGCAACATCGATTTCACAAGATTCAGCATCATTAAGAGGAGAAATCAGAGTGCTAAGGAATCATTATTATTGGTATTGGAAAAGTCACATAATTTAGTATTATCTTGAGCCATCGTGACAAGCAATCCAACACACAAGCACATAAGAGACAAGCGAAAAAGAGGCGAACGGAAAAGAGAGGGCGAATAAAACGGCAAGGGTGAAGTGGGGGAGAGGAAAACAAGAGGCAAATGTCAAATAATGTAATGTGGGGGAGATGAGTTTGTGATGGGTACTTGGTATGTCTTGACTTGAGCAAAGACCTCCCCGGCAACGGCGCCAGAAATCCTTCTTGCTACCTCTTGAGCACTTTGTTAGTTTTCCCTTGAATAGGAAAGGGTGATGCAGCAAAGTAGCGTAAGTATTTCCCTAAGTTTTTGAGAACCAAGGTATCAATCTAGTAGGAGGCTCCTCAAAAGTCCCTCGTACCTACACAAACATATAAGAACCTCGCAACCAATGTGATAAAGGGGTTGTCAATCCCTTCACGGTAACTTGCAAAAGTGAGATATGATAGAGATAATAATATAAGATAAATATTTTTGGTATTTTATAATATAGATTGGAAAGTAAAGATGTAAATAAAAGATAGATGGGAAACTTATATGATAAAATATAGACCCCGGGGGCCATAGGTTTCACTAGTGGCTTCTCTCAAGATAGCATAATATTACGGTGGGTGAACAAATTACTGTCGAGCAATTGATAGAAAAGTGCATAGTTATGAGATTATGTAGGCATGATCATGTATATTGGCATCACGTCTGCGATAAGTAGATCGAAATGATTATGCATCTACTACTATTACTCCACACATCGACCAACTCCTGCCTGCATCTAGAGTATTAAGTTCATAAGAACAGAGTAACACATTAAGAAAGAGGACATCATGTAGAGGGATAAACTCAAGCAATATGATATAAACCCCATCTTTTTATCCTCGATGGCAACAATACAATACGTGCCTTGCTGCCCCTGCAATCACTGGGAAAGGACACTGCAAGATTGAACCCAAAGCTAAGCACTTCTCCCATTGCAAGAAAGATCAATCTAGTAGGCCAAACCAAACTGATAATTCGAAGAGACTTGCAAAGATAACCAATCATACATAAAAGAATTCATAGGAGATTCAAATATTTCTCATAGATAAACTTGATCATAAACCCACAATTCATCAGATCTCGACAAACACATCGCAAAAAGAGTTACATCGAATAGATCTCCAAGAAGACCGAGGAGAACTTTGTATTGAAATTCAAAGAGAGAGAAGAAGCGATCTAGCTAATAACTATGGACCCGAAGGTCTGTGGTAAACTACTCACAACTCATCGGAGAGGCCTTGGAGATGATGTAGAGGCCCTCCATGGTCGATTCCCCCTCTGGCGGAGCGCCGGCGAAGGCTCCAAGATGGGATCTTGCAGATACAGAAGGTTGCGGTGGTGGAAATAGTTTTTCGTGGTGCTCCTGGATGTTCTTGGGGTACGTGGATATATATAGGATCAAGAAGTAGGTCGGATGAGCCACGAGGGGCCCACAAGGGTGGGGGCGCCCACCCCCCTAGGGCGTGCCCTCCTGCCTCGTGGCTTCCTCGTCTGCTGCTTGATGTCCACTCCAAGTCTCCTGGATTGCGTTTGTTCCAAAAAGATCGCTCCTGAAGGTTTCATTCCGTTTGGACTCCGTTTGATATTCCTTTTCTTCGAAACACTAAAATAGACAAAAAAACAGCAATTCGGGATGGGCCTCCGGTTAGTAGGTTAGTCCCAAAAATGATATAAAAGTGTAAAGTAAAACCCATAAATATACAAAACGGGTAATATAATAGCATGTAACAATCAAAAATTATAGATACGTTGGAGACTTATCAATGTGCATTACCGAGAGGGCCCAGAGATACCTCTCTGATACTCAGAGTGACAGATCCTAATCTCGATCTATGCCAACCCAACAAACACCTTCGGAGATACCTGTAGAGCATCTTTATAATCACCCGGTTACATTGTGACGTTTGATAGTACACAAGGCATTCCTCCGATGTCCGGGAGTTGCATAATCTCATAGTTGGAGGAATATGTATTTGACATGAAGAAAGCAGTAGCAATAAAACTGAACGATCATTATGCTAAGTTAACGGACGGGTCTTGTCCATCACATCATTCCACTAATGATGTGATCCCGTTCATCAAATGACAACACATGTCCATGGCTAGGAAACTTAACTATCTTTGATCAATGAGCTAGTCTAGTAGAGGCATACTAGGGACAGGGTGTTTTGTCTATGTATTCGCACATGTATCAAGTTTCCGGTTAATACAATTCTAGCATGAATAATAAACATTTATCATGATATAAGGAAATATAAAATAACTTTATTATTCCCTCTAGGGCATATTTCCTTCAGTATCCCACTTGCACTAGAGTCAATAATCTAGTCCACATCACCATGTGATTTAACACCAATAGTTCATATCTGTATGTGATTAACACCCATAGTTCACATCACCATGTGACCAACACCCAAAGGGTTTACTAGAGTCAATAATCTAGTTCTCATTGCTATGTGATTAACACCCAAAGAGTACTAATGTGTGATCAGTTTTGCTTGTGAGAGAAGTTTAGCCAACGGGTCTGCTACATTCAGATCCGTATGTATTTTGCAAAAAAAATATGTCCACAATGCTCTGCATGGAGCTACTCTATCTAATTGCTCCCACTTTCAATATGTATCCAGATTGAGACTCAGTGTCATATGTATCGGTGTAAAATCTTGCATCGACGTAACTCTTTACGACGAACTTTTTATCGCCTCCATAACCGAGAAAGATTTCCTTAGTCCTCTTAGGTAACTAAGGATAACTTTGACCGCTATCCAGTGATCCACTCCTGGATCACTATTGTACCTCCTTGCCAAACTCATAGCAAGGCACACAACTGGTCTAGTACATAGCATGGCATACTTATAGAACCTATGACTGAGGCATAGGGAATGACTTTCATTCTCTTTCTATCTTCTGTCGTGGTCGAGCTTTGAGTCTTACTCAATTCTACACCTTCTAATACAGGCAAGAACTTCTTCTTTGACTGATCCATTTTGAACTCTTTCAAAATCTTGTCAAGGTATGTACTCATTGAAAAATCTTATCAAGCGTCTTGATCAATCTCTATAGATTTTGATGCCCAATATGTAAGCAACTTTACCGAGGTATTTCTTTGAAAAACCTCCTTTCAAACTCTCTTTATGCTTTCCAGAAAATTCTACATCATTTCTGATCAACAGTATGTCATTCACATATACTTATCAGAAAGGTTGTTGTGCTCCCACTCACTTTCTTGTAGATACAGGCTTCACCACAAGTCTGTATAAACTATATGCTTTGATCAACTCATCAAAGCGTATATTCCAACTCCGAGATGCTTGCACTAGTCCATAGATGGATCATTGGAGCTTGCACACCTTGTTAGTACCTTTAGGATCAACAAAACCTTCTGGTTGCATCATATACAACTCTTCTTTAAGAAATATCCATTTAAGGAATGCAATTTTGACATCCATTTGCCATATTTCATAAAATATGGCAATTGCTAACATGATTCGGACAGATTTAAGCATCGCTACAGTTGAGAAAATCTTATTGTAGTCAATACCTTGAACTTGTCGAAAACCTTTTTTGACAAGTCGAGCTTTGTAGATATCATTGTGCAGGAAGTACTTGTGGCACAATGATATTAAAGAAGTACTTGTCAGAGGAAACAAGTATACCACAAGGTTTAGTGATATTAAAGAAGTACAATGATATTAAAGAAGTACTTGTCAGAGGTCTCATACCTCTCGACACGGGCATGAGTCTGAAATACCAATTTCAGCTCTTTGGAACATCTCATATGCTCTGTGGTGTTCAAAACGTTTTTGAAGTCCCAGTTCTAAGCCATAAAGCATGGTGCACTAAACTATCAAGTAGTCATCATATTGAGCTAGCCAAATGTTCATAACGTGTGCATCTTCATAGTTCGTAGGATCGTCATGGTCAAGTAACATGACTTCCAGAACAGGATCACGTACCACTCTGGTGCGGATCGTGCTCTGGTTGACCTACGAGGTTCTGTAGCAACTTGATATGAAAATTCATGATCATTATCATTAGCTTCCTCTCCAGTTGGTGTAGCCATCACGGGAACGGATTTCTCGGATGAGCTACTTTCCAAATTGAGAGAAGGTACAATTACCTCATAAAGTTCTACTTTCCTCCCACTCACTTCTTTCAAGAGAAACTCCTTCTCTAGAAAGGTTCCATTCTTGGCAAGAAAGATCTTGCCATCGAATTTGTGGTAGAAGGTGTACCCAATTGTTTCCTTAGGGTATCCTAAGAAGACGCACTTCTCCGATTTGGGTTCGAGCTTATCAGGCTGAAGCCTTTTGACATAAGCATCACATCCCCAAACTTTAACAAACGACAGCTTAGGTTTGTTGCCAAACCACAGTTCATGCGGTGTCGTCTCAACGGATTTTGATGGTGCCTTGTTTAACGTGAATGCAGTTGTCTCTAATGCATAACCCCAAAATGATAGCGGTAAATCGGTAAGAGACATCATAGATCGCACCCATGTCTAATAAGGTGCGGTTACGATGTTCGGACACACCATTACGTTGTGGTGTTCCAGGTGGCGTGAGCTATGAAACTATTCCACATTGTTTTAAATGAAGGCCAAACTCGTAACTCAAATATTCACCTCCATGATCAGATCGTAGAAATTTTATTTTCTTGTTACGATGATTCTCCACTTCACTCTGAAATTCTTTAAACTTTTCAAACGTTTCAGACTTGTGTTTAATTAAGTAAATATACCCATATCTATTCAAATCATTTGTGAACGTTGAAAAATACTGATACCCGCCACGATCCTCAACACTCATCGAACTGCATACATCGGTATGTAATATTTCCAATAAGTCATTAGCTCGTTCCATTGTTCCGGAGAACGGAGTTTTAGTCATCTTGCCCATAAGGCACAGTTCACAAGTATCAAATGATTCATAAGCAAGTGATTCCAAAAGTCCATCTGCATGGAGTTTCTTCATGCGCTTTACACCGATGACCCAAACAACAGTGCCACAAATAAGTTGCACTATCATTATCAACTTTGCATATTTTGGCATCAATATTGTGTCACTACGATCGAGATTCAATAAACCATTAACATTGGCTGAATGACCATAGAAGGTTTTATTCATGTAAACAGAATAACAATTATTCTCTGTCTTAAATGAATAACCGTATTGCAATAAACACGATCTAATCATATTCATGCTCAACGCAAACACCAAATAACATTTATTTAGGTTCAACACTAATCCTGAAAGTATAGGGAGTGTGCGATGATGATCATATCAATCTTGGAACCACTTCCAACACACATCGTCACTTCACCCTCAACTAGTCTCTATTTATTCTGCAACTCCTATTTCGAGTTACTAATCTTAGCGACCGAACATGTATCAAATACCCAGGGGCTACTATGAGCACTAGTAAGGTACACACCAATAGCATGTATATCAGATATACCTTTGTTCACTTTACCATCCTTCTTATCCACCAAATATTTGGGGTAGTTCCGCTTCCAATGACCATTTCCTTTGCAGTAGAAGCACTCCGTTTCAGGCTTACGTCCAACTTTGGGCTTCTTCACGGGAGTGACAACTTGCTTGCCATTCTTCTTGAAGTTCCCTTTCTTTCCCTTTGCCCTTTTCTTGAAACTACTGGTCTTGTTTAATCATCAACACTTGATGCTTTTTCTTGATTTTTACCTTCGTCGATTTCAGCATCACGAAGAGCTCGGGAATCGCTTTCATCATCCCTTGCATATTATAGTTCATCACGAAGTTCCAGTAACTTGGTGATGGTGACTAGAAAACTCCGTCAATCACTATCTTATCTGGAAGATTAACTCCCACTTGATTCAAGTGATTGTAGTACTCAGACATTATGAGCACATGCTCACTAGCTTAGCTATTCTCCTCCATCTTTTAGGCGAAGTACTTGTCAGAGGTCTCATACCTCTCGACACGGGCATGAGTCTGAAATACCAATTTCAGCTCTTGGAACATCTCATATGCTCCGTGGCATTCAAAATGTTTTTGAAGTCCCATTTCTAAGCCGTAAAGCATGGTGCACTAAACTATCAAGTAGTCATCATAGTGAGCTAGCCAAATATTCATAACGTCTGCATCTGCTCCTGCAATAGGTCTGCCACCTAGCGATGCATCAAGGACATAATTCTTCTGTGCAGCAATGAGGATAAACCTCAGATCATGGACCTAGTCCGCATCATTTCTACTATCATCTTTCAACTTAGTTTTCTCTAGGAACATATCAAAAAACATTGGGGAGCTACAACGCGAGCTATTGATCTACAACATAATTTGCAAATACTATTAGGACTAAGTTCATGATAAATTAAAGTTCAATTAATCATATTACTTAAGAACTCCCAGTTAGATAGACATCCCTCAAGTCATCTAAATGATACGTGATCCATATCAACTAAACCATGTCCGATCATCACGTGAGATGGAGTAGTCATCAATGGTGAACATCTCTATGTTGATCATATCCACTATATGATTCACGTCGACCTTTCAGTCTCCAGTGTTCCGAGGCCATATCTATATATGCTAGGCTCGTCAAGTTTAACCCGAGTATTCTGCATGTGCAAAACTGGCTTGCACCCGTTGTATTTGAACGTAGAGCTTATCACACCCGATCATCATGTGGTGTCTCAGCACGAAGAACTTTCGCAACGGTGCATACTCGGGGAGAACACTTATACCTTGAAATTTTAGTAAGGGATCATCTTATAATGATACCACCGTACTAAGCAAAATAAGATGCATAAAGATAAACATCACATGCAATCAAAATATGTGACATGATATGGCCATCATCATCTTGTGCTTTTGATCTCCATCACCAAAGCAACGTCATGATCTCCATCGTCACCAGCTTGACACCTTGATTTCCATCATAGCATCATGGTCATCTCGCCAACTATTGCTTCTACAACTATCACTACCGCTTAGTGATAAAGTAAAGGAATTACATGGCGTTTGTATTTCATACAATAAAGAGACAACCATAAGGCTCCTGCCAGTTGCCGTTAACATTTACAAAACATGATCATCTCATACAACATCATGTCTTGACCATACCACATCACAACATGCCCAGCAAAAACAAGTTAGACGTCCTCTACTTTGTTGTTGCAAGTTTTACGTGGCTCCTACGGGCTTCTAGCAAGAACCGTATGATACGTCTCCAACGTATCTATAATTTTTGATTCTTCCATGCTGTTATATTATCATTCTTGGATGTTTTACAATCATTTTATATCATTTTTGGTACTAACCTATTGACATAGTGCCCAGTGCCAGTTGTTGTTTTCTCCATGTTTTTTACATCGCAGGAAATCAATATCAAACGGAGTCCAAATGCGACAAAACTCCTACAGGATTTTTTTAGGCCAAAATACATCTAGTGGGACAAGGAAGCACCTGGGGGTGGCTCGAGGGGAGCAGCACCCACCAAGGCGCGCCAGGAGGCACAGACACGCCCTGGTGGGTTGTGCCCACCTCGGGTGCCCCTTGAATCGCCTCTTTGCTCTATAAATACCTCAATATTCCAGAAACCCTAGGGGAGTCGACAAAAATCAATTCCAGCCGCCGCAGAGTCCAGAACCACCAGACCCAATCTAGACACCATCATGGAGGGGTTCACCACTTCCATTGGTGCCTCTCTGATGATGCGTGAGTAGTTCTTTGTAGACCTACAGGTCCATAGTTAGTAGCTAGATGGCTTCCTCTCTCTCTCTCTCTCTCTCTCTCTCTCTCTCTCTCTCTCTCTTGATTATCAATACAATGGTCTCTTGGAGATCCATATGTTGTAAGTCTTTTTGCGGTGTGTTTGTTGGGATTCGATGAACTTTGAATTTATGATTAGATCTATGTTTTTATCCGTGAAAGTTATTTTAGTCTTCTTTGATCTCTTATATGCATGATTGCTTATAGCCTCGTATTTCTTCACCGATATTTGGGTTTTGTTTGGGCAACTTGATCTATTTATCTTGCAATGGGAAGATGTGCTTTCTAGTGGGTTCGATCTTACGATGCTTGATCCCAGTGACAGAAGGGGAACCGACACGTATGTATCATTGCTAGTAAGGATAACAAGATGAGATCTATATCTCCGGAATAGATAAACAGATCACGTCTACATCATGTCATCGTTCTTATTGCATTACTCTGTTTTCTCATGAACTTAATACACTAGATGCATGTCGGATAGCGGTCGATGTGTGGAGTAATAGTAGTAGATGCAGGCAGGAGTCAGTCTACTAATCTTGGACGTGATGCCTATATAATGATCATTGCCTGGATATCGTCATGATTATTTCAAGTTCTATCAATTTCCCAACAGTAATTGTTTTCCGACCGTTTACTATTTTTCTCGAGAGAAGCCACTAGTGAAACCTACAGCCCCCGGGTCTATTTTCATCATATTTGCCTTTGTGATCTATTTTCCTTTGCATTTATTTTCAGATCTATTAAACCAAAAATACAAAAATACCTTGCTGCAATTTATTTGTTCCGCGATCGGTTTATCCTATCTACCACTTTTACCTCACGTTATTTGCCTATCTTGAGGCGTTGTACCCGGAAGGGATTGACAACCCCTTTAACACGTCGGGTTGCGAGTATTTTTTATTTGTGTGCAGGTGTTGTTTACACGGTGTGAGGAGGTTCTCCTACTAGTATGATAACCTTGGTCTCATCACTGAGGGAATTACCTACCGTCGCTATACTGCATCATCCCTTCCTCTTTGGGGAAATACCAATGTAGTTCTAGCACACATCAAAAGGAATTTCTGGCACCGTTACCGGGGAGGATCTTCAACGTCAACCAAGTTCCTAATCACAAATCTCATCTCCTTGGAATTTACATTATTTTCCATTTGCCTCTCATTTTCCTCTCCCCCACTTCACAAAAATTTGCCGTTTTATTCGCCCTCTTTTTCGTTCGTCGTTTTCTCGTCAGATCTATTTTTGAGTGCAATCTTGTTGTGTAGTCATCATGACTCAAGAGAACACTAAGTTGTGTGATTTGTCAAATAGCAACAACCATGATTTTATTAGCACTCCAATTGCTCCTCCTGCCACTAGTGCGGAGTCTTGTGATATTAATACCGCTTTGCTGAATCTTGTCATGAAAGAGCAATTTGCCGGT
Organism: Triticum dicoccoides; assembly: GCF_002162155.2. Lineage (NCBI taxonomy): Eukaryota > Viridiplantae > Streptophyta > Magnoliopsida > Poales > Poaceae > Triticum > Triticum dicoccoides. The sequence goes on from NC_041383.1 coordinate 541,376,275, forward strand.
ACTCCTAATGAGGATGTCGCATCCCATCTTAACACATTCGTGGAATTATGCGATATGCAAAAGAAAAAGATGTGGACAATGATGTTGTGAAGTTGAAATTATTTCCGTTTTCTTTGCTAGATCGTGCAAAAATTTGGTTCTCTTCTTTGCCTCGCAATAGTATCGATTATTGGAACAAGTGCAAAGATGCTTTTATCACTAAGTATTTTCCGCCCGCAAAAATTATTTCCCTAACACAGATCATGAATTTTGAGCAACCTGAACATGAGCATGTAACACAATCTTGGGAAAGGATGAAATTGATGCTAAGGAATTTCCCAACTCATCGGTTAAATCTTTGGATGATCATACAAAATTTTTATGCGGGATTGAATTTTGTTTCTCGTAATATTTTAGATTCCGCCACGGGGGGTACTTTTATGGAAATTACTTTGGGTGAAGCTACTAAATTGCTAGACATTATTATGGAAAATTACTCACAATGACATACCGAAAGAGCTCCTACTAGTAAAAAAAGTCAATTCGGTAGAAGAAATAAATTCTTTGAGCGAAAAAGTTGATGTTCTTATGAAGTTGGTTGCTAATAAAAGTGATCCTATTGATTTTAATGATGTGCCTTTGTCTACTTTGATTGAGCAAAATAGTGATGCCATAGATATGAAGTTTGTCTCGCGAAACAATTTCAATAACAATGCTTATTGAGGTAATTTTAATCCTAGGCCTTTTCCTAGTAATTCCTCTAGTAATTATGGTAATTCCTATGGTAATCCCACCTATAATAATAATAGAAACACCTCTTATCTTGAGAGCAATATTAAAGAATTTATCAATACACAAAAAGCTTTCAACACTTTGATAGAAGAAAAGTTGAATAAAATTGATGATTTGTCTAGAAGTGTTGATAGAATTTCTCATGATGTAGAAACTCTCAAGATGAGAATTTTTGTGCCTAAAGTTGAAGAATCAATTAAAGCTCTTTATGTTTCTATGGATGAAAGTAAGAAAAGAACTGCTATGCTTGGAGCTAAAAGAGAATTTTTAGAAAGAGCATTTTCTAGTGATTACTATCATAAAAGTGTTGAAGATCTTAAAATGATTTGTGTTTCTTCTATTGATCTTTGTTTAGTAAATTTAAAATTGATGAAAAGGGGACTGGAGAAGAGTCAACTTTTGTTAGAAGGCGTCCCTATGATTCAGAGGGTGAAAATCTTGTTGGAAAAATTGATAAAAGTGGGTTTGAAGAGGTCAAGACTTTAACTAGTGATGTGCCCACTATTTTGGATTACAAAGACTTTAATGATGATTGTTGCTCTTTGGTTGATTGTATTTCTTTGCTGCAATCCATGATAAATTCACCCCATGCTTATGAACAAAATAAAGCTTTTACTAAACATATTATTGATGCCATGATGAAAGCTTTTGAAGAAAAGTTGGAGTTAGAAGTTTCAATTCCTAGAAAATTGCATGATGAGTTGAAACCTACCATCAAAGTCAAGATTAAAAATGATGAGTTCTTTGCTTTATGTGACTTGGGTGCTAGTGTTTCTACAATCCGAAATCTTTATGTGATCTGCTTGGTCTTACCAATATTGAAGAATGCTCTTTCAATTTGCACTTAGCGGATTCTACTATTAAAAAACCTATGGGAAAAATTAATGATGTTCTTATTTTTGCAAATAGGAATTATGTGCCCATAGAATTTATTGTTCTTGACATTGATTGCAATCCGTCTTATCCAATTATTCTTGGTAGACCGTTTTTGCGTACTATTGGTGTCTTGATTGATATGAAAGAAGGCAATATTAAATTTCAATTTCCACTAAGGAAGGGACTGGAACACTTCCCTAGAACAAGAATTATGCTACCATATGAATCAATCATAAGGGCATCTTATGGATCTAGAACCAAAGATGACAACACTTAGATCCTACGCGTTATGCCTAGCTAGGGGCGTAAAACGATAGCGCTTGTTGGGAGGCAACCCAATGTATAAAATTTATTTTTGCTTTTTGGTTTCTGTTCTTGAGTGTTAGCAAAATTATGCTACTGTTATGATTTGTGTTTTTCGTGTTTTTGTTAGTGTTTGTGCCAAGCAAGGCCTTTGGGAAGACTTGGGTGAAAGTTGATTTGATCTTGCTGAAAAACAGAAACTTTTGCACTCACGAGATTATTTGTTATTTTCAACAGAAGAGCGATTTTGAGTTGATTCTTTTTGCATAAGACTAATAGCCAAATTCCTAACGTCAACCAATTTATTTCAGAATTTTTGGAGTTACAGAAGTATTCGAAATATTCATATTGCTACAAATTATTATGTTTTTTGACAGATTCTGTTTTCTTTGCGTTGTGTGCTTGTTTTGATGATTCTATGGTTTTTCTTTGATGAGTTTTTGCCAAACAAATGTTGGAATACAGTAGATATAATGCAAAACAAAATAATAATAGGTTTACTACAGTACTTATAGTAGTGGTTTGGTTTCTTGTACTAATGGATCTCACGGAGGTTTTGTTTGAGTTTTGTGTGATTGAAGTTTTCAAGTTTTGGGTTATCTTACGATGGATGAAGGAATAAGGATAAGCAAAAGGCTAAGCTTGGGGATGCCCGAGGCACCCCAAGATAATATTAAAATAAGTAGCAAGCAACTAAGCTTGGGGATGCCCCCGAGTGGCATCCCCGCTTTCTTCTAACAACCATCGGTTTTTTACTTGAAACTATATTTTTATTCATCGCATAATATGAGTTTTGCTAGGAGCGTCTTGTATGATATGAGTCTTTGCTTGTTTTGCTTTGTGTTTTAAGTGTTGAATCCTTGCTGAATACACCTTTTTGAGAGAGCCAAAAATAATGCTATGCTTGCTCCTATGCTTCACTTACATTTTTAGAGCCATGGATTTTCTCTAGTACTTCACTTATATCTTTTTTAGCATGGTGTGCTTTGTTAATTTTGAAGAAATGCTATCATGCTTCACTTAGATTTATTTGAGAGTTAGTAATTTTTTTAAGAAATTCTCTCTTGCTTAGATTATTTTGAGAGAAAGTAAAAGTATGCTCATGTTCTTCACTTATATTTGTTTGATCTTATCAAAAGCAACATATGAAAATAGTCCCAAAGTGATAGATATCCACAGAGGACATAATAAAAACTTTCATGAAGATCACTGAACAAAATAAACTTGTTCTTAGTAATGGTTTTGAGATATGACGATATGATATGTGAGTCATGTTGATGAGTAATTGTGCTTTAGTAAGAATATTGATGTTAAGGTCTGTGATTCCCTATGCAAGCACGAAAGTCAATAGTTATGCAATGAAATTTATATCCTGCTTATGGTGTATTATTCGGTGTTACTTATGCTTAATGCTTGGGTACGAGATTTTTTGCTTTTTGGTTGGTTGCTTCTCAATCTTTTTGCTAGCCTTCATTTTGCACTAAGTATGATCACTACTTGTGCATCCAAAACCCTTTAAAGCAGTTTTGCCATATGAGTCCACTATACCTACCTATATGCTGTATTTCCATGCCGTTCTAAGAAAATTTGCATGTGCCATCTCTAATTTTCAAATTAAATTTCTGTTTTGTGTGCTCAACTGCTCGCGAAGCGGTAAAGGGTAGCCAATATTTGATGTGTTATTCTCACGATGAGTGTTTATTCACTTGTCATTGCACGATAGTACAGCAAAGGTATTAGGGATGTCTAGTCCCGAAATGAAAATGAATTTACTTTATGTTGTCAAATAATAAATTCCTTGGAATGTGTTGGTATGGAAGGCACCCGTGGATATAGTTAGCCATGGAAAGTGAAAGTAATGGTGGAAAAAGGAATACACTTTATTTTCTGTTTGGGAACCGCCTATGATGTATCTAGCATGGAAAGTGTTGGGATGCTCCAAGTCGTTTTCGTTGGTGGGAAAAGTATGCCTCTCAAAAATAATCTGTATCTCTCAATTTAAACTTTGAGCTCTGGCGCCTCTACAAATCCCTACTCCCCTCCACAAAGGGCCTTTCTTTTATTTATGCAATTTTTATTTTGAATTTGAGTCTCCATCTTCTCTTATAAAGCACCCACTAAGGGGCACTATGATCGTATTTGAGCATTGGGTGTAGCTAATATTCGAGTGTGTTTCATGAATGGATCAATGATTGAGCATGATGGGCTAGGGATAACTTGCTTAGTGTTGCTATTTTGAAAGACATGGTTGCTTTTTGGTGTCGGTGTCAAAACCGGCGGATCTCGGGTAGGGGGTCCCGAACTATGCGTCTAGGCGGATGGTAACAGGAGACAAGGGACACGATGTTTTTACCCAGGTTCGGGCCCTCTCGATGGAGGTAAAACCCTACTCCTGCTTGATTAATATTGATGATATGGGTATTACAAGAGTAGATCTACCGTGAGATCAAAGAGGCTAAACCCTAGAAGCTAGCCTATGGTATGATTGTTGTTCGTCCTACGGACTAAAACCCTCCGGTTTATATAGACACCGGAGAGGGTTAGGGTTACACAGAGTCGGTTACAATGGTAGGAGATCTACATATCCGTATCGCCAAGCTTGCCTTCCACGCCAAGGAAAGTCCCATCCGGACACGGGACGAAGTCTTCAATCTTGTATCTTCATAGTCCAGGAGTCCGGCCAACGGTGATAGTTCGGCTATGCGGACACCCCCTAATCCAGGACTCCCTCAGTAGCCCTTGAACCAGGCTTCAATGACGATGAGTCCGGCGCGCATATTGTCTTCGGCATTACAAGGCGGGTTCCTCCTCCGAATACTTCATAGAAGATTTTGAACACAAGGATAGTGTCCGGCTCTGCAAAATAAGTTCCACATACCACCGTAGAGAGAAATAATCTTTACAAAAATTCAATCTGCTGACGTATTCTGCAACGTGATGTCACACCACGGCCAAGCCTTTATTGGAATCGTTTTTACTGTCCCACCTCAGCATGTTTAGCGAGGCGGTTTCCTTGGCACGTCTTATCAAAGCGGAGATCGTGCCCCCTTATTCCGCGATTCTCATCAATACGGGCGTGGGTATCCCAACCGCGCCATTGATTACGGCGCTTGGGAGATAAGCGAGTTTTTCCAGGCTGGTGGGGGACGCATAGCTTCGTCCGTCCATATAAGGGGATAAGGATCCACCTTTTCACCTATGCCTTCTTCCTCCTTTGCTCATCCATTTCCGTGCACTCGAGCTCCAGCGCCAAAGTCCGCACATCCCTCCTCAACCTTTTCCAGCCATGTACGGAGCGGGAGGCAAGTTGATGGTCTCCTCCGTAACGGAGGAACAAGTCAAAAAGCTGCGGAAGGTCGGATACTTGTCCAGCGACATCGCGCATCGGCTCCTCGACAAGGGGCAGCTCCTCCCCACCCCCAGGCCCCATGAGAGGGTGGTGTTCCTCACCCACTTCCTCCGCGGACTAGGTTTTCCACTTCACCCATTTGTCCGGGGGCTCATGTTCTACTATGGCCTAGATTTCCATGATCTGGCCCCGAACTTCATCCTCAACATCTCAGCGTTCATCGTCGTGTGCGAGGCCTTCCTCTGCATCCAGCCCCACTTCGGCTTATGGCTGAAGACTTTTAATGTCAAGCCGAAGGTAGTGGGCGGCCGCCAAGCGGAGTGCGGAGGCGCCATGGTGGGCCGGATGGCCAATGTCCTATGGCTCGAGGGCTCCTTCGTGGAGACAATAAAGGGGTGGCAATCGGGGTGGTTCTACATCACCGAGCCGCACGACCCCAAATGGGCGGCGCCCCCGAATTCTGATCTGGTTTCCCCACACGGCTCACCTCCTGGAAAGAGACGGGCCTAACGTGGGGAGATTCGGAAGAGCTGACCGGACTTCAAACCTGCGTCCAAAAACTGGTGAACAAGAATCTCAAGCTTGTCAACATAGTCCAGATCATGCTCATCCACCGGATCCTCCCATGCCAACAACGGGCCTTCAAATTGTGGGAGTTTGATCCGGCACAGCACCAAACCTTGCGCAAGCTCTTCAACACTACGTACGAAGATGCCTGGAAGGTGCTGTTTAAGGGCGCCGAGGCCCCCGCATCTGCTACCGAAGATCGCGGATTCGGCTCGCGGTGTCAGGCCAGCGAGGTAAGCTACTCTACCCTTTTACGGGACTCTTGTTTTTCATAGTCTAACTCTATGTGGGATCTAAACTCCCTTACCTTTGACAGGACTGGCTGAAGACGTCCGGGCAGGTTAATTGTCCGGCTCCTTTGCCAAAAGACCCAGCGGACGCCCGCTTGACGGGGCTGCTGGTTTCGGCACCTCACGTGGTGCCGGAGAAGAAGGCCAAGAAGAAGGCCACGGGAACTCGAAGGAGTGCCCAGCGCCAGGTGTTATCGGACTCATCATCCAACGATTCTGAGGCAGACTCCTCCCATGAAGACGAGGAGGAGGAAAAAGAGGCCTCTCCCCCAGCGGGGGGAGAGAAGAAAAGGAAGGTTGCCCCAGCTAGGGGGGGAGGATCCAAGAAAGGAAGGACCCTTCCTCCGGACTTTTCCACCAACGCCGACGACGATGAAGAGGAGTGGACCTCGAGGGCCAAGCCCCTGGCGAGATCGTAAGTGTCCAGATTCCAGAATAACTCATGATTTCTCATTTGTCGCACAGTGTCTTTTAACGCCGAATACAACCATGTAGCCTGCCCAAGGACGAGCTCCCCGCTTCATCGAGCGGCTCCCTGGATTCGTCGGATGTGAATAGCACTTCACTTCCGACCGCCTCCTCCCCTCGTAACGCAAACGACGCCGCAGTGGAGTCCCAAAAGGGGCCCAACCAGGAGGAGGTGGTCCTGGAGGTGCCGCAAGGCGACCTCCCGGACTCCGGGTGCAAAGGGGGCAAAACCCCAGAGGGCTCTAAGTCTGGCACTGTGCCGGACTCCGTATCGGAACCTACAGTGGTTCCGAAGTCCGGCAAGCGGCCCCTTTGTAAGAAGGGCAAGACTGCGACGCCAGTGGCCTCCGTCCAACCGGAGGCACCGGATAGCTTGCTGGAGGCGCTTAACGGCGCCTCCATTGACGAGGAGCACCGCACTATCATGAGTGCGGTGATCCAGAAAGTTCAGTCTGCCAAGAGCGGGATGACTGAAGCCTGTACCAGCCTTCTAACAGGCTTTGAGGTAAGTTTTTAAGATATGTAAGAATATTACCGCATAGACAGTAGCCCCTGATGCTTAGTTCGGTGTTCAGAAAGAAAAGCCGAGCTGAGGATCTAAAAAGATATATGCAGGAGTCTAACATAAATATGTCAATATGGGAATGCAGGCTGCGCTGCTGACCTCTGCCGCACTGACTGTGGAGGTCAATGCATTGAAGGAGAGCCTCGAGCGGTCCGGAACGAGCTCGGCCTTGCCAAGAAGCAGCTCGAGGACAAGGAAGGTAAGTAATACCTTATTAAAGTAATATCTTATAGAAAGGATTTGGTTGCAAAAAATGACAGGAATAACGTGAGTATTGCAGGGGCCACGAACGAGGTGGCGACCCTGAAGGAAGCGGTGTCCAAGGCCGAAAACAGTGCGGCTGCAGAGCGCACTGAGCGAGAGAAGCAGGAGGAGCGCCTGACGGAGGTGCGGCAAGAGCTCCAGGCTCTCATGGAAAAACACGAGAGTTTGGAGCGTGACTCGAAGACTCAAGAGTCCGAGCTCGCCTTGGCTCTTGAGAGTGCCAAAGCCGCTAAGGCCGAAGCCCAGAAGGCCCTCCAGGAGATTGAGGCGATAAAAAAGATAGCGGCGGGTAAGGCATTCTATATGCAAAGCAAGCATTTAAAAGTGAATTATCTGTTACTTACCCGAATCCGGAGCTCTCCAGGAGCGTTCGCAGATCTGCCCCATAGTGTGTCCGATGCTGTCGCGTTCTACCGAGCCGAGGAGGGGAGCTCGACGGAAAAGGTGTTCTGGTCTCAATATGCTGAGGCCGGACATCCGGTGCCCCTGAGCGACCAGCTGAAGCAGCTGGTCGAGCTCCACAAGGTGGCCGAACAGGCCATGAAGGGCCTCATAGTTTGACTGTGGCCTAAAGAAGCCATGCCTGGGAGCTACTTCGGTCTGGTGCGGCGGCTGGTAGACGCATGTCCATGGATTGAAGTCATCGAGCGTTCCATCTGCATTGAAGGTGCCCGTCGGGCCCTTGCCCGTGCTAAAGTGCACTGGGGCAAGATGGACGCCGAGAAGCTTGTGACGGACGCGCCACCGCCGGGCAAGGAATATCGCAAGCCCGAGATGTACTATGAGGGCGTCCTGAAGGGCGCCCGCCTTATAGCGGGTGAATGCTCCAAAGATGTAATTTTTTAGTAGACTCGCATTTGTTATCCTGTACGCTGAAAACTTTGTTCATATGCGCTAAGAAACACTTGTTAATTTAAAATATTACCTTCTGTGCGGCTGTTTATCAATTTTGAGAGATGGCGAGCCGTCGGCTTCAGCCCCCATGCCACGAGTGCTGGGGTGTTCGGGATAAACTTGAGCGCTCTTGTTCCCATTCTTGGGTCCTTCGAGGGAGGCGTTCAACACGACGAACGAGGCAACCGGACTATAATGCTTGAACACTCTCACTTAGCCATAGAATTCTATAATTTTAAATTTCGGCGAAGCCCCTGGTATTCGGAAGACCGAGTTCGGGGCGCTATCCACGCCTTGGCCGGACAATGCCGACTCCTCGCTCTAAGCGGCATGAGTCTTTAGGGACCCGAAAAACCTCTCGAACAGCGACCGGCTCTCGCCCTATCATGATGGTCAGTTTTACCTTTCTCCACTGAGGTGCTCAACCCAGCTCAACCGGGGCACAATCGCAGTGGTTCTCCCAGCGCTACCTTAGCCGATATAACGGAACATAAGGGACCAAAACATGGGAGTCGTGAAAACCCAACTAGTGACCCAAGACATGATTCGGAGCTGATGCATATAATGCTATAAGTTCGGGGTGCCGCACTTGTGAAAGTGTTCGGACTTATCTCACCATGTTTTGGGGTACTTAAGCCCCTGGTGTATTGACCGTACCAAGTTGTACAGGTGCAACATGTCATAGATGAACATTTATGAAAAAAAAGGAATGCAATAATAAGCAGAAGCTATGTATTGTTTATTCAAAACATACTGCAATGAAAGCAGAACGATACAAATAGTGCGATAAGCAAGGGATGGGACTATTTAACATGTCCCCCTCCAGGGGTAGGCTGCGGGATGGTATGTAAAACAGGTATACTGCTCGTAATAGAGACCACCTGGACATTCGACGTAGCTTTTCTACTTCCCTGGCTGTTGCATCGTGAGTTCGGCGATTCTACTGCCGGACAGGGCTTCTGGAAAACGGAGTCCTAAGAATAAGAAAAAAAAGAATGTATTTTGAATTTGAGTCTTCTGGCGCCTCTACAAATCCCTACTCCCCTCCGCAAAGGGCCTTTCTTTTATTTATGCAATTTTTATTTTGAATTTGAGTCTCCATCTTCTCTTATAAAGCACCCACTAAGGGGCACTACGATTGTATTTGAGCATTGGGTGTAGCTAATATTCGAGTGTGTTTCATGAATGGATCAATGATTGAGCATGATGGGCTAGGGATAACTTGCTTAGTGTTGATATTTTGAAAGACATGGTTGCTTTTTGGTGTCGGTGTCAAAACTGGCGGATCTCGGGTAGGGCGTCCCGAACTGTGCGTCTAGGAGGATGGTAACAGGAGACAAGGGACACGATGTTTTTACCCAGGTTCGGGCCCTCTCGATGGAGGTAAAACTCTACTCCTGCTTGATTAACATTGATGATATGGGTAGGACAAGAGTAGATCTACCGCGAGATCAAAGAGGCTAAACCCTAGAAGCTAGCCTATGGTATGATTGTTGTTCGTCCTACGGACTAAAAACCCTCCGGTTTATATAGCATATCTGTATCGCCAAGCTTGCCTTCCACGCCAAGGAAAGTCCCATTCGGACATGGGACGAAGTCTTCAATCTTGTATCTTCATAGTCCAGGAGTCCGGCCAACGGTGATAGTTCGGCTATCAGGACACCCCCTAATCCAGGACTCCCTCAGTTGGTATGCTTGAGTATTGAAGTCTTCAAGTCAAAACTAGACTATTGCTTTGAATCATATAAAAGTCCATATGTCCATGATATAAATAAAAGAAATGTGATGAACATGTTAGGCAGCATTCCACATCAAAAAATTTGTTTTTATCATTTACCTACTCGAGGACGAGCAGGAATTAAGCTTGGGGATGCTGATACGTCTCCAATGTATCTATAATTTTTTATTGTTTCATGCTGTTATATTATCATTCTTGGATGTTTTACAATCATTTTATAGTCATTTTATATCATTTTTGGTACTAACCTATTGACATAGTGCCCAGTGCCAGTTGCTATTTTCTGCATGTTTTTTACATAGCAGGAAATCAACATCAAACGGAATCCAAACGCGACGAAACTCCTGGAGGTTTTTTGGGCCAGAAGACATCCAGTGTGCCAAGGAAGCACCTGGGGTGGCTCGAGGGGAGCAGCACCCACCAGGGTGCGCCAGGAGGCACAGGCACGCCCTGGTGGGTTGTGCCCACCTCAGGTGCCCCCTGAACCGCCTCTTTGCTCTGTAAATACCACAATATTCCAAAAACCGTAGGGGAGTCGACGAAAATCAATTCCAGCCGCCGCAGAGTCCCGAACCACCAGATCCAATCTAGACATCATCATGGAGGGGTTCAGCACTTCCATTGGTGCCTCTCCGATGATGCGTGAGTAGTTCTTTATAGACCTACGGGTCCGTAGTTAGTAGCTAGATGGCTTCATCTCTCTCTCTTGATTATCAATACAATGGTCTCTTGGAGATCCGTATGATGTAAGTCTTTTTGCGATGTGTTTGTTGGGATCTGATGAACTTTGAGTTCATGATCAGATCTATGTTTTCATCCATGAAAGTTATTTGAGTCTTCTTTGATATCTTATATGCATGATTGCTTATAGCCTCGTGTTTCTTCTCCCATATTTGGGTTTCGTTTGGACAAGTTGATCTATTTATCTTGCAATGGGAAGAGGTTCTTTGTAGTGGGTTCGATCTTATGGTGCTTGATCCCAGTGACAGAAGGGGAACCGACACGAATGTATCGTTGCTACTAAGGATAACAAGATGAGATCTATATCTCAGCAATAGATAAATGGATCTCGTCTACATCATGTCATCGTTCTTGTTGCATTACTCCATTTTCTCGTGAACTTAATACACTAGATGCATGTTGGATAGTGGTCAATGTGTGGAGTAATAGTAGTAGATGCAGGCAGGAGTTGGTCTACTAATCTTGGACGTGATGCCTATATAATGATCATTGCCTGGATATCATCATGATTATTTGAAGTTCTATCAATTTCCCAATAGTAATTTTTTTCCCACTGTTTGCTATTTTTCTCGAGAGAAGCCACTAGTGAAACCTACGGCCCCTGGGGTCTCTTTCATCATATTTGCCTTTGCGATATATTTTCCTTTGCATTTAATTTCAGATATATTAAACCAAAAATACAAAAATACCTTGCTGCAATTTATTTGTTCGGCGATCTATTTATCCTATCTACCACTTTTACCTCACGTTATTTGCCTATCTTGAGGCGCCGTACCCGGAAGGGATTGACAACCCCTTTAACATGTTGGGTTGCGAGTATTTGTTATTTGTGTGCAGGTGCTATTTATGTGGTGTGAGGAGGTTCTCCTACTGGTTCGATAACCTTGGTCTCATCATCGAGGGAAATACCTACCATCGCTATACTGCATCATTCCTTCCTCTTTGGGGAAATACCGACGTAGTTCTAGCACACATCACCATACTTACCTACGGCACAAAAACCATAACGGTGATTTATCATGTTTGTTGTTTTAACCTTCACAAGGACCGGCAGTAGTCAAATTTGATTCAACTAAAGTTGGAGAAACAGACACCCGCCAGCCACCTTTATGCAAAACTAGTTGCATGTCTGTCGGTGGAACCGGTCTCATGAACGCTGTCATGTAAGGTTGGTCCGGGCCGCTTCATCCAATAATACCACCAAATCAAAATAAGACATTGGTGGTAAGCAGTATGACAATCACCGCCCACAACTCTTTGTGTTCTACTCGTGCATATCATCTAAGCATAGACCTAGCTCGGATGCCACTATTGGGAAATATAGCATGCAATTTCAAAAAAATCCTACACTCACCCAAGATCTATCTAGGAGATGCATAGCAACGAGAGGGAGAGAGTGTGTCCACGTACCCTCGTAGAACAAAAGCGGAAGCGTTAGCTTAACGCGGTTGATGTAGTCGAACGTCTTCTCGAATTAACTGATCAAGTACTGAACATACGACTCCTCCGAGTTCTGCACATGTTCAGCTCGATGATGTCCCGCGAACTCTTGATCTAGTTGCGGTACGGAGGAGTAGATGAGTCCCGTCGGCATGACGGCGTGGTGACGGTGATGGTGATGTGACCCGCGCAAGGCTTCGCCTAAGCACTACGAAAATCACTACAAAAAAAAGACACATCCGTGACATTTTGGGCTGAATGAATTTTTTTTCTGTCATACATATGACACTTCTATGACGATAATTGTGACAAAACCTCGTATCATCATAGATGTGGTGGGCTCCTACTTCTGTGACAAAAAATCATGACAGAAAATGGGCTTTTCGTCCTGGGCGGGCCAGAGACGCAGCTGCATGACATTCTTTGGGCCGTCCGTGACGGAAAAAACCATGGTAGAAGCGAGGGGAGGAAAATTTCGGGGAGTTGTCGGTTATGGTGGGAGGTCGGGGGCGGAGCGATGCGCGTTTCTCTCGTACGTACGTGCGTGTGTGCGAGGCGTTGGCTCTAACTGAAGCCGAGCGAGGCGTTGGGCTCTAACTGAACCCGAGCGATTGCACTGCAGGCTACGCGTTACTGAACCCGAGCGATCGATCGATGGCTGTTAACTGAACCCGATGGAGTGATTCCTTCTCTACTACTGCTAACTGAAGCCGATCGATGCTGCCTCTGGGATGAACAGTGAGTGTTGCGGGGGGGTGGATGAACAGTGAGCGGTGGCGTTGCCTCTGGATGAACAGGAACCCGTGGTGTGGAGGGCTGGATGAACAGTAGACGGTGGAGGGGTGGCTGTGGAGGGGTGGTTGAACAGGACCCGTGGTGTGGAGGGCTGGATGAACAGTAGACGATGGAGGGGTGCCCGTGGAGGGGTGGTTGAACAGTAGCCGGTGGAGTAGCGCGGTGGAGGCTGGATGAACAGGAGCCCGTGGAGGCTGGAGGAGGTCGACGGTAGCCCGTGGAGGCTGGAGGAGGTC
>NC_041383.1:541389924-541408381 GCF_002162155.2 Triticum dicoccoides
TTTCGTCCGTTTTGCGGTACCCTCACCCCTCCCGATCAACATGACCCCCGTTTCGACCATAGCGCTCCAACACAAGTCTGTTTCGTCCGTTTTGGGGTACGCCACACCCCTCCCGATCAACAGGACCCTCGTTTCGACCGTAGGAGGTCCGTTTCCTCCGTTTTGCGGTACGCCAGGCCCCTCCCGATCAACAGGACCCCATTTCGACCGTAGGAGGTCCATTTCCTCCGTTTTGTGGTACGCCAGACCCCTCCCGATGAACAGGATCCCGTTTCGAATGTGGCCGGTCAAACACAAGGCCGTTTCCTCCGTTGTGTGGTACACCAGGCCTCGTTTCCATCGCCTGTTCCGTCCAAGCCCTCCCGATGAACACGACTACGCATTCTGTTCCAACCCAGCCGGTTGGCTTCCCATGAACACGATGACGATGTTGTTTCTCTGTTCCGACCCAGCCATGTACGTATGCACGAGTAGGCGTTCGAGACCCTGCCCGTATGTACGTACGTGGCCGTATTTTCTTTCTTGCACCCTCGCCGTTGTACGTACGTGTACATGCTACGTGCGCGCCTCTACTACGACACGTGCGCGCCTCTACATCTACAACATGTGCGCGCCTCTACATCGACCAGTATGTACGTACACGTTCACGACCAGAATGACAACGCTACGTACGCTTCGACCAGGTGGGTCCCGACTGTCAGGCACTTCCTTGCGTGCGAAGATGTAGCTGGTGGGTCCCAGCAGTCAGGGGGGAGAATCGTTTTTTTTTTGCCCGGACGCACTTCCTTGCGTGCGAAGGTGTAGCTGGTGGGTCCCAGCAGTTAGGGGGGAAACGTTTTTTCGCGGAATATGGTGGTCCGTCCGGTGGGTCCCCGCTGTCAGGTGGCGGAATAATTATTTTGCGCGTAATAAGGAGGCACTTCCTTGCTGCGGCCGTGGACCCACCTGTCAGCCTCTCCACGTACAGTCCACGTCCGATGGAAGCTGTTCCATGACCATGTTGACCACGCCACGCCGAGAGCACCAGGGCGGTGGATGACGGCGAGGCCTAGGAAGGGGACGACGCGGAGCCGGGGAAGACGCGGCAGTGGATGCCCATGCGTAGAGGAGTACGAGGGTTCACTGGTTCACTATGGTGTGAGGCTGCCGTCGCCGCAGAATAACAGGGGGTGTGGGTGAGTAGAGGGATGGCCTGGCCAGCGGTGGGAGTAGTAGGAGGCGGTGAGGCCTTCGCCGCATCGCAGCCGCCCACGGGAGGCAGGAGCACGAGGCACGACCGCACTGGTTTGGGCAGCTGGAGCAAGAAGACCAGAGGTTGAAGAAGCACTACGGCCGTTGGATGGACATCGTACGGTCACTGGAGCTAGAATCATGCATATTGACTAAGTTGACAAAGCCCTCCGTCCCCGTCAACTTAGTAGGCCCACAAGTCAGCCTGCCACTATACTGGGTCCCAGCTAACAAGGGGAGTATTCATTTTATTTGTGCGTAATAAGGAGGCACTTCCTTGCGTGCGAAGATATAGCTGGTGGGTTCGAGCTGTCAGCGGCGGTAATGTTTTTTTCGCGAAATACTGAGGCCCTTTCGGTGGGTCCCCGGTGTCAGGTGGAGGAATCATTATTTTGCGTGTAATAAGGAGGCATTTCCTTGCGTGCGGCCGTGGACCCAGCTGTCGGCCTCTCCACATACAGTCCACTTCAGATGCATGTCGGTCGTTGACCACGTTGACCAGGCCATGCTGAGAGCACCAGGGCTGTGGACGACGGTGAGGCCTAGGAAGGGAACGACACGGAGGCAGGGAAGACTCAACAGTTGTTTCCCACACGGAGGGGAGTACGACTGAACGAGGGTTTACTGGTTCGTCTGCCATCGTCGGAGAATAACAGCACGTGTGGGTGAGTAGAGGGATGGCTAGGCCAGCGATGGGAGTACGATGGGGCGGTGAGGCCTGCGCGGCAGCACAGCCGGCCGCGGGGAGGAGGGAGCAGGCAGTCCCGCTGGCGCTTGTTGGAGCGGTTGGAGTGGGAAGAGTAGAGATTGAAGAAGCACGACGGCCGTTGGATGGCCATCGAACAGTCACTGCTTGTGTGTCAACCTTTTTTTAGGGAAGCCTCAAATCTGTGGAAAACAGCATACATCCCATCTGCCATTATTTCTAATAATTTACAGCCCATTTGCTAATTCGTAAGGTTTTGTTTGGAGCCCATATTCTTTTTGTTAGCATTACAACCCATATTGTGGCCACGGTTAAAAAATTATACGAAATTTTGCATATTTCGGTGCGGTCCAAACTGTTTTTAATCCCTAAATTTTGACTCACATTCAAACTGATTTTAAAACTAAATGTATATCAATATAAAATCCAACAAATTCTCCACGCATGAAAATTAATGTAATTTAAAATCTCGAAATGAAAAAAAAGATATTCGAAACTAATTGCCGCTTTGATGTGTTTTAAAAATGTACAGCCCATTTCTCATTACTGATGGGCCATTTTCTCGGCCAGCCGAATGAAAGCTCTCCTCGTCTTGAAAGATTTGCAGCCCAACAGGCCTGACAAAGCGACTTACTTGGCAAATCACAAAAAAACTAGGTTGTGGCCGTGGACCCAGCTATCAGCCTCTCCACGTACAGTACTCTTCCGATGGAAGTCATTCCTTGATCATGTTGACCACGCCGCGCGGAGAGCACCACAGCGGTGGACGACGGCGAGGCCTAGGAAGGGGACAATGCGGAGCCGGGGAAGACGCGGCAGTGGAAACCCGCGCGGAGAGGAGTACGTGGGTTCACTGGTTCGGCTGCGGTGTGAGGCTGTCGTCGCCGCAGGGCCTGGCCAGTGGTGGGAATAGTAGGGGGCGGTGAGTCCTCCGTGGCAGCACAGCCGGCCACGGGAGGCAGGAGCATGAGGCACGACCGGCGCTGGTTTGGGTGGCTGGAGCAAGAAGACCAGAGGTTAAAGAAGCACTACGGCCGTTGGATGGACATCGTACGGTCACTGGAGCTAGAATCGTTCATATTGACTAAGTTGACAAAGCCCTTCAGCCCCGTCAACTTAGTAGGCCCACAAGTCAGCCTCCCACCAAGGTGGGTCCCAGCTAGCAGGGGAAGTATTCATTTTTTTGTGCATAATAAGGAGGCACTTCTGGTGGGTCCGAGCTGACAGTGGGGGGGGCGTTTTTTTTTTGCGAAATACGGTGGCCCGTCAGGTGGGTCCCAGCAGTCAGGGGGCAAACGTTTTTTTCGCAAAATACGGTGGCCCGTCTAGTGGGTCCCTGCTGTCAGTTGGAGGAATCATTATTTTCCGTGTAATAAGGAGGCACTTACTTGCTACGGCCGTGGACCTAGCTGAGACTCTCCACGTACAGTATACTTCCGATGGAAGTCGTTCCTTGACCACGTTGACCTCGCCGTGTTCCGTTGCATGCATGCGTCCATGGGCGTGGTGCATCCCCACTGTCAGCCTCTCACGTACAGTCATCTTCTGATGACTCTCGGTTGTTGACCATGTTGACCACACCGTGCCGAGTGCACCCAGACTGGAACGACCCAGAGATGGGGAAGACGGGGCAGTGGAGTCACAGATGAAGAGGAGTGGGAAACTTCACTGGTTCAGGTGCGCGGCAACACAGCCGCGGTGCCGCCCACGGGAGACAGGAGCAAGAACAAAGGTTGAAGAAGGAGCACGGCTGTTGGATTAACATCCAACGGTCCAGCTGCTAGAATCATTTGTTGATTAAGTTGACAAAGCCATGCGTACACGTCCGCTTAGCAGGCCCACAAGTCAGTCACCAAATCTGACAGGTCCCAGCTGTCAACGGGATGAATAATTTTTTTTGCAAAACAAGGAGGCACTTCCTTCCGTGCGAAGATACAGCCGGTGGGTCCCAGTTGTCGGGTGGAGGAAACATTTTTTTATCTTAATAAGGAGGAACTTTCCTTGCGTGCGACCATGGACCTCGTGGGTCCCAGCTGTCAGGCTCTCCACGTACAGTCCTCTTCCGATGACTCTTGTTTGTTGACCACGCCGCACCGAACACAATGAGGCGGTGGACGACGGCGAGGCCCCGTACGGGAACGACTCGTAGATGGGAAAACGCGGCAGTGGAGTCGCAGATTGAGAGGAGGAGAAGGGTTATAACTGGTTCTGTTGCAATTCATATCAAACTCAGGTTCACAGGACACGTTCATATTCATAGCCAACATTCACTACCAATAACTCAAAAGATTCATATATACACAAGCTCAGCATATCTATGCATCCAAATGATTGATAGATCACACGACAATATTCATACATAATTCACAAAAAGATTCAGATATACACATGTTCAGTATGTTATGCATCCAAATGATTGAGATCACAGCCAATATGATCCATGGATGAACTATAATTACCTAGGGTACAGACTGGTAAATGGTGTTCAATCAGAGGTACTTCTTGCTAAAATTAGTTCTTGTACGAGTAAACTTTTGAGTACATAAGAGGCAGCACAGACAATCTGAACTTTGCTTGTAGGTTTATCCTCAAATAGTGGCCTCGTGCCAACGGAGGTTTGAACAACTTGGCCACTACTTTCATCCAACTAGTTTACTGGCTCATCTTGGTCCTGTATCTTGCCAAAATTCTACATTGCAGACGAGAAAGGAGGCGGTTGAGAAAATGAACCACCCAAATTTTTTGTGCAGCTCAACTGAAATGGAGCATCCTTGGCGTGCAGACTGATTAAGTCCTAGATGAATATACGCGTTAACCAACTTGTCTAGAATATTTAGACTCCATGCCATATAGTTCGCTACCATATGTGTCGATAACCAAAAGGCACAAGTTGGGACCAAAGACTGGACTGCGTTTTTCTGGGCTATGCACCAAGCAATATTTTTGGCGTTCATTCTCCTAATACTTGGAGTTTGACAATTGGTTGACGTTGGTTGATACTCGAATGAATATAGGCACTTCTTGTCAACATTGATGCTTGTATGAGTGAACTTTGGAGTACATAGCAGCAGCATAAGTACTTGTCCATCTGATCATTTTGTGCAGTTCTACTGAAATCACCCGATGTAATGGTTTGCCTGCGAGTTCAGGCTCCAAATTACTCCTTTATGAAATCGGCAAACAGTAGCACAATACGAAATTACCAATACATATGATAGGCACAATAATCAGGATAAAGACCAGTACCAACCTGTGTGAGGTAGCATATCAATTACTATTTCCTTTGACTGGAAGCCGAGATAAGCCAAGCGACTGATAGCAAAGTAAGAAAGCAAGCGGAGATTAGCGACTGACAGGAAAGGACGGAAGCTGTCGAGGCAATGAAGCACCCAAAGTTTTTGTGCAGTTCCACCAAAATCGAGCATCCCTGTTGGCACATATATTGAGAGAGTGAGATTACTGTAATAGTGGGACTAGTTGATGAAACATACACTAACAAATAGAAGCACCCTCATTATCTTAATGGGTAAAGTTAGCAACATAGTAGTCTTGCTTAAAGAGAGGTATTAGTTTATTTAATCAGTGCCAATTAGCTCAACTTAACACTCAAATCATTGCCATTTTATCATAGGTTGCAAAACTTAAAAGTGCAAAGATAAAGGAGTTTCGCATGACAGTAGCACGATACAAATAGAGATGACAGCAAACTAATATGGATGAAGGCCTTAGGCCCGTACCAACCTGAGAAAAAAAGCTTATTCATGTAGTCCCATAAGAGATGATAAAGCACTCACTGGAATCACACAATAGTATATATTTTTGTGCACTTCAAATGTATGGTTGAAATCACTCTTGTTTACCAGTGCTGAGATTATATCGAAAGATTGTCAAGAACTTCCAGCAGAGTTAAAGCACTGGCTGGGATACAGTTCATTGTATTGTCTTGTGTAGTTGCACTAAAATGTATGATTGGCACAACATGATCCCTGTTTGCACAAGTAGGAACAAGGTGAAACCTTCATTAGCTTAGTGAGAAAGGATAGGAAGACATTAGCATATTACTCAAACAGTAGCATCAAATTCATGATGGACAATACGCAAAACATTGCCTCATTGAACCAATGGCAATAAATTGACATGCAAAACAATAGCACTATTATGTCATGACACTAATAATATTCCCTCCCTGCTCCACCACATGATTCACCTCCATAGACAAACATTCACACATACATGATTCAGCATAGGGTCCTACTAAAGATTTGTTTAACTCCATCAGGAAAATTAGGCAGCAATAAATTAGTGGTACTTAAATGCTCCTAATTAATTAAGTGATACAGCATAAGTGGAAGGGCTCCCTGGAGGATCGTCTCACATGTAAGGTAGTCGTTGCCGGAGCCCTTGAATAGCCTCGACTGAGGCCTCTGGCTTCAGCAAGATCGCCTTGGCACTGTTTATTCTTCTTCTTCCTCCTCTTCATGCTATGTTTCTTTTTCTCCTCACCAGTTGGTGAAACCAAGTACATGATTGGCCTTATAATTCAGAATTGGTTTTGTCAGTGAGGGAGTACAAGTGTACTAGTAAAAAACAGCATTATTTTCTCATGGTAGTCGGAAAATAGAGATGAACACATGCATTAAATATCATTCTTACCTAAAGGAAGGTTATGGCGCCAATATGGATGATGAGGATTGGAACACAGATCTCCCTTTGTGCAGTTCCACCAAAATGAACCAACTGTTCAATCTGACATTCCAGTTAAACAGCACAAAAATCACTTCTTTTAAGAAGAGTTTTGTGCAGTGCACCAAAAGGTCACAACAGCAACCAGGTGAATTGGATATCCCTGTTTGCACAAAAAGGCACAGAGGAAACAGTCAGAGTCTCAAACAATTACAGGCAAAAACATTTGGCTAAACTTGTCAGAGTCTCAAAGAATTACAGGTAAAAAATGTGGCATGGCTTCATTTTTACCAGGGACATTATATTAAGAACAGCTAAGGCTGCGTTCGGTTCACAGGTTTGGTGCAGGATTTTCATAGGAACACAATTCCTACCGTATTCTTTCCCTTCCAACCGTTCAGAACACGGAAAAGGTGAATAGTGTTTCATAGGAAAGCTAGTCTGGTAGTACTGATTCCATCGGATTAGAAACATCCACGCGCTGCTCATTTTTTGGGCGAAAGCCCGAGGCGGGCGCTCGCTGCCATGCGTTAGACAGGTTGTTGTGTTGTGTTTGCCGGAATAAAAAAATCAACCTATGTGTGGTACGTGAGGTGAGGACAAGAGTAGTCACTGTGCAGCTGAATAAACAAATAGCATCTCATACTGCCAAGCATGCTACTCTAAAAAAACAAATCTGTACATTTCGTAGTCCTTCCGAACACATTCTCTTGAGAATTTCCTCCGGTTCATTGTTCCATAGTTTTATACCTACATTCCTTTCCTATTCCTCTATTTTCATCAAGACCTATTTTTTCTGCCCCTTTATTCCGACCGGAGCCTAAATATTTGGTATAAGGGCATGGGACAGTGGGTGCACCAGCAGTACAGCACCATGTACGTAAACAGGGGCATAAAGTGGTGATTCATAGTTTGTTGCCCCGAGAAACAAACATCCAAGAAACATATCTGGGTTGGTCCCATTTTTGTTCACTCTAGCCACCTACTCCTATGTGTGGATAGCAAATCTAGTCCTGGTCATACCACTGTGTACAGCATTACCCCTATATTTCCCTTTTCGACCAAGAGACAGGTTGGATGACCAGTCTGTACTACTTTCATCCCCTTCCCTTCCTGTTTGTACCAAGTCCGATGTACATACTAAATTCCCCCACCCCCACTTTATTTCAATGACAAGTATTTTCAGACGGAGGGAGTACAAGATTCGGCTCCATGAAGTAGCTTTACCTCTAACAATAGAAAAAAAAATAGGTGACGTTGGACCATCCGATCGAGAGGGGCTGAGAGGTAGAAAATGATGCACATGCAGCGACGTAGCGAGCTGGGGAAGTAGAGCTAAGGCGGTTTTGAACGAAGATATACCTGAAGGTCGTCGGGATGTGGATAGGTGGGTGGCGGGAGGTCGGATCTGCCCACAGGCAACGACGAAGGGATTGAAGGACCTCCCGCATCGGCGCTTGGCCAGAGATAACGATGCGGCCGGCAGTGGGTCTCCTCCCTCGCTGTCGACGACGGCCTAAACGCTGCCCCTCCTCCCCTTCACTGGCGGAGGGGGATATGTCCAGATCTGTAACCAGCGGTGAGGATAGAAAGCCAGTGTTTTTTGAAGGGAGAAAGACAGGGTTACTACCCCTATCTTGTTTAGATCTGGAGAGGATGAGAGTGTGTGAATAGAGCAGCCCTAGCAAGCAAGCACGGAGGCTCCGGCCTATATATAAGTAGTGGGGTAGTTTTCCTTTTTCACTCCATCAAAACAATCGTTTAAAATTGTGTACTATACTACATGCCAGGTCGCGGTTTTTTTTAGTTGTTGATTGTTTTTTGAGATAGCTACCCTCTTGTTCCAAGTGGTGTTATGGTGTGTCAGGTCGCACTTTGTATCGTTCAAGTCTGGTAGTACTACAAGTCCCTCCATTAAATGAACAACCACCCCCTCGTAAAAATTGTGAACAAGCCCACTGCTAAAATTAGCGGAAACGTGGGTTGCCCCAACATGCATTATTATTTATATTTTCTACTCCCTCCATTCCTAAATATAAGTCTTTTTTATTAGCCACACCTAAGACAAGAATTTTTTTATTAGCAGTGAACCCCACATGTCATAGACACAAATATTGTGGCAAGATTCCCTTAGGCAAGCCAAAGTGTGTCTAACAATTTGAGCAACTCAGGTTAGGCAAGTGTGGCAAGTGTGGGAAAAATAATGTGGCAACATAAGACAAACATAGTCACAATCCAAACAGCCCCGTGATTTTTTGTGACATGCATGAAAATTTGGTTAGTTAAATTTATAGTCAAAATTTGGCAAGGTGCATCAAATCAACACATGCAAGTATCAAAAGGAAAGTCACGGCATGCATGCATGCATTGTACTCCCTCCGTTTCCAAATATAAGTCTTTTTAGAGATTGCAACAAGTGACTACTCCCTCCGTTCCTAAATGTAAGTCTTTTTAGGGATTCCACTACAAACTACATACGGATGTATATAGACATATTTTAGAGTGTAGATTCACTCATTTTGTTTCGTATGTACTCCAATTCATAGTGAAATCTCTAAAAAGACTTATATTTTGGAACGGAGGGAGTACATACAAAGCAGAATATGTCTACTCCTACATACGAAGTAGCCCATTTGAAATGTGTAAAAAGAGTTTTATCGAATGCAGTGCTTTGATGTGTCGCGTCAACTCGTACAAGCCCGAGAAATTTGATTACTACGACACCCTCTCCCTCGCGGACTGAGCTTTGGTGCCTTAACTGCACCTGCCTTTGGCTGCATGACAGGTGGGCCAACCACCTGTTGGGCCCACCTATCATGGATGCAAAGGTAGGAGCAGTAAGTAGAAGCTTTCGCTACACGCTATCCCTCCCGCACGAGGTGGACGGACATGCAGCAGTGGATTCGATATTGTAGAAGTAGGAGTAACATCATTGTTCGTCTTCTTGAAGAGGCGAAGAGCCAAGTGCAAACCGAACATGGCAGTTGCGAACGCTCGCGTGGTGCGGTTCCTTGGAGTACTAGCCAGGCTCTTGCATGAGACAAAATTGCTATTGTTTAACAACTAAACTCCATTATCCATTGGTTGATACTCATTCTGCATAGGTCCACACGCTTAGCACCGTTTCCTCCTGGGGTCACCAATGTTTATTTGCTAATTAATAGCATTCCATGCAATGAACTAGCCATTGCAAGTCATTAAAAGCATGCACACCTCTCATCTCTTATTGGTTGATACGTATGTCAAGAAACAAGAAACAAGGTAGAAGTTAATGCACCGCGCCTAAGTGTTTTGGGACTATTTGGTTTTCGTAAGATGACTTACACACCTAGACGGAGGGAGTAGTATAGACCTGTAAACCAGAAAGGAGTATTTGCCTTTCTAGAGATTTCAACAAGTGACTAGACTTCGGCTCAAAAAAAACAAGTGACTAGACTACACCATGTGCAGTACCCCCTCCCCTCCGGTTTATAGGGCTCAAATCTCAAATCTCATGAACCAAGGCATTTTGCGATTGGAGGAACGTATCTCGTACTTTACAAAACAACCCTAATTAAACTCATGCATTAATTACGTAGTTCTCTCGTTTTCCTCTCCGCCTTGGTCGCAGTGCACAATATTGAGGCTAGCCATAGTGGGAGTAACTTAGGTAGTAACTTAACACATCCCAAGACAATTTTGCTTATGTGGCAAGTATTTAATGAGGAAAGAGGTGCTTGTGGCAACATAATATGTTACTGTAACATAGTGCTTTTCGAGGCAAAATGAGTCTATGAGATAATAAATGAAGCAATCTATGATACTACTACTATGTTACTTTGCACTATGGAGGTAGTAACTTACACTAGTGTCATATGCATGAAACTAGTCTAAGTTACTCCCCACTATGACCAGCCTGAGAGAGTGCTTTGATACGTTTTAGTCTCATGACTAAAAGTAGTGGAACTAAAACTTGTTAGCCTCATCCATGCTTGGATCCCAATACTAAAGAGACTAAAATCAAGTTAATGACATTTTAAAGCATCCGGGGCCGCATGCCATCTACCAAATCACAGCGAGGTGCTACAGTCGAGACTCTCCTGTCACCCCGGTGTGGCCGTCATGACCCGTCATATCACAAAACCCACACCTTTACCAGCAGTGGTAAGGTGGCCTCCAAGTTGGACTGGACGAAGCAACCATCATTTCATTGGAACGCTCGTTCAAGCCCTTTCTTCCCTTTCTTGAAGAAAACCTCACTCCAGGCTACTCACTTCTACCATTGGGCGAATCAGTTATGCTGCTATATTTTCATTCCAATAATCTTCTTTTTGCGAAGCACCGACCGATTCTCACATCCTATGCTTTTCCCGTTTTCATTGCGATTGTGGTTTCCTTTCGATTGCTTTTTGTTTGTCAGTTCATTGATGGATCCTGGAGCACTAGGCAAAGAGTTGCCGGCGGACAACCCACTGAAGACAGCGATCTCCAGGAAGCGAGCACGGACCAACGAGTTGACCATGTTGGCGGGCCAACCCATGGAGACGAAGAACTCCAAGAAACAAGCACTGGCCAAAGAGTTGAGGACGTTGGCGGACGAACTCCTCAAAGAAAGTTGGAAGAACAGCAAGGGCCCCACCGTGCCTACCCCAAGAGCTCTAATTGCCACCTATGTGAGGCTCAAGACCGAGTTTGAGGAGATAGTCGCCATTGAGAAGCAGTATTCCCCTGGCAAGGTGATGGCCCCCATCAAGGACGAGGAGATGGCCCCCGGAGAGATGAGATCCCCCGGTGAGCTGCACAAGGTAAAAAATAATGGCTTATTACCATAGTTGTGGTTTTTGATTATTTGCAATGTGCTTGCTTTTTGATTATTTGCAATGTGCTTGCTAATATGTTAGTGTTGTGCAGGTGCCGGTGGTTGTCCTTGATGATTCCGATGTCGTGGCCCATCCTATTGGCATCGCCCCGGAGATCAATTCCGATACTGCTGTCCATCCTGTGGACATCGCCCCAGAGATTGATTCCGATGTCGCGGTCAGTCCTGTGGACATCGCCCTAGAAATCGATTACCATGCCGTTGTTTGTGTTGTGGTCATTGCCCGAGAGATCAATGACAAGAAATAGTTGGTCGCGCTAATCCTTCAGGGTAGTTTGCATTGCCATGTGTTTAATTACCAGAACGATGCATGTTATCAAACCATCTTAGGGCTAGTGCACTGTCTTGTGTGGGCGGATCTTGCTACTTTTGTTTGATAGTGAATCATGCGATGAATCATGCGAACCCTCTCCAAGTTATGGAAACAGATGTATCCTCACCAGCTTTTGATGTAATATATGGCTTGCTTAGATGTAAGTTTGAACTATTTATCATATCAGCAGGGCTTGTTTGATGATTCTTGGTGTTAGTAGGCTAGCTACTGTGCGAGCTGTAGTACTTGCAAAACACTCACCGAAGAGAAAAGTTGGGGCTGATGAGCTCGTGGTACACTTATACTTATCGCTCGTCGATCGACCAATAGCCCTAGCTCCTAAAATTGTAGGCTTAGCAATCGATCAGACAATAGTCGACATACATTCAGGCCTCATTTGGTTCATAGGGTAGGAAAATTGTAGCAAAAGTAGAGAGAACATGCAACACAAAATCATAGCAGTGCAGAGATGTACTCCCTCCGTTCCAAAATTGATGACCTAGGCGGGCTAGTTTGGCCTAATGGGTTTCAGTGATATGACGTGGTACAGTGTCGTCCAGTCTTCGCGTGTGGTAGCAGTATTGCGGGTACAGTAAGTTTTCTTGAAGAAGCGGAATTCAACGAATTCATGATGGTTCCTTCGTCCGAACAACTTACAGTGGGAAAGGTTGGGCCTGCGATACGACCAGGGTAGACCAGGATAATTTTGTGCATGGCAGGTGGACCAGGATGGTCGACGTCCCACATGTCGGTGAATGAAAGTATTCTTTCCGATATAGAGGACGAGCAACGAGTATTCATTGTTTATTTTTGATGAAAGCTATTGTCTCCACTATTACTCCTTGACTTTCTCAATGCCTCTCTCTCCTCCACATAAGCGGGGACTACTTGCTATGCATGCAGCGGGCAGCTGGCGTCTTGAGGGGCCAGGGCGGTGAGAGCTGGGCTCGGGAAGCGGTCCGGACTCCAGCATGGCCCACCTCACATTATCACCATATATTTGTTGGAGTCCATGAGCGGCGGGCGGGCGATCTCTTATCCCTCCCCCGTTTCTCTCTTCTCAGTCGACGCCCACCGAGCGATTAGATTTCGGCTATCGACGGTTTATTCAATTACGGTCCCACATGTTAGTGAAATTGCAAGACAACATGTGTCCCCTTTGGTGAGCGGTGTGCGAGTCGGACTGTCGGGGTTGCGACGCGTACGAGTCATAAGTGTGTCGCCTTTTCCTTTAGAACTTGTGAAGCGTAACATTTTCGCGCGATTGATCGATAGAAATCCAGAACATAATGACGAGGACGGTGCTTTCCCGCTTGTTAGGCGGGCTAGTTCGAGTGATATGACATGCTACAGTGCCGTCCACTTGCTCCATTTTTATGTAAGCAAGAGTTTACACTCGTACGCGGGAGGAGTGCGAAACACCGCGGATTTGATTTTGATCGAGGGATAACTGTTCCCTACCAAATAATGGAAGATTTTTAGTGATTATAGCATGATAGTTAGGGCATCTCCAGCGCTGACCCACAAATTTACACCGGCATCTGTCCGAGGACACTGATGGATGCCATCCGATGCTGCCCGCATACCTTTCGACAACTATATGAACTAACCGGACGAAATTTGTGCAAACAAAGCAAATTTCAAATTAACCGGATGAAATTCATTACATTTCAAAAACTTTTCCTACAAACTAGACGAAATTCATTACATATTTCGCACAAACCATACTAAACCTACTGTAAACCTAATCTAAACGATCGCCGGCGCCCGACCACCAAGTCCGGCCATGAACCCGAGAAAGCCGGCCATTGCCTTTGCCTCCTCCTCATCCGCCTCGATAACCTCCTCCTCCGGCCGGAGCACAAGGTTATGAAGATTTCCGCCTCCACGTCACCGTCAAGCGGCTAATCGACCGCTGATGTTTACCCCACCAAGCTTGGCGTCGACTAAGTGGAGTAGCGGTGGCCTTCCCGGGACCAGAGCGGCGGTGACCTACCGTGTACTACTCTTCCTTGCAGCCGGCTGCGCCCGCGCACGCGCGTTGGCTTCGTGGTCGTGGCGGCGGAGGGCAGCCCGGGGGGTGCCGGTGACCTCCTTTGTTTGCTCCTGTGACAGTACGTCGAAGAGAGCTTTGGAGCGCGCCCGGAGCAGAGCCGCCGATGTCCCTCGTCTGCTCCTGCGACAGTACGTCCAAGAGAGCTTCGGAGCGCCACGAGGCCATGGTTGAAGTGCTGCCGACAGAAGGAAGGGACCGGAGGAGAATAAGTGTGGGTCTTTGGCTATGGCTGGGAGCTAGGGCTCAAGTTAATATAGCGGGCGAATGGCAATGAGCCGCGGTAGACGGATGGACAACTGGCGCCGGAGTAGGTTCGTCGGGCGTGAATGCGGATGCTGCTTTAGTGACTTAACTGCATATGCGTTTGGGTGACTGAATGTGGGCCCAACGGGCGTCTGGCCCGCATGTCAGTGACACACCAATTGCACCTGCAGTTAAGTCTAGTGAATGCGGCATTGACATTCTGGAGAGATGATGACTGTTTCAGGCGCATGCGGACTGTTTGACTGGTCAACCATACAAATACGGAGCTGTACGCTGAGCCAGCGACCGTATAATCACCATATCTTGTATACAATGATCAAAGTGAGCTATCAAGACAAGTTCGATGACCGCCAATGCATTTTACTCGGTAATAAATGACCAGGATTGAAGGGGAATCCTAATTTGCTTCGTCTTCTGTCCTTGAGCTCTTGACAAACCAATGCACTATATGATTGCCCGGCCACTCCACCCCAAAGCTCTCACCAAGCGTCGTTCATGCCACCGCGCCGCACACTAACCGGTAAGGGAGCGATGGCATCCCGTCGCGCCGAGTTCCTCGCCGCCCACGAATGCACACAAAATGGTAGGGAAGCGATGGCATCCCGCCGTGCCGAGTTCATCGCCACTTGCGACCTCACAACTATGTGGGAGGAATTTGAAGATGCCAAGGCCGAATGTGCGGTAGAGCAAGAGGCGGCCAAAGCCGCACAGAGGGAGCAGAAAAGTCAGAAAGCACTCAAGAAAAGAGAGGCCCGCTGCCGCAAGAAAGAAAAGGACGCACGCGCTGCTGCGGAGAGGTCGGCGGAGATCCAAGCACGGTGGGGTGTCACCGACAAAGCCAGGAAGGAGAACAACGGCGTCTGGCCAGCATGCGAGAAGTAGTAGTACTAGTAGTTAGTGTGTGTGTGTCTGTGTCTGAGTACGAGCATGTACCAGTACTACTAGTTACTACTGTAGTTTTTAGAGCAAATTACCAGTACATTAGCCTAGACTAAGTGGAAAAATTCCTATCCTATGCATCAAATGGCATCTCTTTCTCTATAGGAATTGAGATGCATGTCATCTCACTTCCTATGATTTTCATATTCCTATCCTATGAACGAAAGGAGGCCTCTGTTGGAGTAAATACTGTAGCTAGTAATACTGTTGGTACAGTAGTTTTCTTCAAGAAGCGGAATTCAACGAAGTCATGATGGTTCCTTCGTCCGAGCAACTTAGTGGGAAGTGGGCCTGTGATTTGACGGCTCATTAGTCATTGTTACTGCGGCGCGACGACCTGGGTGACTCTCCCTTGGAGTTCTGTGTGCATGGCAAGTGGACCAGGATGGCAAGTTTATTCTTTCCGATATCGAGGAGCAAGGAAACTGCGTGGTATAGTATCACTGCTGATTGGTTCGTAAAAAAAAAATATCACTGCCGATTTATAATTATTTTTTATTTCTGATGAATGCTAGCGTTTCAACTCTTACGACGAAGGGTGCCAAACACGGCACGTGCTGGATGTCCCACACGTCAGCGAAAGGAGTGGGACATGAACAACATGGTGGAGCCCAGCGTAAAAAACAGCGTGGTAGAGCGTCTCCACTTCTTCCACTTCTGGGTCGAAGACCACACGTAGTAGTACTTAGCTGTATGAACGATACAAAGTGCGGCCTGGAGAGAAAGACACGTCTAGTTGGAAGGTCTCGGGGCATACGCGTAAACAAATATAAAAGTTAATATGTGCCTCCAACTAATATAGTAGTAGTAGAGTACTTAGACACGTACTCCATAACATCACCGTGCATTGCACGTACAACATTTAGTGGTAGTACGTAGTAAGAGACAAATGCCGCCCAAGAGTTCCCTTCTCGACCTACTTTTGGGTGTTTGGTAGAGTGTATGGAGGGTGCATGAGTCCACACTAGTTTAGCACAAATACACTAGAAGCATGCATGAAGAGAGCATGCATGAAGAGAGCATGCATGAAGAAGGGTGTTGAGTTGAGCATGCATGAAGAGGGAACAACTATGCTGAGACGAGAACGCAACCAAACACACCCTGTATGCCACGCATGTTCATACCATTTGTGCCTTTCTACTTCACTTACTGCGCTACATTACTCAGGTTCGTACGTCCACTCCTGGGTACATGTCCATCTCGTAGTTCCAGTGCCATGTGTTCTTCATATAGATGGAACGATCGTTGCATAACATGTGCGCCTTGATGCTAGATGTCTCGCGTGTTGGCAAAAGGATGAACAAAGCTCACGTAAAAAATATAGAGTGGAAGAACATAGATTTCGGACAACCGAGAAGGAGCAAGGAACCTCGTGGTGGAGCATTTGCACTCATAATATTTAATATTATTCAGCGATATAAAATTAACCAATCATCTCCACAGTGGACTGGAAGAGTACGAAACATGGCAGCCCAGTGTAGTTACATCATACTAGTACTACCTCCGTCCTGGTTTATAGGTTCCCTTTGTAGTTTGTGTCAAATTTTGACTAAAGATTTAACTAACAAAATGTTAATGCATGTCAAGAAAAATTATCTCATTGGATTCGTATTTGAACATAGTTTTCAAAAATATAAGGTTTGGTGACATGCGTAAACATTTTGTTAGTTTAATCCATGGTCAAAATTTGGCACGAAATATAATGGGGACCAATAAACCCGGACGGAGGTAGTACATGGCTAACCCACGCTATCACCATATTTCTTGGCTTCCGTGCGACACCTAT
Source organism: Triticum dicoccoides (assembly GCF_002162155.2). Taxonomy (NCBI): domain Eukaryota; kingdom Viridiplantae; phylum Streptophyta; class Magnoliopsida; order Poales; family Poaceae; genus Triticum; species Triticum dicoccoides. Next base: position 541,406,760 of record NC_041383.1, read on the forward strand.
CTATAGTAATCCAGCAGCCTGTATCGCTTCTCCCTCCTCGTCTCTATCAAAGTGCGGCGGGCTGGCGTTTCTGTCGTCTATTGAGGTCGGTTAACTATCACATGTTAGCGACATGCCAAGAGCATTCTAAAAAAATTCCTTTCACGTTCCATTTTCAAAAAGAAAAAAATCCTTTCACGTATGAATTTGCATGTATGCTTTGAGCAACTTGCATGTCCTATACTGCTCCCGTTTGATACTCTAACTTAGCTAGAGGTTAGACTAACTCATGACTAACCCTGAACTAACTGTAGCCAAAGAGGTGTTTGGGTGACAGGGTTAGATTGACAATAAATGCACTTCATGGAGAGAGAAAAGTGATTTTTCGGTGGTCCCAATGAGAACTATCTTCAGTTAGCACCTCTTGGGTGGGATAGTTTTTTTTGGTGGGTTCGGTGCAACTTGCTCCTTTAGGGCTATTTGAGCCCCAACTAGCTCAAACTAACTCTAACCCATGGATCCAAACAGGGCCTATGGCCAGTCTCGACGCGGAGCAGTCGCGTGCACCGGGAAGCGGCGCTCTCTCAGCCGTCGCGCCACTTCAAAGCCGGCGCCAGTGAGAGGTCGCCTCCGCTCTGGCCGGGCATTAATGTGGCACTGACGCTCCAGGTGACGCTGACCATTTCACGCGGGAAGCGCGCACTGGCAAGGGAGTATAGGTTTTGAACCATTTCAGGTGTAGTAGTAATGGTAGTTTACAAAACTACTCAATTATTGCACTTAGTTTCCTAAGAAATTGTGGTAAAAAAACATTACTCCACAGCCCGCTTCCCTTCTCCTTCCTGCTCGTGATTTACGTGGCCATGTTAACATGGTTGTGTCAAAAAAATGTCACTTCCTGCTCGTGATTTGCGTTTTATAATTACAAGCAAGATTCTCGTGCATTGCACGGAACATCAATATGCATTTTTTTACAAAACACCTGTTGTGATTGACCCATGCATGAGTAATCCCATGTGTAATAACTAATGATATCTCGAGAATTTTATCGGAAAACTGGTATCTCAAGAATGTCATCGAAAAAATGAAAGATGAGAGATAAGGCGAGGAGGAGTGGAGCGTGGTGGTGACTGGTGGTCGGAATGGGCGGAGGCATGGGGATGGACGGCGCCGGCAGGTGGCAGCGGCCACCATGCATGCTAGATTGTTCCAGAGACTTATTCCTTTTTTAATTGCTGAGCAATGAGGTTGCGGGAGATAATGATGTGGAGAGAGGTGCGGGTATCTTTTGTAAAATTATCATAGTTTGCTTCCTATCCGTCAGATATAGATCATACGGTCTGTATTACAAGATGGCAGGCAAACCATCATCGCCAACTCGTTTTTTTATAAGGGTATACAGATGATAAGTTTGCTGACTACTAAAGTAAAGTGGAATCTGTCCATGTTATGCAAGTAAATAAAGGTGATTGTTTATCATACGGGTAAGGTTGGATGAAGGGTGGTAGGAACAAATTCTCCGCCTAGAGCATGTGTGTGTGAGATGGAGTCTTAGTGTGTGGGGTGTGTGTGTGTGAGAGAGAGAGAGAGAGTGAGATAGAGAGGAGAGAGAGAGAGAGATGGAGTCTTAGTTTGTGTGTGTG
>NC_041383.1:541408823-541450536 GCF_002162155.2 Triticum dicoccoides
TGTGTGTGTGTGTGCATGTATGTGTGTGTGTGTCCCTGGGTCCTCTATGGTGGATGTAATTTAAGTGTGCATGGCTTCATCATAGAGAGGTGATGTGTATGGCAGAGGCTACCAACGATGGGGTGCGAGAGAGAAAATGCCTGTAGGAGGGAAGAGAAGGTGCGTGCGCATGAGAGGAGTCGACATCGAGAGAACGTGTTTGTTCGAGAGACACCATGGAAGACTACTATATATCGATGGTGCATGTAGGCGGGAATTAAACAAAGGGATGGTCTTATTGGTTTCGGGGATATAGGGGGAGAGTGAGAGGCGCGCGGGGCAGTCGGGGGGGCAGCTAGAAGGAGATTGTTAAGTGTGAGTGTGTGTTTTGCCCATCCAGGCGGAAGTTATGTGCACAAAAGAGGAGAACGATTCGATGTGGCGTTAGGATTGAGGGTAATTAACTACGTATGGAGACATAGAGACCTTGAACGTGCATGTGTGAGAGGTATACATGTATACGTGGGACGTGTGTGTGTGCGCGCGCGCATGATCGAGATAAAAGAAAGAAGACATAAGTCTTAAGATCAACGACATGGGAGAGACGGATCGGTATGACAATATGCATGCATGTGAGAATGCAGGGAAGAAGGCCCGACAATTGAGCATGTGTTTTTGTCTTTAAGAGATAGTGGCGTGGGCTGGAGCATGCATCTATGGCGAGCAGAGGGGGTGAGGCGCAACGATTGTGCAAAAGAGAACAACCGATAAATGCATATGTATGGATAGACATATATAGTGTGGGTGATAGGAACCAAGACTCCGTGCGAGAAAGAAATGTTGACGGAGAAACTACAGATAGATACAGAGATGGAGATGCTAGCTAGAGAGACATCCGTTAGTTTGGGTGTCGGAGATGACCGTCAGGTGGTTCAAAGGGTGAAGTTATATATGTGTGTGAGAGGGCACTTGACTGCATGCATGTAGAGAGAAACATATGTAGTGTGCGTGATAGGAATCAAGAGTGAGGGGAGAAAGAAGGTTGATGGAGAAATAGATAAATAGAAAGATAAAGATGCTAGCTAGTGTGCGCTAGAGATAGGAGTCGAGTGGATCAGAAGGCTGGATTATGTGTGTGGGTGTGAGAGAGATAGAGAGAGGGTGCATGTGAGTCACATACAAACAAATATCAGAGAGAAATGAGATCCAGAGAAACGGAGTTTTGTGTCTGCGAGAGAGAAAGATATTTCACAATGAGAGTGATAGCTAGAGAGACATATGAGGGAACGCAAGATATCTCTAGGGAGAGAGGGTGTGTTTGAGCGACATACAAGAGAACAATGGAGAAATATGAGACCCTGGGAGACAGAGTTTGTGTTTGTGTGTGAGAAAGAGATATTGAAGAGGAAGAGTCATAGGTTCTCATATCTAAGGAGCGAAAGACATCTCTGTATGAGGGGTGTGCGAGTGGCACACATTGGAATAGTTGAGAGAAATGAGACCCCGGGAGACAAAGTTTTGTGTTTGTGTGAGAGAAAGAGATTCCACATGGAGAATCATAGCTAGAGACACATAGCAGGGAGCGAGATATACTTAGAGAGAGATAGAGTGATGAAGGTCGATGGAGAGAGTACCATCAGTGTGTTACAAAGATAAAAGATCATTGTTGACATACAGGTAGCACGAGAGATGCCTGAGAGACGATGAACGTGTATAGGTCCAGAGAGATAGTCCTATATAAGCATGAGTGATAGCTATATGAGACGAATATCTGGATTAAAGGGGATTCAAATATTTAAACTGGAGATCACGACATCGATAATATCATAACGCAAATTGGTGTATCAAACATGCATATTCATTTGAATTTGGGCACACATGTAATGTTATATAGTTTATCAATATTGGTGATCCATAGATTCTTCAATTACAAACAATGCATGGTTTATATGGAATTAGTGTCTAAACGGGATTACACTATATGTTGCGTGTGTGAAACACATTATACATGTTTGAGAAGTTAAAAAAACCGCATGAAACACACATTAATTGGAGACAGTTAGCGAGGAATGCATACATTGGATTTCAACATAAATTGGTTTCAAATATTTGAAAATACAAATTGATGGATACAACCTTATGAATCTGAGATCATGCCATTTGTAAACCATATTTATGTATAAATGGTGTTGTGCTTTTGAAAGTATATATGTAAAAAATGATGTATATAGAATGTAATTCCAATTGAAAATGGATCCCGCCCGAAAAAAAATAGTAGAATACAAACGGGATTCGAATTGTGTTGGCACGGTAAACGTGCACTGTGCAAAATTTGAACGAAGTGGGGAAAGTCGTAGTAACCGCCTGAAACCAAGATCTACGAGATGGAAATCAATGCTGCCTATCCCTGCCGCGCAAAGCCTATCTGCTGGATTTCTATAGGTTTCGATAGGGGTAGGTTTGTAATTTCACCCAAACGTGACGTAACCGCCTCTCACCTGGATTCATACACGGTGGGCGCCATAACACAGTGTGCCCTCGGCCGAAATCGACTCCCTCCCCGATTCATATTCATACACGATAGGCGCCAAAAACAAACTCTCGTCGGCAAATATTCGGTGTATGCGAGATTATCGTCCTATCCCCAACCGACTAATGTTGTTGTGATGTAGTAGAAATTTGAAACGGGGGCTAACTTTGTAAATTTCCTCGTATTTGAGACAAGCGCGCCCTGACTACATGGTTCCCCCCCTTCCTCTCTACCTCCCTTTTCCCCATTCGTACTCCGTGGGCGCCAAAACACCCTATCCACCCCACCCTCCTCCGCCCGCCGTCGTCCGCCACCCCATCCACCGCCGTCCTCCTCCACCATGCCGGAGCTGATACCCCGATGCCGCCATCCATTACAAGAGATCGACCTCTCTCATCCACGCCTTCGGACCGGGGTCCTTGCATCTCGTCCTCTCGCTTCATCCCCGCTGTCGTCCACCTTGCCGGCGCCGCTCCTATGACTGTCTCGTCCACCGCGCCCTGCCGCCACCGTCTACCCTCCTAGATCTGCTTCCACGCTGCCGACAGCCATCGCTACCGCAACACCGTCAAATTCTCACCAGATGCGTACACGGCGCCGCACCAGAGGCGGTACTCTTTCGTATCTGCTCAACTTATTTATCGCAGCAAGAAATTAGATCGCCACTGCTTTACTCTGATTTCTTGTCTTGGTTGCGAAGTTGCCTTTGTCCGGTTTGCACCTTTAGATCCGCCATGGCATGCTCAACACTATACTCCCAATGCTTATGGTTTTCCCCTTTTATATTCCACACTAGTTAAATCACAGTAGACTAAATTTCAAAATTGGGTCAGTCGATTTTCCAGAGCTCGCTGGAGTTCGCCGGTGCGATCCAAGGAGCTTGGGTGGTTGTGGGGCCTCGCTAGACGCAGAAAACTCGACGCGGGTGGGAGGTGGGGGTGGCGGAGGAACACAGGCGGTGGGGGGCGGTGGTCCGGCCGGCGGCCCGTGCGGTGTTCTGTATGGGAAGAATCACAGACGAGGAAGAAGAAGGGTTAGGAGACGTAGGATCTTCATCCAACCGCCTGAAATGGTCGAGAGACAGCTGGGAGTTGCATTCTTAATGCACTCTGGTTCATCTTGTGTGGGCACTACGCAACCAACATTTTATTATCCAAAATCTGCTTGCTCTTCTTTACCATGTTCAATAGTGCTGGCCTGTACGCGATCGATAGACTTTCAATTACTAGCGGCAATACAACACCGTATTTTCAAGCCAGTTCCACTTTCCCGATTTATATATCGTGGTTATGGTGTACCCCTGTTATGTACACTATGATCTGCCTAGTTGCTGTGTGCTCTTGTTATCATGGTTTGGCAATAAACTATCTATACAGTATATTATGAACCTATCATCTACCCGCTATCCTTACTTCTGGAGCCTATTTTTTGTGTACTTGTGCCAGATTATATAAATTCACGCACGATATTACAGCACACATGAGCTCTCTCATCAGAATCCAGTGATAGCACATAAGTGTTTACAAGGGCGCCCCTATATTAGAATATCATCTGCATTAAAAAGATAATCTCACAACTATTTATGTTTTCATGGTTCTCAGATATTATACGCAATTACAGTGAATATCAGAATCCGCGCATCAGAAGAATATTGTGGAACACTGCAATGACCTACAAAATTGGCACCAAGGCATTGAGTGCAATTTTGGAAGCAATGATACTCGTACGCTCCCCACCTGTTGATTCTTGTTCAGAATATCATTCTAATGACTATTCTAACCTCGAGAAGTCAAAGGCAGATGGCCTATCCTGTTCACCCATCAAGGTGCCTGTTCTAATTTGGCAAGGTTTTATTGATTGCGCGTATCTTGCATATGTTGTTTTGCATTTCTTCTACTTTGTTGCACCATCATCTGCTTAGTTTACTCATCATATAACTCGAGATGCTATGCCCATCCATTATCAATACATATTCCATCTGTCGTCATACCATGTTTTTCCACTCAAATGATGTTCTTGTGCATCAGACATCAAAAAGGAAGAGGAAGAGGGTGATTGCCGAACCTGAAGGAGCACCAGCAAAGTCCTTGAAAAATGTGGTGGTGCCGGAGAAATCAGACAGCGCCCCACTTATATTGGTTGTACAACCAGTGACACAAAACATAGGACCGACTCCAGCAGACTATACCCATACTTCACTGGCCACACCACTAGCCCCACCACACAGGACCTGCACTCCAGCAAAAGGTATACCGATTTCATTTGCCATAGCACCAGCCGTACCACAGAAAAATCCCACTCCAGCAAAAAGTACAGCAAGTCCACCGGCCGAAGACCTATCCCAACTGCAGAGACGGCCAATTCCTGCAGATTGGAACCCCATTCCATTTATTCCTAGTTTAAAAGACAATGCTTTCAATGTTGTTAGGGACTACGTGCATATATTCCCATCATGGGAAGATTATAGTGAAGACAAACACCATTTTCACATCTTCCTGTCCAACTTACGTGTAAGTGCTATTATTCATGGTTATTATTTTCCTGTTTTCTGCTGATCGAACACATCAAGATTTACATTGCATTGTTTTAACTAGGTGAGGGTCAATCTGGATAGTCATGACGAGCAAAGCTTGCTTGTGCTTTTCAAGGAAGCATTGCAGCAGTATCGGTGTTACCTGAGGAAATCACACTTTGATGGCAAGTCTATAAACGAATTTCCGGTGAAGTCTCCTGTGCTAAATTTAGAAGACATTGAATGGAAAAACCTTGTTATGCACTGGTCTCATTCCCAGGATGAGGTACTGTCTATGAAATCACATGAAAATTTGACTTCTACTTTTCCGCATGTGCCTTACGGATCTTTTTTGCAGGAAATCAGCTTGAAGAAGAATTCTGGTTTGAAAAGAACGACAGGATATCACAAATATGATGCCCGCTGCTTTGCTCTTGTTAGTACCTGTTGTCCTGTATCACTGTACTTGCATACATACCTAGTTCATTATGTGACAGCAGTATGCATGATAGCTTGCTTATCAATTGTTCGCTCCAAATTATCTGATCTGTATGAATGGTTACATTAGTGTAGAATATATCCAATGCCAATGAATTTTTTTAGCTCTGCATTGTTCTTGTAAGTACATGATGTCCTTTATCAGTGTACTTATATTGACAGGTAGTTGTTCATGTACCATCACTCTGCAGCTTATTTTCCTTTGCCCTCCATTTTCTACACATCAGATCTATATTTACTCTTACCATAAGGTTGGTACTGAAGAAGTTTAGTTGTGCATTGCTCTTGGTTGTGCCTTTTGCCTGTATTGCTGCACATACATTTATAGCTACTTGGTTATGTAGCATCACTCTTCATCTTATCTTAAATATTCTCCATTTTTTCGTATATTATCACATCTATATTTACTCTTAACAAAATGTAGAATAAAGGCAATGCTTACGAAGAACATTTTGTGCTAAACTTCTTGAATTGCCCCCCCCCCATCAGCATGGACAAGGGCTTTATAGAGCCTGTCTTCACCAGTAATGTAAGTTTGTCCTTCTCAAGCCTTCAAACTTTGTTGTGTATATTTGGTTAGGCATGACTGCAACAGCTGTTTATTTTTGGTGTTTGCATCAAATTGCATGTTTAAAGTTTATTATGTAGTTCATAAACAAAAGTTTGTCCTTCTCAATTTAAGGTTTCAGTTGTACAACCAAGTTCCTTCTTCATACCATGTAAATTAAACTATACAGAGCAAGTGATCTTCTTTTGCACTGCATGTATGCTTCTGTTCTTCATCTGTAATCCAGTGGTGTGGTGAACCTACCCACTACAGCACAATGTCATATTCTGCAATGTCTTAACTATGAACAATGTCATATCATTCTACTAATATTTAAACCGCCTCTTTATTTGCCAATCTGAAATGGGATAAATTGACAGCACACTAACCATTGATACTTATGAGTTCTTGATCTGTAATCCAGTGGTGTCGTGAAGCTGCCAACTCCTTCACAATGTCAATTCCTGCCATGTCTTGACCTGAACAATACCATATTGTGTTAATGCAATTTTAAACTGTGTCACTTTATTCGTCAGTAAGAAATGTGATGAATTGTCAGCACTGATACTTTTATGTGCAAAACCTGTCATCTGTCTGCTTGTTTATCTTTCAGAGTGAGGAAGATATAAGTGTTGAACAAGCGCAGTCTCATCATCTTGCTCAGCTGCTTGCGCTGCAGCTCCCCAGCAGGGCTAACCTTTCTTGAACTCTATTGAAGTGCTGTCGGTTTTGTATATTATTTTGTCGGCGTGTTTACTTGCACTGGTGGCGATCTTTGATGCCCAGTGTATATAATCTGCTGTCTACTTGTGCTTTATTATCATAGTGGCGAACTTTGATGCCCATTGGATGTAATATGACGTAATTTCTTTATTGTATAGTCTAGGTTTTTTCTTATTCACGATGCTGCAATTATTTTACTGTATATATATCCTGTCTTCGCAGTAAACTGGCCAAACCATAAAATTACGGTACATAATCAGACCGTCATGCAATCATGATGTATTATCCGCATCATGGGCCCCGTCAAACTGGCCCACTAGTAGATTCGGGCCTTTAATAGGCCGAGTAACCCCCGGCCCTCTTTTCGCAAGAAAACTCAATGGGCTTTTAGGAGGCTGAGAAGTAGGCTGGGCCTGAAACGTGCCGAATAGCTCACGGGCCGGCGGCAGCCTGAAATGGACCCCGGCCCATGATTGTGCGAATCAGTTCACGGGCTTTTAACAGGCCTAAGTTGTCTCGGTCCTTGTTTGGCCCAATCACATATCGGCTGCGAGCAGGCCGGATGCAAACCGGGCCGTAGTTACGCCCAACTATATGACGGGCTTTTAACAGGCCGAAATTAATATAGGGCCGAGATGTTAAATGGGCCCTTAACAGGCCGAAACTAATATCAGGCCGAATTACTAAATGGGCCTTTAGCAAGTGGGCCCAAAAGCATAGCGTCTAGTCAACGACCAAATCTGATATGGGCCATAATTGAGCCCAAAGCCTCTTAAAGGGCCGGACCTGATCTGGGCCATGATTTGGCCCAGAAACTGGGAGGCTTTTAACGGGCCGGATCTTATATGGGCCACTACTAGGTTCGGAACGTGGCAGGCCATTAATGGACCGGATCAATTATGAGCCGGCATTTGGCCCAAAACATGGCAGCCAATTAATGGGCCGGCCTACTAGGGTCCTCAAAATCTTGTGGGTCTACAGCTAGGCCGGCCCATTAATGTCAGCGAAATCTCGTGGGCCTTTAGCTGGGCCGGCCCATTATGATCCGCAAGAATTTTGTGGGCCTTTATCTGGGCCGGCCCATTATGGCACACAAAAATCTTGTGGGCCTTTACCTGGGCCGGCCTATTATGACCCGCGAAATCTTGTGGGCCTTTAGCTGGGCCAGCCCATTATAGTCTGCAAAATCTCGTGGGCCTTTAACTGGGCCGGCCCATTATGGGCCGCCAAATCTTGTGGGCCTTTAGTTGGGCCGGCCCATTTAAACTTGATTGGCCGTGCCATGTGTCGACGTATCATAGGCGCCTTCTATCCAATGAGTGGATGACATCTGTCCCAACGATGAGCCGACACGTGTTTCCTCCAGCCAATGATGATTTTACACGTGGAAAATCCCCATTGGTCGGGGCTGTTAACGGGTTATCGGATCCAAAACCCGACCCAATAGCTCAACGGCGTTCCGTTATGGTGGATGCCACGTGTCGGTCACCCTTGACGAAAGCACTTCTGTGACGCGCGATTTATCGTCATAGAAGTGGACACTTCCGTGATGATAATTTTGGTAATGTCATCGAACACTTCTACGACAGCACAGGTATGACTATCTTGATTCTGTCATAAATTTGTCATGGATGTACATGCATGACAAAAAACGCGACCTACTGTGACAAACACGTATCATCACGGAAGTGTATTTTTTTGGTAGTGAACATGACCAGAGGAGTAAACAGTGGAGGGGGGCACAGCACACGGCTAAGAAACAATTGTTCTACTTTGGGGTGCCCCTGCCCCCGTATATAAAGGAGGAGAGGGGAGGAGGCCGGCCCCAGGGGGAGCGCCAAGTGGGGGAGTCCTACTAGGACTCCCAGTCCTAGTCGCCCCCCTTCCTTTCCAACGGAGGGGGAAAGAGGGAAGTGGAGGGAGAGAGAGAGGGAGAAGGAAAGGGGGGATGCACCTGAGGGAGTCCTGGATTATGGGGTCCTCGGGGAGCCGGCCTATGTGACATGGGCCGGACGAATGGGTCGTGAAGACACAAGAAGAGAAGGCCTCCTCCCGTGTCCGGATGGGACTCTCCTTTGCGTAGATGGCAAGCTTGGCATCCACGTGTATAGTTTCCTTCCTTTGTAAACCGACTTTGTACACCCCTAGTCCCCTCCGGTGCCTATATAAACCGGAGGGTTTAGTCCATAGAGGCAATCATAATCATACATGCTAGACATCTAGGGTTTAGCCATTACGATCTCAAGGTAGATAAACTCTTGTAACCCCTATACTCATCAAAGTCAATCAAGCAGGAAGTAGGTATTACCTCCATTAAGAGGGCCCGAACCTGGGTAAACATCTTGTCCCCTGCCTCCTTGTTACCTTCGATCCTTAGGCGCATAGTTCGGAACCCCCTACCCGAGATCCGCCGGTTTTGACACCGACATTGGTGCTTTCATTGAGAGTTCCTCTGCACCATTGACAAAAGGATTGATGGCTCGCCTTGTCATCAGAGACAACATCACTTCCGGAGAGGCCCTGGCTTTAGGGCAAACTCTCTAACTCGGCAGCTTCATTATGGGCGCTCGCCCGACCGTTAAGCCAGAAGCAGCCCAACTCATCGCCAAAAATCGCCTCCGCGTCGGCCCTGAATACTCTGAAAAGATGGATTCGGCAGATGTTTCGGCCTTAAACAAACTGCTAGATCGCATCGCCGCACTGGGGGTCGCAACTGACTACGATTGGATTGGGCTTAAACCCGATCAGAGAGAAATCAAATCTCCGCCGATCACCCATCACGTGGCAATCGTGGAGGAACAAGCCGACGATGACTCTTCCCCCACATTGAGGACAAAGTATGTTCGGGTTTCTGAACCCAGAGAGCTGGACTCTCGTCTTCTGGAAGACACTTCTGGTCCTCCGAACATGGAATCGGGCGTTGAGCCTAAAAACACACCGGATGCTCCGGAGCCCGGGCCTTTAACCTCAGAAATTCTTTGGAATCTGGACTCCTCAGTGGGTCAGGGTTCGGATTCGATCCCACCCACCCACCACAAACAATATTCCCCAAGCAACTCCGGTCCTCTGGACATATGCGACTTAATGTATGTGCGGAGCAGCCCCAGGAAACAGTCCACCACTTTTGGGCTAGATTCCTGCTTGTTAAAAGCAAGATCAAGGATTGCTGCGATGACGACACGATCTCGGTATTTTGCAACAATTGCATGGATGAGGGAATCCTGAATGCCCTCAACCATCGTCGCGTACTGCACTTTGCCGATTTTGCACACATAGTACAGAAGTACTGCGCAATGGAACGCGCCTGGAAAACCCAAACAGCCTGCTGGGAACCGCAGGCCTTTAGGCCATCCCCGGGACGAGCAAAGAGGACACACCCCCGCGGAGCACCTAATCATCATCCCGTGGACAAGAAAATTAAACCCATTATGGGGCATAAAACTGTCCTTGAGGAATGGCTCGACAAACCCTGCAAAATTCACATGACACCGGACAGTGAACCAACGCATAGCCTTCGAGCATGTTGGATACTCCGGCAGGTGGCCAAAAGTGGCGAGGGTCTCCTCACTAACAACACTCCAGAGAACTATTCTTCGGAGGACAATGATCCCGAAGTATTCACGGTCTTCGAGACCTTTCCTTTAAATAATCAGCGCAAGAGAGCACTCCGTGGCCTCGCCAAAGTCTGCCATGTGGCAGCAGTAAACCCTTGGAATGACACGGCGATCACTTTTAACGCCGATGACGAACCAAGAGCCCTCTCAGTCGGGGCGCCTGCCGCTTTGGTCATAAACCCAATCGTAGACGGCTTTCGCCTCACTAAAGTGCTCATGGACGATGGTAGCGGACTGAACCTCATTTATGAGGACACGCTCAATAAAATGCAAATGGACAGGAGTTGCATTGAGCAAAGTAACACAACCTTTCACGGTATTATCCCCAGTCAAGAAATCAGATGCTCGGGAAAAATTCAAACTCGATGTGGTATTCGGCACACCGAAGAACTATAGGTCCGAAGAGTTACTCTTCCATGTGGCACAATTCAATAGCAGGTATGATGCTCTGCTGGGGTGAGACGCATTCACATGCTTCCAAGCCGTACCCCATTACGGGTATATGAAGCTCAAAATGCCCGGGCCCAATGGAATTATCACTATCGCCAGTGATCCGTACATCGCTCTCCATGCCGAAAACAAAACTGCCTCTCTGGCCCTTGAGGCATTATCCGAGGCCCTCGTGGCCGAGGAATTGACCACTCTACGTTCCACAGTAGACAGGGACGATGTAATCCTCGATAAGAGACCAAAGTCTACCTCCTTCAAGTCGGCACACGAGATAGTCAAATTTCGAGTCCACCCGATAGACCCCAATAAAACAGCTTCCATTGGGGCACAGCTGGATCCGACGATGGACGCCGCATTACGCGCATTCTTGCATGAGAACTGGGACATTTTTGCCTGGCATCCTTCCGATATGCCAGGTATCCCACGAAAACTAGCCGAGCATAGTCTCAATATATTGAAAGGATACAAACCAGTCAAACAAACTCTTCGTTGATTCTCCGAACCCAAACGACTGGCTATGGGGAGGAGCTAGCCAAGCTACTCGAAGCCGGGTTCATCAAAGAGATCAAACATCCAGACTGGCTAGCAAACCTAGTCATGGTACCTAAGAAGGATAAATCATGGCGCCTGTGTGTCGATTTCAAAGACCTTAACAAGGCTTTCCCTAAGGACCCCTTCCCACTACCTTGAATCGACCCAATTATTGACGCAACCGCAGGGCACGATCCCTTGTGCTTCCTCGACGCATATTACGGATATCATCAAATTAAGATGAAAGAATCCGATCAGTCCGCAACGGCATTCATCACTCCATACGGGCCCTTCTGCTTCAATACTATGCCTTTCGGGCTCAAGAACACCGACACAACTTACCAACGTATGATTCAAACATGCCTGGAAAAACAGATCGGCAAAACTATGGAAGCATACGTAGATGATGTAGTCATCAAGACCAAACATGTCGATTCATTGGTGGATGACTTACACCTTACATTCGACAACCTCTGAACATATGACATACGGCTCAATTCGGAAAAATGTGTTTTCGTGTTCCAACCAGAAAACTGCTTGGGTTCATCGTCTCCAATAGAGGATTCGAAGAAAACCCCGCTAAAATACGAGCCTTGTCACAGTTGGCAACACCAATAGACCTCAAGCAGGTCCAAAAGTTAGCTAGGTGCATGTCAACTTTAAGCTGTTTTATTTCCAGATTAGGGGAAAAGGCGTTGCCATTATATCATTTGCTACGCCGCACTGACAACTTCGTGTGGACGGACGCTGCCACAGCCGGACTGGAGGAAATAAAGGCTTTGTTAGCGAGCAACCCAATCCTGGCCGCACCAAACATCGGCGAACCGATGCTGCTCTACATATCTGCAACTCACCAAGTAGTGAGTGCGGTGCTCTTCGTCAAACGGAATGAGGAGGGACACAAATTCCCACTTCAAAAACTAGTATATTATGTATCAACGGTCCTTACACCATGTAAATCCCGATACCCACATTATCAAAGATAGCATATGCGGTCTTCATGGCATCCCGCAAGATGCAGCACTACTTTCAAGAGTGATCCATCATGGTCGCTTCCGAAGTACCACTTAACGATATTATAAACAATCGGGACGCCACCGGCCGTATTGCCAAATGGGCCATTAAGCTCTTACCATTTGAAATAATTTACAAGCCATGCTGAGCTATTGAATCTCAGGTGTTGGCTGACTTCGTCGCCGAATGGACAGAGGCCGGTCCCTAAAGAATATGGTACATATTACAAATGGGTGATGCACTTTGGCGGCTCTAAGATGTTAGCCGGATTAGGAGCTGGTGTCGTCTTGACATCCCCCACAGGAGACACAATCCGTTGTGTGCTCCAAATACTGTACACATATTCTAATAATGCAGCCGAATATGAGGCCTTATTGCACGGTCTCCGGATGGCTGTCTCCATGGGCATACAATGCCTTGAAGTGCGCAAGGATTCAAACCTCACAATATCTCAGATAAATGGAGACTTCGACGCAAAAGATTCAAAAATGGCGGCTTATCTTAATGTCGTACTCAAAATTTCAGCTCGGTTTGAAGGGCTCGAGTTTCATCATGTGGCTCGAGAGAGTAATCAAGCGGCGGACATACTTGCCCGCATGGGCGCTAAACGCGACCCCATCCCACCTAACACCTTCGTGGAGAGGCTTTTTAAGACATCCGCAGTGTGGCAGGACGGCAGCGGCAACATTGTTCCAGAGCCGACCATACCCCTGGATTCTGAACACAACTCCGATATCGTCGGGGGTTCAGGCACCAAGATAACACCATCGGCCCACGAAATCATTGATGTAATCGCCCCATGGACCGAACCTTTCCTCGCCTACCTTACTAGGAATGAGCTCCCTGATGATCAGACGGAGGCCCGTCGCACTGTCCGACGCTCGAAGGCTTACAAAGTCCATGAGGGGGAATTGTGCAAGAAAAGTACAACCGGAGTCTTACAGCGGTGTATCTTCGAAGAAGAAGGACGGCAGCTCTTGGTCGAAATACACGCCGGTCTTGGTGACCATCACACCGCCGCTCGGGCCCTTGTAAGTAAGGCCTTCCATACGGGTTTCTTTTGGCCCACGGCCCAAGCAGACGCACAAGACCTCATATAGCAATGTGTTGGATGCCAGCTTTTTGCAAATCAAAGCCATATGCCGCCACTGCTTTGCGAACAATCCCCATTATGTGGCCTTCTGCAGTCTGGGGGCTTGACATGGTCGGACCCCTTAAAGGGGGAAGCCATAAGAAGAAATATTTACTGGTTATGGTCAACAAATTCACTAAGTGGATAGAAGCCAAACCAGTCAAAACGGCCGAGGGCGGACCAGCTATAGACTTCATATCTGGTGCGGTGCACCATTATGGTGTCTCGCATAGTATCATTACTAACAACGGTTCTAACTTTACGGCTGATGAGGTAAAAACTTGATGCGCTAATTTGGGCATTAAGCTCGATTATGCCTCTGTATATCAGCCTCAGACAAACGGTCACGTCGAGCGGGCTAACGACTTGATAATGAGCGGCATTAAACCCAGACTAGTACGATCCTTGCACGAATCAAACAAGCACTGGGTTGAAGAACTCAATTTCGTACTCCGGGGGCTGTGTACCACACCCAATCGCACGACCGGATACACACCTTTTTTCATGGTGTACGGCGCCGAGGCAGTACTGCCTTGTGACATTATTCATGACTCACCTCGAGTGCGCATGTATGAAGAGAGAGAGGTCGAGCTCGATCAGCAGGACTATCTGGATAGCTTGGAGGAGGAGCGCGACATCGCGAAGGCCCATTCCGCATTTTACCAACAGCAAGCCCAGCGATATCAAAGCAGGAAGTACGGGCAAAGACTTATAATGTCGGTGAACTTGCCATGCGCCTACCAGAGAAGAAAAAGGACAAGCTCAAGCCCAAATGGGAGGGTCCCTTCATCATAGATGAAGTTCTCACTGTAGGAGCCTATCGCCTTCGCAATTCTTCGGATAATCATTTGGAGCCAAATCCATGGAACGCTACTCAGCTCTGCAGATTCTACGCCTAAATCCACACTTGTAACTTTTTTCGTCTTTTCTCCTTCTCACCCCTCTTTTCTGTTTTTCGGTTTTTACAACTTCTACCAGTGTTCGGATCAACCGCACGCTCGAGGGATATACATCATTAAATGTACATACCCCTTATCACCTGGGGGCTTCTTTTTACAGAAGGTTATTCTGATTATTATTTTAGAGCGTCAAGCTAATCGTATATATGTGTTGTGTAATCGTATGTGTCATGTCTTCGCCATTATATGCACCTTTATGACTTAAGTTTTTGCCAAGCTGGGTTGCCTGGCTCCTGTGCTTATGCCCTACGTTCCCGCTTGTTTGGCTAGGGCATAAAGGGAGTACCTCTGCGATTGTTACAACCAGGTTATCCGGACGTGTACCTCAGACGGGTGAAGCCAAAAGCTAGCGTTCCTACGGGAATAATCATTCGGCGAACAAGAGACGAACTGCCCATGTTGCAATATACACCCCCAAATTATAAAGTGTACTGTGCTTTCTCGCATCACAGTTTATGTATGTGCAAAAACGCATGCTGGCCTAGGAAAGGAACCCTTAACGGAACTATTCTCTCTGGAATATGTTTCTTATGATCAAATGTAATGTAACATAACTCCCCGAATACAACTTGTCTGTTCAAGCAACTATGACCGGACCGCCTAGTTTCCGAACATGCCTGGGTGTTTACCAATGGTTTAAATATTCGGAAACACTCCAAACCTCGGGTTCTGGAGGTCAAAGTGGAAAGTCTGCCATGACAATCGTTTTACAATTCGACTGGAGAAAAGTTTGTTGATGAAGTACATTACTACTTGGACTCAAAAACTTCCTCTTCCTCTAGACCCTCTAGTAGGTCGTCTAGTTTACAATCCTATTGAGAAAATTTAGTTGTTGTTTTCACTTGGTCATACACTAAGCTAATAAGAATTTCTTGTATACCGTGTTTTCACCATATGATTCTGATCAAGCTTGGTATACCGTGTTTTCACCATGGCATAGGCTTCTCGAGCGCCTTCCCGACATGCTGATATCTTCCATAGATCCAAACGGCGACGAGCTCCCTTGAATAAATTCGTAAGCTCATCCATACTTCCTGGAGGGGAATTGGATGGCCATAAAGCCTTGGCCATGTTCCTCATTGCTTTCCGAGCTCGCTCATGCACTTTGGACAGCTCTTGCAGCAAGTCGCCTTTTAATCCGGACACTTCTCCTTCGGGACATCCGGTTAGCACACCTACAGAAGCAAAATTGTAAAATTTTCCAACAGGAGACCATTTGACAGATAGGTTAAAAAGCATACTGAATATGCCGCCTTTCAACTTCTTGTTCTCCTTCAAAGCATCCGATAATTGGGCTCTTAAATCCTCCAGTTCCTCGACCTGCTTGATATTTGCGTCCTATAGTTTGTTCTTCTCCGTAATGGTCCATGTCAATACACGTTGACCTGCGGCTTCTTGCCCTTCGGCATGTTGCTTATCTGCTTGAGCAGCTCTTAGCCTCTCCTCCAGTTAATCTGTCAAGCCTACCAATGAGACAAAAGCATAATTAAGAAACCTCGTTGTATTCACGGAGCGTTATCTCCGAGCTGCTGCTGCACTTATCATTAGGCACCTTCTTGGATTTCTTCAAATCTTCTAGTTCGGCGGTGGCAGCAGACAGCTTTGTTCGGCATTCTTCAAGCTCCTTCGATAACTTGTTACTACTCTCCATGAGTACCTAGCAAAGTAAAGACTCTTAAATCAGTTGGGCCAACTGCTTCAAGACTCGGGGACTACTAGCATATGATTATTGAATCTGCGCAAAAATTCTTACCCGCATATCCTTTGAAAGCTGGTGACTGGCTCCAGCAACTCCATCACGAGCAGCTCGGATATAAGCATCCGCTGAGCTGAGAGCATTAAAAGCCTCTTCGGTAAAATGTGGGTCACGCATAGCCTCTCTCCGCCGTCGGTGACCCATCGCACTCTCCACTTCAGAATTTGTGACAGATACATTATCCAAATCCTCCGGGAGATGAGAATCCAGCACTGCTCATCCCCTCCAGTCCTTGTGGCAGGGTTTGGGGCTAGATCAGTCTGTGCATGGCCAGCTAGGTCTCCGGATTTAGTCCGGCGTACACTCCTCCTGCAATATGGTGCCGCAGGAAACGTCACTATCCGATCCATCCGCTGAGTACATACTAAAGGATTATACCTCTTCGACGTAGAGGTGGGCCCGACTGTATCATTGTTCACCTTTCTTTTCAGAGAGGCGCCTTGTGCAAGCGTCGTCTTCTTAGAGGACGCCTTTGTTGTAGCACGCTGGTGCGGGCGTCGCCCCTTGAGAGCATGATATAGTGCGGTGGGTGAGTCACGATGGGAAAACTCTTTTTGAAGAGATGTATCCTGGGTACTTACATGGGAGGAAAGAAAAAGGTCGGAGTAGTTGGCTATAATGGCCACCTCTGTGCCGTCATAGCTCGTCTGATAAAAGACTCCATCCTCAAAATCCACGAATATGTCCGGGTCTTCTTCATATACAGGATCAAGGTCATGATTATGGTCCTCCGGCTATGGGCGGGGCTGTAGATCCCCTCGACGACCTTTCTCCATTCCTGTTAAAGGCAGACGGATTAAATTCGACTATAGTTAAGGGAAAAAGATCAATCAAAGCCTATAATCGAAGAC
Source organism: Triticum dicoccoides (assembly GCF_002162155.2). NCBI lineage: Eukaryota > Viridiplantae > Streptophyta > Magnoliopsida > Poales > Poaceae > Triticum > Triticum dicoccoides. Next base: position 541,425,920 of record NC_041383.1, read on the forward strand.
TCACCCAGTAAATGGGGGTATACATGGAGAAACCTTCTCGACACATCAGGTGAGCGAAGTCTTCCTTTCCCCTTTGAAAAGGTCAACCAATGTGGCGGCCAGTGCGGCAAAATTAGCCGGACCCTTGCACCCGCAACGTGAGGTGTCGTCCTCACCATTGTAATGCCACATAGGAAACCCCCTGGATTGAAGCGGCTGAATGCATCACTTTATTGAATTCGCCATTACTTTGACTATGGATAGTCCGGAATGGGCAAGCATTCGGACCTTGTCCGCTAGCCGCTTAACCTCCGCACTATCTTCTTCTTCATAGCTTCGGGGGCGCCAGCTGGCACGCTTATTTAGAGGAGCGGAGGAGAATTCGAGAAGACCTCGCCGGATAGGGTCCGGAAGGACGTCTTCAATGTAGAACCGCTCCGAGGGCCACCCTTCGGATACCTTCTTTGTAGTACCGGGCAGGTATCCTGTTCCGCCTATACGCCATACTCCGGCGCCGCCCACCTCGAAAATAGATCCCTTCTTGGAGCGGTGGACGAGGCAGAAATATTTCCTCCATAAATCGAAATGGGCCTCGCAGCCTAGGAACAGCTCGCAAAGAGCAACAAAGCCCGCGATGTGTAGAATGGAGCCCGACGTGAGGTTGTGCAGTTGGAGACCGTAGTAATCCAGAAGACCTCTAAGGAAAGGGTGGATTGGAAATCCCACGCCCCTCAGCAAGAAGGAAATGAAGCACACCCGCTCCCCTTGATTGGGATTGGGGAATTTCCCTGCCAGGGCTTCGCCATTGTAGGTGGTTAATCCCGCCCGAACGGGGACCAGACCCGATGGAGGGAGGTATCCCTGCACCTGCAGCTTGGCCAATTGAGCATGAGACACCGAGCAGCTCTCCCAGTCACCTTCTTGAGGGCCTTGGGGACGCGAGGAAGAGCAAGGAGCATTGGCCATCTTTGGCTGGTTTCTTGTGGCAGGCCCTAAGGATTTCCGTCTGGTGAGGAATGGAATCTGAGATTCGATCTCTGTTTTATAAGTTCCTTATCTACACGGTCAAGAGGTTATTTGTAAAAATACATAGACCCTTCGTATTCATCTGCCACGTAGGAGCCGAGGCGACGACGGCGCAGAAGCTGGAGAGTACGATATTTAATGTAAAAGCCTAACTATATGAAACACAATGGGGAACTTACCTTGCAAAAGCCTAAGTCATGAAGCCGGATACAACGTCGTGATTGAAGGCAAGTTTGGGGGCTACTGAGGCAGTCCTGGATTATGGGGTCCTCAGGGAGCCGGCCTATGTGACATGGGTCGGACTAATGGGCCGTAGTTAGTAGCTAGATGGCTTCATCTCTCTCTCTCTCTCTTGATTATCAATACAATGGTCTCTTGGAGATCCATATGATGTAAGTCTTTCTTCGATGTGTTTGTTGGGATCCGATGAACTTTGAGTTTATGATCAGATCTATGTTTTTATCCATGAAAGTTATTTGAGTCTTCTTTGGTCTCTTATATGCATGATTGCTTATAGCCTCGTATTTCTTCTCCCATATTTGGGTTTTGTTTTTCCAACTTGATCTATTTATCTTTCAATAGGAAGAGGTGCTTTGTAGTGGGTTCGATCTTATGGTGCTTGATCCCAGTGACAGAAGAGGAACCGACACGTATGTATCGTTGCTACTAAGGATGACAAGATGAGATCTATATCTCTGCAATAGATAAACAGACCTCGTCTACATCATGTCATCGTTCTTATTGCATTACTCCGTTTTCTCATGAACTTAATACACTAGATGCATGCTTGATAGTGGTCAATGTGTGGAGTAATAGTAGTAGATGCAAGCAAGAGTCGGTCTACTAATCTTGGACGTGATGCCTATATAATGATCATTGTCTGGATATCATCATGATTATTTGAAGTTCTACCAATTGCCCAACAGTAATTGTTTTCCCACCGTTTGCTATTTTTCTCGAGAGAAGCCACTAGTGAAACCTATGGCCCCTGGGGTCTCTTTTCATCATATTTGCCTTTGCGATCTATTTTCCTTTGCATTTATTTTCAGATATATTAAACCAAAAATACAAAATTACCTTGATGCAATTTATTTGTTCCGCGGTCTATTTATCCTATCTATCACTTTTGCCTCACGTTATTTGCCTATCTTGAGGCGTCGTACCTGGAAGGGATTGACAACCCCTTTAACACGTTGGGTTGCGAGTATTTGTTATTTGTGTGCAGGTGTTGTTTACATAGTGTGAGGAGGTTCTCCTACTGGTTCGATAACCTTAGTCTCATCACTAAGGGAAATACCTATTGTCGCTATACTACATCATTCCTTCCTCTTTGGGGAAATACCGACGTAGTTCCAGCAGACATCACCGTACTTACCTACGGCACAAAAACCACAACGGTGATTTATCATGTTTGCTGTTCTAACCTTCACAAGGACCGGCCGCAGTCAAATTCGATTCAACTAAAATTGGAGAAACAGACACCCACCAGCCACCTTTATGCAAAACTAGTTGCATGTCTGTCGGTGGACCCGGTCTCATGAACGCGGTCATGCAAGGTTGGTCCGGGCCGCTTCATCCAATAATACCGCCGAATCAAAATAAGACATTGGTGGTAAGCAGTATGACAATCACCGCCCACAACTCTTTGTGTTCTACTCATGCATATCATCTATGCATAGACCTGGCTCGGATGCTGCTGTTGGGAAACGTAGCATGCAATTTCAAAAAAATCCTACACTCACGCAAGATCTATCTAGGAGATGCATAGCAACGAGAGGGGGAGAGTGTGTCCACGTACCCTCGTAGACCGAAAGCGGAAGCATTAACTTAACGCGGTTGATGTAGTCAAACGTCTTCTCGAATTAACCGATCAAGTACTGAACGTACGACATCTCCGAGTTCTGCACACATTCAGCTTGATGATGTCCCACGAACTCTTGATCTAGTTGCAGTACGAAGGAGTAGATGAGTTCCGTCAGCACGACATCGTGGTGACGGTGATGATGATGTGATCCCCACAGGGCTTCGCCTAAGAACTACGAAAATATGACCGGAGGAGTAAACGGTGGAGGGGGCACAACACACGGCTAAGAAACAACTGTTGTGCTTTGGGGTGCCCCTGCCCCCGTATATAAAGGAGGAGAGGGGAGGAGGCCGGCCCTAGGGGGCGCGCCAAGTGGGGGAGTCCTACTAGGACTCCTAGTCCTAGTCGCCCCCCTTCCTTTCCAATGGAGGGGGAAAGAGGGAAGTGGAGGGAGAGCGAGAGGGAGAAGGAAAGGGGGGCCGCACCTGAGGGAGTCCTGGATTATGGGGTCCTCGGGGAGCCGGCCTATGTGACATGGGTCGGACTAATGGGTTGTGAAGACACAAGAACAGAAGGCCTCCTCCCGTGTCCGGAAGGGACTCTCCTTTGCGTAGATGGCAAGCTTGGCATCCACGTGTATAGTTTCCTTCCTTTGTAAACCGACTTTGTACACCCCTAGTCCCCTCCGGTGCCTATATAAACCGGAGGGTTTAGTCCATAGAGGCAATCATAATCATACATGCTAGACATCTAGGGTTTAGCCATTACGATCTCGAGGTAGATCAACTCTTGTAACCCATATACTCATCAAAGTCAATCAAGCAGGAAGTAGGGTATTACCTCCATTAAGAGGGCCTGAACCTGGGTAAACATCTTGTCCCCTGCCTCCTTGTTACCTTTGATCCTTAGGCGCTTAGTTCGGAACCCCCTACCCGAGGTCCGCCGGTTTTGACACCGACAACACCCACTCCCCTTTGTCCAATTCGGATTCTACATGGGGGGCGCCACCTCCTCGGCCTGCCTCACCTCTCCACTATGGCCCATGAGGCCCATTACTTCCCCCCCGTGGGGGGGGTCCGGTAACCCCTCGGTACTCCGAAAAATACCCGAACCATTCCAGAACCATTCTGTTGTCCGAATATAACCTTCCAATATATCAATATTTACCTCTCGACCATTTCAAGACTCCTCGTCATGTCCATGATATCATCTGGGACTCCGAACAACCTTCGGTCACCAAAACACATAACTCATATAATACATATCATCATCGAACGTTAAGCGTGCGGACCCTACGGGTTGAGAACTATGTAGACATGACCGAGACACCTCTCTGGTCAATAACCAATAGCGGAACCTGGATGCTCATATTGGTTCCCACATATTCTACGAAGATCTTTATCGCTCGAACCGCAATGTCAACATATGTTATTCCCTTTGTCACCGGTACATTACTTGCCCGAGATTCGATTGTCGGTATCTTCATACCTAGTTCAATCTCGTTACCGCCAAGTCTCTTTACTCGTTCCGTAATGCATCATCCCGCAACTAACTCATTAGTCACATTGATTCTTCATATGATGTGCATTACCGAGAGGGCCTAGAGATACCTCTCCGATACTCAAAGTGACAAATCCTAATCTTGATCTATGCCAACCCAACAAACACCTTCAGAGATACCTGTAGAGCATCTTTATAATCACCCAGTTATGTTGTGACGTTTGATAGCACATAAGGCATTCCTCCGATGTCCGGGAGTTGCATAATCTCATAATTGGAAGAATATGTATTTGGCATGAAGAAGCAGTAGCAATAAGACTGAACGGTCATTATGCTAAGCTAACGGATGGGTCTTGTCCATCACATCATTCCACTAATGGTGTGACCCCATTCATCAAATGACAACACATGTCCATGGCTAGGAAACTTAACCATCTTTGATCAACGAGCTAGTCTAGTAGAGGCATACTAGGGACACGGTGTTTTGTCTATGTATTCACACATGTATCAAGTTTCAGGTTAATACAATTCTAGCATGAATAATAAACATTTATCATGATATAAGGAAATATAAAATAACAAGTTTATTATTGCCTCTAGGGCATATTTCCTTCGGATGGTGTGTTGATGATGAACTCCTTGCTCTTGTGCTTCAAATGATAGTCTCCCCAACACTCAACTCTCTCCCACAGATTTGGATATGGTGGAAAGATGATTTGAGTGGAAAGCAACTTGGGGAAGGCTAGAGATCAAGATTCTTGTGGTTGGATTGGAATGTCTTGGTCTCAACACATGAGTAGGTGGTTCTCCCTCAGAAAATGAGTAGTGGAATGGCTCTCTCACAAATGGAGAAGAGGGTGGAGGGGTATATATAGCCTCCACACAAAATATAACCGTTGCACACATTTTACCAAACTCGGTCAAACCGAATAGAGAAACTCGGCGGGACTGATCTAGTTCAAAATGTGAACGTTAGGATTTTCGGTGGGACTGACATGATCCACTCGATGGGACAGATGTGCTAGGGTTAGGGCAAAATCTCATCTCGGTGAGACCGATCGCATGAACTTGGTGAGACCGATTTTAGCAATTAATCAAACAGAGGGTTGGTCAAGCAAACTCGATGGGAACGATCGCTCATTTCGGTGAGACCGAAACGTTACGAAAAGGAAACAGAGAGTTTGCATTACGAACTTGGTGGGACCGATCGCTCATTTCGGTAAGACCAAAACGTTACAAAGGGAAACGGAGAGTTTCCAATCCCATCTCGGTGAGACCGAAATCCCTATCAGTGATACCAACTGATTAGGGTTTTTGGCTATGGCTATGTCAAGTGAACTCGGTGGCGCCGGATGAATCAAATCAGTGGGGCCGAGTTTGACTTTAGGGTTAGGACATATGTGGAAATGAGAAAGTGGTTGAGGGTTTTGGAGCATATCACTAAGCATTTCTGAGCAAGTAGATCATTAAGCAACACCTCATCTCCTTTTAATAGTATTGGCTTTCCTATGGACTCAATGTGATCTTGGATCACTAAACCAAAAATTAAGAGTCTTGAACTTTTTCCAATATGTGTCCTTAGCATTTTAAGGGGTCCACATCTCTAGTCCATGCCATGCCAATCATTGAACTTTCTGAAACATGAAACTTGAATGGATATTAGTTCAATGAGCTATATGTTGTTATGAATTACCAAAACAACCTGGGGATTAGTTGCACTTTCACCCTAATACTTGCTTTCAAGAGGCAGAACTTGGTAACCACCCATCACAGATATGGAGAGCTGTTACTGATGGAAGGGAGGTGATGAAACAAGGGATGATCAGACGCATTGGCAATGGTCAGCAAACAAACATTTGGACCATGAATTGGCTACCTCGGCCAGGTCCGTTGCGCCCTATAATAGCCCAACTGTTAATCCACCGACTATGGTCTCGGAGTTGATTGACAATACATCGGCGACGTGGAAGGAACATTTGATCAGAGCCACGTTCAGACCCTTTGATGCCGATGCAATCATGTTATTACCACTTTGCACCAGGGTGATCGAGGAATTCTGGGCATGGTCTGCCGAGAGGAATGGTAAATTTAGTGTCATATCAGCGTGCAGACTGGTGATGAATACAAGGGAGCACCGGGTGAATTGGTTGGAGGAAATTTCGGGGGCTTCTTCTTTGGAAGCTACCAATAAGGCATGGATTGATATATGGCATATAAAAGTGCCATCGAAGCTCAGGGTCTTCCTATGGCATTTGGCACGGCAGTCGATTCCATCGATGGATCTCCTTCACCACAGAAATATGTCAACTACAAAAGTATGCACCTTATGTGGGAGGGATGATTTGTGGAGACACGCACTTCTAGACTGCACAATGTCAAGGTGCATATGGGCTCTTTCTGATGAGGGTCTAGTGGAGCAGATGAGCATGAACAATGATCCAAACGCAAGGAACTGGCTATTTGCATTGCATGATACGCTCTCACAGCAGGACTTTGTGCTTATGGTGGTCACTTTGTGGGCGGTCTGGAGAGTGAGGCGGAAGGCGATCTATGAGGACGTTTTCTAGAGTCCACAAGACACTAACCAATTCATTCAATTTTATCTGGCAGAAAAGTCCTCGAGGAACCTAGGAGGGAAGATCCTGGGCGATCCGCCCCTCGACCGCGCCAGTGGATCAAGCCTCCTGATATGTCTTTCAATATCAACGTTGATGCAGCGGTGGCACAAAACAGAGGACGAGGAGTAGCAGCAGCAATCTGCCGTAATCACAATGGCGTTTTTCAGGGAGCTTCAGCCATAGTTTTCAAGGGAGTTCATGATCCTCCCACTCTTGAAGCTTTATCAATTCGTGAAGCTCTCGCCCTTGCTGAGGATCTAAACTTGCAGAAACTACATGTGGCATCGGACTGTAAGGTAGTGATGGATGACATCAAACAGAGGAACCCGACAAGTTATGGAGCAATTCTACATGAAATAATAGAGCATCATTCTTCCTTTGAAGTTTGTAGTTTTGTTCATGAATTTAGGAGCTCGAATTTCAAGGCTCACAGTCTAGCGAGGCATGTTTTAAAATTGAGGGTTGGCCGTCATGTTTGGTTAGACAACCCTGATAATCTTTCTTTTGTGTATGTAAACATTGATCACAATTAATAAAAGGCCTCGTAGACTATCTAAAAAAAAACAGGTCCAAATCAACTGGAGGACACGTCTAATTTTCGTAACGGCGCTCCGTGTTAATTGCATGGCACCGAAACGAACTGAAGCCACGGACTGTGCCGACATGGCCCCAACAACGACTGTTTGCCCTTTCAAAAAAAAACGACGGTTGTTACGAATCCGAGCCTGGGAAATTCTGGACGAGGCGAGGCTCGTCGAACTTCTCTGATACTTTGAAACGAGAGGCTCAAAGTATTCAGGTGCCTTCACATCGACAAGTCTGGATATATGTATTTCAGTGTGAAGCTCACGAACGTCGACATGACATGGCTCTCGACTTCTCCGCTCGTCGCCGGGCCCAAATTACAGCCTGTCCGTGCGGACATCTGCGAGGCCGTGGCGACTAAGTTATTTTACCGGAGGCGGGATGTACCGGTGTTGGATCCATCCTTTGTCTATTTCGTCAAGATCCGTGCGGCCTTTGTCTGTATAAACTAGTAATTGCAGCATCAACTTTATACATTGGTAATACAAGTGTGGGTCCCTTTGCATGCAGCAGCTTTTGTCAGGGGATAGGACCTTTGCATGCATGGTACATATATTATCCTCCTCTCTCTCCCACCGCACGACGTCCATTAAATGTTTTGGAAAAAATTTGGATGATAAATATGCTTTGAATCTAAACTCTATTTTTGGAAAAAAATTATACATTTGAATTCAGAGCGACAAGACCTTTGAAACAAGACCGATCTTGGATATATTTTGAACAATTTGAATTTTATAGCTTTCATATTTCAGTTCTAGTTGTATTTCACAAACATCAGTTTCGCACATTGAATAAACAACTTGACAAACACATTAAAATATGTTTCATGTATTTCATAAATACCAATTTCATATATTTTAAATAATCATTTGAATGTATTTGAAATAACCCATTTAACATATTTCCCCACACCCAAAAAATTGATTTCACTCATTCAAAATAAAAAATCAGTTAAGAAAACAAATATCACTTGTTCCAAAAATAGATTTCACAATTTCAAAAAACACATTACACTCATTTTCAAAAGATATATTTCACTCATTTCAGAAAACACATTACACTCACTCAATTGAAATATTATACTATATTTCACTGGTTTAAAAAATTGATTTCTCTTATTAAACATATAGATCTCAAAACTAGTTTAACTCATTTTAGAAAACACATTATGCTCACTCATTGTAATATTATGTTTCACTCGTTTTAAAAACTGATTTCACTCATTCCAAAAGATAGATTTCACCCATTCCACTAGTTTCAGAACATTGAAATAGACAGTTTCACAGAACAATGGATATATTTTACTTTTTTCAACTATCTTATTACTCACATTTCACTCATTTCAGAAAACGCATTACACTCACTCAATTAAAATACTATATTTCACTTGTTAAATCTGATTATTCTAATTACAAAAGATATATTTCACTCATTTCACTAGATTCAGAAAAAAGTCATTACAGTCTGTAAATTGAAATAACAATTTCACTTGTTTCAAAGATAGATTCCACTCATCCTTCTCACTATATTTTTTCTGAATCGCATTTCACTATATTTAACGCATTTCACACCGAAATATGTGTCATGTGTATAAAAAAAATTCACTCATCTAAAGTAAATAATTTCACACGGTTGAGAAAACATATTTCAAAATTGATTTCACTCAATGAAAATAACTAATTTCAATTATTTCAAAAACCTATTTTACTTGCTTCAGAAAATCTTTCTTTCAGTTTCACGTTTCACTAGATTCAGAAAACACATTACACCCGTTTACAAAAGTTAGATTTCACTCATTTTAGAAATTACATTTCACTATATTTAACGTATTTCACACCGAAATATGTGTCACGTGTATGGAAAACAAATTTCACTCATTTATTTCACACAGTTGAGAAAACATACTTCACTCGAGAAAACATATTTCAAAATTGATTTCACTCGATGAAAAAAAAACTAATTTCAATTATTTCAAAAAACATATTTCGCTTGTTTCAGAAACCTAATTTCAGTCATTTGAAATGTTGAAATTAAAACATGTTTGAAATGCATCCAAATTTGGTCTTATACTAAAGCTCTTGGCTTCAGGAATTCAAATATATAAAATATTTCAAAAATAACAGTATGGTTTAAAAGATAGAAATGATTGAAAATCCTAAGGAGAAAATAAAAGGAAAGGATTTGTACCACGGCACCACATGCAACGTCAGGATAGACTCTCTCTCTCACCTGACATGTGTCTCATCGATCTGACATTGATTTGACATAATGATGAATACATCGGTTCAGAAGATGGAATACACTGATATACAAACATATGGGCCATTGAAGCGCACGAATCGCAACCAAAGCCAACGGCGGATGCGGCTCCGGTACCTCCCGCCTCCGGTAAAAAGGAGTTTGCGGAGGCCGTGGCCGAAGCTAGTACCCGGCGTCAACCTCTGTTCATCAATGCGGCGAGACGGGTGACATGTTGAGCGGACCCATCAAATCCACTGCAAAATTCCAATTGGCCTTAATTCGAGAATTCAGCTGATCGGTCTGTAACTCAATGGTCCAAGCGTCTCAAAAAAATTGATCCAAAAAGTGCTCCTGCATGTACAAATGAGCACCAGGAGCTATGAATGGCGCACAGGAACTCACCGGTCGGCGGACCGGGCCTTCGGTGTGAACGTGAATCTGTCGTTCTGTGCGCTCACATTCCTCGAGTGCTCAAAAAAAAAAATTAGACCGTGTCTTTATTTTAAAATTAGAAGAAAAATGGAAGCATGAGAAAAGTTTGAGAAGGACGCTTGCCTGCTTTCATGGTTCGGGTGCGTTGTGCCATTCGGTTGCTCCAGCACGGCGCTCCGTGCAAAGGGTGTTTGTTTGGTGGCCTTGTCTCCGCTCCATGGACGATGATGTCCTTCGGTTACGTCCATGACGCTCTTTGAAAACGAACTGGACGTGAAACTTAGGCGCGTGTTTGGTGTTGAGTGCACGTTCGGCGCAGACACGACACATCACGCCTCACCTTCCTTGGCCCCAAAATATCGTCCCGAAATGTGGCTGGGGATGCAACCTCGGACGCCGTTAGGTTCTCGAGCTAGAGACAGGTGTCGCCAACTCAAACGGTGTCCGCCGAGGAATATCAACGAACGGAACGCATTAGTCCATGGTAAACCTCTGCTAAACCTGCGATGAATAGGTGAGATTTAAGCAAACTCTGCGCCGAGTTAAATGACCAGACCCAGTGGCCAGTGAGGTCGTTGTCACAGTGCGCCTATGAGGCTATGACCTACGTACGTTCCTGTTTGTACTCGTGCCTCACGTTCGTCCTCTGAGCGTACGCAGCACGGCTTTTCCTGCAAGCCTCTCGATCGATCGTACGAGAGCACACCTAACAGTCGGTTATCACGAACGTACCACAGCAAGCAATTACACCGGTGCATGATGCGCGACGTGACGTTGGAGTCTCCCCGTTCGTACATGCACAGCACATGCACGAGAGCCCGCCCAAACCGCGAGCGAAAGAAAGATCTCCCCACATCACATTCGGAGTCCTGCTTCGCACGCCGCGAGTCCGCAACGTGACAACTGGGAGTGGGAGGGGAGCTCAGCTCAGTGCCACCGCACAATCTCCCCGCCTTCAGTTCCCGCGAGATTTCGCCGTCTCCGCGGGCCCCCCGCCCCGCCGTCCCCGTCCACCCAAAATCGAAGCCAAATCAAATTCCCGGTGGCGACGAGAGGCACTGCTCATCAGTGACCAGCCGTCGCCTCTCCAACCGCAGAGCCTCTCTCGTCCACACGAAGCTCCAGCGTGCGCGCCCGTGCACGTCGCAGAAATTTATACGCCGCTCGTTTCTCGCCGTCGCCTCTCCACTCCCGTCTCTCATCATTTCTCGACCAGCAGCTAATCGGCGCACGCACGTGAAGCCTGAGCCGAGCTGAGGTGTAGAGCGAGCGACCATAGCCAGCAAGCAAGCTCGGAGAAGAAGGCATGAGGATCCAGTGCGACGCGTGCGAGGGCGCGGCGGCGACGGTGGTGTGCTGCGCGGACGAGGCGGCGCTGTGCGCGCGCTGCGACGTGCAGATCCACGCCGCCAACAAGCTGGCCAGCAAGCACCAGCGCCTGCCGCTCGAGGACGCCGCCGCCGCCGGGCTCCCGCGTTGCGACGTCTGCCAGGACAAGCCGGCCTTCGTCTTCTGCGTGGACGACAGGGCGCTCTTCTGCCGCGACTGCGACGACTCCATCCACGTCCAGGGCACGCTCTCCGCCAACCACCAGCGCTACATCGCCACCGGCATCCGCGTCGGCTTCAGCTCCGTCTGCAGCGCCCACGCCGACAGCCATCCGCCGCCGCCGCCCTCCAAGCCCAAGGCGCCGCCGACCGCCGCCATCCCCAGGACGGCGCCGGTCTCGGCCGCGGCGCAGGAGGTGCCGTCGTCGCCGTTCATGCCGTCGTCCGGCTGGGCCGTCGAGGACCTCCTGCAGTTCTCTGACTACGAGTCCAGCGACAAGGCAAGGGGCTAGGCAAATCACGTACCACTGTCTCCCTCCGTTCTCCATGGATACATCTCACCGTGTCTCCATGTGTTTGCTGTAGCAGAAGGGTTCTCCGTCTCCTCTCGGGTTCAAGGAGCTGGAGTGGTTCGCCGACATCGACCTGTTCCACGACGACCAGGCGCCGGCACCAAAGTGGGGCAGAACCGCGGCAGAGGTGCCCGAGCTCTTCGCCTCGCCGCAGCCGGCCAGCAACGCCGGCTTCTACAAGACAGCCGGTGCGCGCCAGAGCAAGAAGGCGAAGGTGGAGCTGCCCGAGGACGACGACGAGGACTACCTCATCGTTCCCGATCTTGGATGAGATATTCGAACTGAATATATATAGTTCGTAGTTTGTGTGATGTATGTTGTAAACCAATACGTGTGTATGCATGTATGCAAAGGGATTCTGCCATCCTTTTGTGCCGATCGCTTAGTTGCCGTGGAACATATGAAGCTGCAAGGCGATTCGGGAAAAATACTTTCAGAAACAAGATGGTTTATCAGTGTAATACTTTGAAAACATGTACTGTACTACTTTTGAGGTTTTTGTCTTCCAAATTTTTACTGTGATTTTACATTCAACCGCCTGTAAACAAGAGGCGATCATAATGCATAGGGAAGATCACCGTGCACAGCATGCTTGAACTACAGCCATACAGTACTGTAATCATGCACTTACAACAACCAGTGATAATGACTCTTCTACAAACAACGAATGAACAAAAAGGAAATCAACAAGTACATAAGATGGCCACAGCTTAACACCAACTGACGAACCACAAGCAAACAAAATCATGTAAACACGCACCATAATCTGATTGCGATATTTCAGGTTACTAATTATGCAACATCACATGAGCTTGCTAGATTGCAGTAAGAAAATGAAGCCACGAAAATGGTGGATGCTCTTCAGTAAGATTTATGAATCAGCTCAGTGTCTGAGAGTCTGCGACCACTTACCAGTATTTCTCAATTCTTTTTGGAAGATCCCAGTAAACTGCACATAAATGTTTAGGTAGAAAAACTCAAGCAAATCGTATACAAATTAATTTGACCGTCACCTTTTCTTCAGCAATGAACTAGCTCTTAGGAATATTTTATCAATCTCATCAAGCTCGGAGATTTTCAGTTCTTTTGCGGGTGAATCTGCCTTATCAGAAAGTGAAGCAATCTTCCGCAGATGCTCCTCAAAATCGTCTGCTTCGTTATCATTTTTTTCTGGGAGAAACTTATCCAGCCTATCCAGATACAAAGGACGCTCCTTGCTATCTTCTGCTTGCTCCTCTGAATCTGTCTCAAACATGTCAGAGAGATCCTCGGATTCTGAATATGCAATAGACTCCGAAGTTGAATCATCATCAACCTCAGAATTTTCATCCTCCAACTTCTCAGACCTTTCTATATTTTCTGACAGGAGTTCGGATACAGTTCTCTTGTGAACTGAGCTAGAAGAAGCTTTATTCACGGACACACTGTTTGTAGAGTCTGAAATAAAAGCAATGTCTTTGGCCGCACTTTGTCCTATAACTTCAACTAACTTCATCCGGGCGTGCTGATCTTCAAGCTCCTGCTCAAGCCTGGGAATGTACCGCCTAAGAGCTCGGAGGCGATCTCTATATTTTGATTTGTCCAGTGCCTGATTAGAAATGCTAGATTTAGAGAAAGCAAGGCACTGACACTAAAAGGTATAACAGGACAGTGTTATTAGTCATCCTTTATTCATTCTCATCCTGCATGCCTGTTTATATTGGAGTATATTCTATTTGATCCTGACTTCCTGACTAGAATACAGAACACCATTCCTACCAACTGAAAATAATTGGCTGACTATGCCTTTTGTTGTTATGTTCTAAACCTAGGTGATGAATGATAAATTGGTATCTTATTAAGGCTTCTGCATAAATCAGGAGGATCTTACTGAGCTTCTCTTGCTTGGAAATCTTGAAGCTGGTCTGTTACTAGTTTTTGTGCGTGTTTTTATAACCTCGCTTCACAATTCATACATTGATATCTTGACCATGATAGCAGAGATAGAACATACCTTCTTTCTAGGAAGTGCAACCTTTGGTGACATTATCTCGGGTGGTGGCTGTGCATAGTTTTTCCCTCTGTACATAATAATTGTATTTCCTTCTTCAATGCTGAGCACAATACCACCACTTAGAATTGCTAACTCTGAGGCAATTTCCTTAACCTCCTCTGGTGTGAATGTCTTCACAATTACCTGTAGGGTTTGGTGCTTTTTCCAGTGCAAATGCATGTTCAAGATCACTCCCTGGTAAATTCCACGTCTTCCAACAGGCACATAATTTTTACTTTTTTGGCCCATCTTGAGGAAGTAGAAGTGTTCTTCAGGTGTAAGAACCTCAGGATCATGTGTGGGTTCTGAAGGATCATTTGGCTCAATTTTCTTCAAAGCTGCAAGAAGTCGTTCTTCCTTCCTTCGAGCCTTTAAGTGAAGAATATATAAGAAAAAACCAACCGTATAACAATATATTTACAAGTAAATTTTCACAACAGAGTGCATAGAGAAGAAACATGTAGATTCATCGTAATGTGAGAGCAACATCAAAAACATAGATTTAAAAATCTAATAAGATAGCCCACCTCAAGGGTGGAAATTCAGCTTGCAGTAATATACCTCACATGACAATACTGACCAGCAGTATTAGAAAATCATGTTATGTCAAGTGAAAGTCAAGCAAACTTCATTCTTTTATGCTTTTTTTTCTGACACAGATCATTCTTTTATGCTTGAAAAAAATCTTCATGAAGAGACAAGTCTATAACAACTTACTAGCTTCAATTTTTTCAAAATCTTCTCCTCAGCGGTCATTCTCTGAAATTCCCTTTCCTTTTTCCATCTCAAGGATTTCAAAAACCTTGTTACGGCCCTCTTTCCTTTAAGTTTTTTCCTCTTCGCTTTTGGTTTGTCAGAATCATCAACGGATACCATGGCCCCAGTATTTTGTGGACCCGTTGCCATATCTTGGTTTTGACTATCAACAGGTAGACTGGTATGGACAGGACGGCATGTTTGAAGGTTATAACTTTGTGGCCAACTGAAGAACCTGTCGTCTTGGTCAAAAACCTTGTGAAAAGTATAACTACAACAGCATCAGAACTCTGAAATAACAGAACTGTTACATTATTGCACTCTCTCTGTTTTTATTTACTCCGCATATTAGGTTTGTCTAAAGTCAAACTTTATAAAGTTTCAACAAGTTTGTAGAATAATATATTAACATACACACCACCGAATCAATACCATTGGATTCATAATTGAACATATTGTCACATCATATAGATTTGTTATTGTAAATTCTCTAAAGTTTGAGTTCGCTCAAACCTAATATGCGGAGTAAATAAAAATGGAGGGAGTATTTGCCTAGCGAGAACCACACTCAAGAGCTCGACGTGTTCGTCAGCTTGCGTGCACACACAAATACACTAAACCAAAAAGGCAAAAGCATAGCATAGATGAAAGCAGTGAATTGCGCTGACACTTCACCTTTTTGGCATTTCATCGAACACTTCAAAGTCGCTATTGTTTCGGAGCAAACCTACTGCATCAATCAATATTTCAAAGCACAAGCCCGAGGCCCTGGTCACCAAAACCTCCCGAGAACCACTCACTAAGCCTCATTGACAACTTAGGATAAGAATCAGCGGGCAAGAAAGGGATCGACAGATTTTGTGTCTTACGGCGGAGGTGGTGCGCTGAGCTTCATTGTTCCGCGGGAAAGCGCCGTCGCATCTACGCTACCGGACGAGGGGCAATGGGGCGGAGGTGGTGAAGGCCGGAAGCGCCACCTCCTTGTGGCCTGCCGGAGCGAGAGGAGTCGGCTGGCCATGCGCGCCCGTAGCACCGTACGGCGAGAGTTCGAGAGAGCCTGTGCGCGCGTGCTTGGGTGGATGGTTCGGGGCCTCTGGGGTAGCGCACGGGCCGACTCAGGTGGAGAGCCGGCGTGGCGCGCGCGGTAGCTGAGGCGCTGTTCCGGTACGCATGCGGGCGTGGTGAATGGCGACTCGGCGAGTGGGCACTGATCCTGCGGGGAAGAAGAACGGGGACGACGCCTCGCTAGCGTGGGCCGCCGAAAGCTCCGCTTTGCCGCATGGGCGAGATGAAGCGGAGAAACGAAGCGGACGGGCCACTGGACTAGGAGGTTTGTATGGGTCAGTTCACGCATGGTTGTACGTACCTCTCAAAAAAAAACGCATGGTTGTACGTGAGCTAAGCTTGGAGCACTTTTTTTTTTTACAGTGAAAAGCAATCTATATTAATTAAAGAGCAAATCCTAAACGGCGCCCGTTGCGCCCGTTTCTTTGCTGCACGCAAACGGGCGCATACCCGCCGCGCCAGGCTGGGCCGGCCCATTTCTTCTTTTTCTGTTAAAACTGCATCAATTAAAAAAGCATGAGAGCGGTGGTTCGAACTTGGGATGTTTCGTTTAGACATCAGCGCTGTTACCACTAGGCAAAGAACAACTTGCTGTTCGCAAACCTCTTTTCCCTATTTTATTGTTTCTTCAGGTCGCGAGATTTTTTCTCCTTTTTCCTGCTCTTTTTTCATTTTTCTTCTCTTTATTCCTTTTTCTTTTTTTTCGTAAATGTGCATTTTTTTTATTCAAATTTGATGAACCTTTATTAAATTGATGAACTTTTTTTAAAATTCGATCAAAAATTTTCAAATTCCATGATTTTTTTAAAACGTGAACATTTATTGAGAACCTGAACAAAAAATTATAAACGATGAGCGATTTTCAAATATACACTGAACATTTTTTTCAGTGTACGATGAACAATTTTTAACTACACAGCGAACATTTTTGTGATATACATTGAAATAATTTAAAACATATTTATACATTATTTTGATATAAGATGAACAACTTTTATACATTGAACATTTTTGTAATATAATATGAACAATTTTTAACTACACATTGAACAATTTTGTGATATGCGCTTAAAAACCATTTAAATACCCATTGAACATTTTTTTATGTACACTGAACAATTTAAAATTGTGAACAAAATTTGAAAAAGTGAATAAATTTGAGAAACTATGAACACATTTTGAAATCACGATCAAAAAACAAAAAATACATTTTTTTAATTCCATGAACTTTTTCCAATTTCAATGAACTTTTTCTAGATTTCGATGAACCTTTTATAGATTTCGACGAACTTTTTTCAAATTCGATGAACATTTTCAAATTCGAATGAACTTTTTTGATATTGATGAACTATTTTTTAAAAATTGATGAACTTTTTTGAAATTTGTGAACTTTTTAGAAATCAATGATTTTTTAGTTCGTTAACCTTTTCAATTCGTGATTATTTTGAAATCTGTGAATTTTCATATTTCGTCCGGAAAAATTATGTTTCCCAAAATCTGTGCGCAATAAATAGCACGACTTTAATTATATTTAATACATGAGCGTTGAAAATACACATGATTGATTGGTTGTAGTAGTGATTAGTCGACTTGAACATGTACTGGAGGTCGCGTGGTCGAATCCTCACGGGAGCAACACTTTTTAGTGGATTTTTTTGTGGTATAGATGGGATTTTTTTTACGGTATAGAAGGCGTGCCGTGGGCCGGCCCAGCAGGCGCGGCTGTGAGCGCCAGCTTCCTGAACCGGCGCTTAAGGTGCCGGTTAGGAGCTCCCTAATTAAAGATACTAGTAGAGTGCCCATGCGTTGCCACGAGCTTTTGAAAAAGTTTGCAAGAGTTACATGTTAAATTTCACATGCACAAACAATATAACACAAATACAACTACTGAATAATTGAAGTCCATTTTGCAATGAAAATTGATAACAAAAAGAAAGAGTAACGACATGTTCATGTAACAAACTAAGTGATGTCCATGCAAGTTTCAGACGCTTCTCAAGTCCTACTAACTGTTTTTTATATGAAAAATATTAGGAATTAATATAAACAAAACATATGTTAAGATGAGAAAAAACAATAGATATTTACCGTGTATATTTGATGAGAAAAAAACATGCAAACAAACCTTCTTCAACCAAGTATATTTATTTTTTCTCTCAGTTTTATTGTGATACCCTTAGTATATGAAAGGTAAGCACAAAAAATATTTATTTTTATGAACCATATTTAGTATATGTATACACTTTTATTGTTCCTGTCAGGTATGTATACTTTTAATATCTATGTTTTTTATCATAAATTCCTACACATGCGAGTCTAGCATTTTTATCGTTGAGCAAAATTTACACACAAGGCCCAAATTAGCTATCCACCACGGCCCAACCAGCACCCAAACTTAGCCCCCTAAAAATAACTATAAAAGAAATTACCTTATCCAGAGTATATTTTTTTGAGGGATTACAGTATACCTGGAAAAATGGGCCGGCCCGACACGACACGGCACGGCACGGCCAGAATTACACGGGCCAGGCACGGCACTTCCCGGCCAAGCACGCGTGTTGGCCTCCCCGGCCCACGCACGGCAAAGTTGCCTCACGGGCCGGCTCGACGGCCCACCTGGCATGGTGGCCTCTGGGCTCACTGGCCACCCCTCGCCTTTTCCCCTCCACCCGCCGCATCCCAACCCTAACCCCACTCACTCACCACTCTCCCCTCCACTCACTCAATTCCTCTCGCACTTGCCCCTCCCCCGCCGCATTGCCGCGTGCCTCGACGAGGCGGCGCCCGCGCGACTCCGTCCGCCAGCCGCCGGATCTGTCCCATGCCGCGGCAGATCTTGGGGCTCACTCACCCGCCACCTCTCGCCCTCTCCCCTTCCCCCGCCGCATCACCGAGCGAGTCACCGAGCCCGCAACCGCGTGACTCCGCCCGCCGACCACAACATCAGTCCCATGCCGCGGTCGGTCTTGTGGCTCATTCACCTCTCTTCTCCACTCACTCCAACATCTCGGCCATCTCCCTTCCCCTCGTCGCATCGTCGTGCGCGTTGATCGTGCGACTCCGCCCACCGACCACCGCATCGACGCGGGTCGGGGCTCCGACGAGCTGTGTGCGGCGTGACCAACGGGGACGGACGCAGCGAGCTTACTGACACGGGCACGGGTGCTCGGTCCGGTCCCGTTCTCCTCGCATCCGCGGCGGTGTTTGTCTCTGGCGAGCTGGCAGGTGGATCCGAAGCGCGGCGACTCGATCTGCATCGCCTCTGGTACGCTCGTGCATTGGTACGGGCTATGCATATAAATAAATAAAAAATTATTAAGGTTGTCTTCGTGGACGCCCTTGATACCTCTAAACCCACCACCAACTCTGGCGCTCGCGACTTTTCGCCTAGCCACACTTGAATATGTTAACCCCCGCCTCTCCTCCGTCGGCAATGACCTGATGTTATTGTTGTACTTTTTCCTCCCGCCACTGCCTTTTTTTATCCACCCTGCAAAACCGCCCACCTCTCTTTGCCTAATCCCTAGCCTGCCACCCGTAATTGAGAAGTGATGATGCTCGTTGCTTCCCGACCCGAGTCGCCGCCAACGCTACCCACAATTGAGGAGTCCTGATGCATTCCCCCTTGCCGCCCCTTACCCAAGTCCCCGCCTACATCATGCATTGGTACGGGAGACAAGAATTGTCGATGTTCGTCATTGTCCACCTATTCTCGATGAATATGATCAATCCCAAGTCAATGAGTGCCGGAGCTTCACATGAATGCTTGGAGGGGCAAAAGACTTTTAGGATCCCATGCACATCAAGCGACATTGTAAATTTTGTTATCATTATATGACATTTTTTCCTTTCTTCCTTCTCAACCCACATACCAAGTAACCAATTCTGGTTAAACATAGTAATTTACGAAATTTTATATGTTTTGCAAGAATGCCAGTGACAGACACATTCTAAGAATGCCACTTTCTGTGAATAATCTCAAGCAACTACTCCCTCTGCCCCAGAAATCTTGTCTTAAATTTGTGGATACGGATATATCTAGACAAGTTTTAGTGTTAGATTCATCTATATGTAGATAGATCTAAGATAAGATTTTTAGGATGGAGGTAATATAATTTTGTGAATTTAGTCCATGTACATAACCTTTTCAGCATGCATACAGCAATGATACACATTACGCCACTAAACCTCAACCTGATCATCTTTGTGTGCATGTTGAACTTAGTATATATATATATAGCTAACATGAATGATAACAAATATTTGCATACAAATAAGATGGATGTTTTAGTAGAACTGAAGTATACTCGGCACGAAAAAGAGAACTGAAGTATACTAATGCCCGTCAGGAAAAGCGCACTTCTATTTACTTGGCAGAAACTCCTAAATAGTTGTATCTTTACATAAGTAGGCAGAAGCACTAAATTGTACTACATAGGAGAGGAGAATGACACTTAAAAATTTGGATAGTCCCAAACCGCAGCTAATGAAAGCACAGGTGCAGTGGGGAGTAAAAAAAAATGGAAGGATTTTTTCTCTAGCACACATTTCTTATCCTCTCTCTTTTGCTTTTTCTTTCTTTTGCTCTCAACTTTTATTTGAGAGAATCTTTTACTCTCAACTTAACCACACCATAACTGAACTGCAACTCTGCAATCCCAGACTGCAAGCCCAATTTTCTATCTCACACAGGAGCGGGTCACGCAAGTCATCTTCGTTCTTTCATTAAACTGAACCATACCACAGACTGAACTGAGCCCCCCAAAAAAGACTGAACCACGCCCAAGTTCCTGTCTCACAAAAGAAGGTCCCGCCGGCGCAGATAGTTCAGGGGAGGTGAGGCAGAAAGGAAGGCAGCAGAGGTTGGGCTAGCCTGCGAGCTGTGGCATAGAGATGGGGAGGAGCGAGAAGGATGGTAGAGAGCATGGCAGTTGGTGGTGAAGGTCCGTCAGAAGCGCAGACTTTGCACACTCTGCCACTGTCCAATGTCGACATCGCCCATGCGCCGATGCGGATGCAGTCTACCGCGGGTCCATGTACTGATGGAGTCTTGCAATGCTTCTTCACTATGTACAAAAACACCATCTATTTAGAAACAGATGAAAGTACATACTGCATGATCACTTGGTCACACACCTCAAGAATCAATACATCAGGTCACCAAAACATCAGAAAATGGACTATTAAACATGCCGACAGGTGAAAATGCAACAATACATTGATCTTCTAAATTCTGCAACAAACTCCGAAATTGATTATTTTTTTCATTCTGAGTCTGTAGAGAAAACAGGAAGCTCAGGCTACTCACCAAAACCTGACATTGAAGTCCATATCTGTGCCAATCTTATATACACCATCAGCATGAAGCACCTCCCCCCCCCCCAGTCTGAATACAGAAAGATAGATATGGAAACAAATCAATTATCTCCATAGCTTTCTACCCCCATTGGCTTTTTAACATTCAGAAGACGTTTTCAGCACCGATTCTTCTAACTTGCAGCCCACAACCCGTCGCAAGTAACCGAAGCTGGGTAGAAAGAAGGCATCCAAATATGGATTGTTAGTGAAAATAAAGAATCGCGAGGGTACTTTTGGTTGTTGCAAACCCACATATACGAGGGAAAGAGAGAGGCAACCTAGCAGCTAGCTCAGCCAGCAATGGTAGCTGTCGCTGCTTCTTGCTCCTACTGGTCAATGCTAGTCACTGCTCCTGCCTCAAGCAGCTGCGCATGCAGCCAACAACAATTCAGAGATACAAGATGACAGATAACAAAGAACCAGAAAGTAGGACGACGACACAGAGAAAAACGTTCAGATTGCAAGTCGTGTATACCAAGCTATGTTATGCATTTTGGCATAAGTTGGTGGAATCACGCACATATTTCCTTTCAAATAAAAGTAGTACTCAAGGTCTGAATTCAGTTTCAGAGAACAAAGCACGCATACTGAAGTTCGATGACAGGTCGACGGAGGTTGTCCGTCTTCTAGTCTTCTCGCACTGCATGATGCGCGCCTTCTCCTCTGCGATTCAGATTCGAACATGGGTGAGCAATGGCCGTGTCAGGTTGTCCCTGCAGGGCACCTTCTCAAACAGCGATGAACTTGTTGCCGGTGATGCTAGGCACTGGGGGGACGACATGAACAACAGCATCAGCGGGAACGTCCTGAGAAGCATTGTAAACGCATTCATACAGAACTAATCTTCTAGATGATAACAATAAAAAAATACAAATGCAATAATCCACCAAATGTAGGAAAGCATTGTTACATAATATATATTCTAATCCGTGATAAATAGAGATTTGAAACCATTGATCACATGCAAGAAAACAGGAGGAGGAGGTGGTGCACAACTACATGCAGGGCATGTAGACGCCGTTAAACTCAAGAGTTGTGGGCTCCTGTTGCTTCCGTCGATCTCGTCACCCCCAAAGTCAAGTATATTGTCATAACATCAATCATATATGTGTTGGCATTTTACTGTATCTGTTATGACAGGAATGGCCTTGCTTTAAATAGAGCATGTTCAAAGTGTGAGAGTTCAATCAAACTCGACAAACTCATTGATGATGTCCAATTTACCAGGAATTGGGTTGTCTCATCCAAAGCTGCCACAACTACTTAGTTTTACCTAAACTAGATGACCCGTTGCGCCGATGGCCGATGGCGCAAGGGGCGAGAGTAAGCCAAGTATGGAAAGAGTGAACTTAAATATATTTTGGGGCAGATTGGTACACATGGATTATTCATCATACATAGTGTTCTAAGAAGCTTACGATAGAATATTTACGATGCTATTAGGAAGGAAGATAGACAGGGAGAGATTCATCTCATGGGATTTATGCTTGGTGGACCATCGGTGCTGCAATTGTTCATAGTGGCTGGGGTTGAATGTTTTCATTTTTCATAACAGAAATTCCTTTAACATCATCATCCAGGCTCTAGTAGTACTTGTTTGTTTGTTGGAGTTCATACTCTGATTGCGTGGCTGTATTAGTGAGACAATCAGCAACATATCTTACCTGCAACAATATATGATTCAGATCATTGTCTTTGCATGTTGATCCAGCCGTGAAGTTGCTATCTATTATACGGTAAAGCTCCTTTGCTGCCATGTGATCTCCACTGAGGCTATGGCTCCAGCTGTTGCTAAAATAGTCTATTAGGTTGTCCTTTTCTTTCTGCTGATGCTTAAGAGTTTCACACTTTTGTTGGAGTAGCTGCATCTTGTCGTAGCTTATGTCCCGCAGCACTTTACTGTCGATGCTCTTCATGTGCTTGAGAGCTTTGTTTGCATCGTGTCGATAGAGCTTCACTTCATTGCCCCAGTGACAGTACTTCTCAAGCTCTCCGCGGTATTGGATAGAAGGGGGTGGAACTGGATTTTAGGATCAAAATGAAGCAGGTAAGAAGGCCGAATACTATTTATTGTTGGGAGACTAAGTTCTGACCAAGAGAAAAGTAGAATTAAGCTTGAAACCCATAGTAGCTAACATTAGTCCATAGTCTTGGAACTGGGCCACAAGATCATGGCAAACTGACGAGAGCATGTCATTTCTTGTGATTTGCATAGTTCTCTCAAAATTTTCATGGCTGATTTGCTACTACTTCCAATTTTGCTTGTACTGTATTAAATAAGCCCCATCAAAGCATACCATTGATGGGTTTCTGTGCAAAACAAATAAACCAATACAATGAATGAAGCTAGAAGATAAATAAATACACATCCCCTTACGACCATATATGCACATGAAAGCTTTCAATAATGAAATAATTCCTAGTGTAACCAAAACGCATTACCGTAGGTGAGAACATGTGTTTTCAGTGAGCTCTAATAAGAAAATTCTGCAGTGCATTGTGCCATAGTTTCCTATGATCTAAGCCGGTTGGAGACATGATGTGTTCATGCATCTTCCTTCCTATTGGACACTAATAAAGGTATGAATACAAAATGAACAAAATATGTATCGAAATATTGGGGAATGCAATAAAAAAGTTATATGCTTGTAGCCATAGGTACTCTCAAGACAGCAAATAGATCAGCCACCATGTTTACTAACTCTAAAGGGTGTTGTTTTGATTTTTCAACTTGAGGGGCTGAGGACTGTCCTCCCTCTCCTAGCCCCCGCGCAAAGGGCTGCAGCAAACCAGGTACTCATAGAAAGTTGTATGCATTGAGATAAGGCGTAATCAGTAATTGGTTGTTCAACCCGTAACTACTTGCTGATACAGAAAAGTATTACCAAGCAGACAGGTTAAGGGACATGTTAGTCTATGGGCCAAAAGCTCATATACCAAACCAAAATACAAGATCTGAGATAAAATACTTGATGTGTAAAATTTTGCTAACGGACCAAAGAAAATCTGATTCATCTCTTTATTTATTACTGTAAAACAAAGCGAGACAGTAGTAGGATGATACAAATCCACACACATGCATGACGGAATGTGTCGTTTGTCTCTGCTCTGCCTCCCTCCTTGTGGATAAACTTAGACCAAGTTTTTCTATTATGCCTGTGTTAAGCAATGACATACATGTAAATCAAGAAAATAGTTGTTTTCTGATGCAAAATGTGCTACAGTCACACCACGAATGAGATGTTCATAGTAGTGCAAGTTACCTCCCAATCAAAGAATGTAAAAAATAACATAGACATTTCAGCACATCAAACAATTATG